>NW_027475130.1:8484848-8787878 GCF_051020985.1 Nomia melanderi
TAATAGCACCCGAGATATCACCAGATATATATTGGATTTTCCCCTCACCCTGAGTGGCCGGGCCCATGAGACGGTGGTCTTCTCGGCCCCTGGTGGGCCGAAGTCGTTCCCGCTGCCCAGATTCATGCGCCACGGCCTCCTACAGACAATGCACTTTGATTTATTGCGCTATCTGTAATAGCACCCGACATATCAACAGATATATATTGGATATTTCCCTCACCCTGAGTGTCCAGCCCCATGAGACGGTGGTTTTCTCGGCCCCCGGGTGGACCGAGGTGGTTCCCGCTGCACAGATTCATGCGCTAGGGCCTCCTGCAGATAATTCACTTTGGTTTATTGCGCTATCTCTAATAGCGACCGGGATATCACCAAATATATATTGGATTTTCCACTGACTCTGGGTGTCCCGCCCCATGAGACGGTGGTTTTCTCGGCACCTGGTGGTCCGAGGACGTTCCCGCTTCCCAGATTCAGGCGCCAGGACCTCCTGCAGATAACTCACTTGGTTTATTGCGCTATCTCTAATAGCACCCGAGATATCACCAGATATATATAGGATTTTTCCCTGACCCTGAGTGTCCGGCCCCATGAGACGGTGGTTTTCTCGGCCCCTGGTGGTCCGAGGTCGTTCCCGCTGCACAGATTCATGCGCCAGGGCCTCCTGCAGATAATTCACTTTCGTTTATTGCGCTATCTTTAATAGCACCCGAGATATCACCAGATATATATTGGATTTTCCCCTGACCCTGAGTGTCCGGCCCCATGAGACTGTGGTTTTCTCGGCCCCTGGTGGTCCGAGGTCGTTCCCGCTGCACAGATTCATGCGCCAGGGCCTCCTACAGACAATGCACTTTGATTTATTGCGCTATCTGTAATAGCACCCGAGATATCACCAGATATATATTGGATTTTTCCCTGACCCTGAGTGTCCGGCCCCATGAGACTGTGGTTTTTTCGGCCCCTGGTGGTCCGAGGTCGTTCCCGTTGCACAGATTCATGCGCCAGGGCCTCCTGCAGATAATTCCCTTTGGCTTATTGCGCTATCTCTAATAGCACCCGAGATATCACCAGATATATATTGGATTTTCCCCTCACCCTGAGTGGCCGGGCCCATGAGACGGTGGTCTTCTCGGCCCCTGGTGGGCCGAAGTCGTTCCCGCTGCCCAGATTCATGCGCCACGGCCTCCTACAGACAATGCACTTTGATTTATTGCGCTATCTGTAATAGCACCCGACATATCAACAGATATATATTGGATATTTCCCTCACCCTGAGTGTCCAGCCCCATGAGACGGTGGTTTTCTCGGCCCCCGGGTGGACCGAGGTGGTTCCCGCTGCACAGATTCATGCGCTAGGGCCTCCTGCAGATAATTCACTTTGGTTTATTGCGCTATCTCTAATAGCGACCGGGATATCACCAAATATATATTGGATTTTCCACTGACTCTGGGTGTCCCGCCCCATGAGACGGTGGTTTTCTCGGCACCTGGTGGTCCGAGGACGTTCCCGCTTCCCAGATTCAGGCGCCAGGACCTCCTGCAGATAACTCACTTGGTTTATTGCGCTATCTCTAATAGCACCCGAGATATCACCAGATATATATAGGATTTTTCCCTGACCCTGAGTGTCCGGCCCCATGAGACGGTGGTTTTCTCGGCCCCTGGTGGTCCGAGGTCGTTCCCGCTGCACAGATTCATGCGCCAGGGCCTCCTGCAGATAATTCACTTTCGTTTATTGCGCTATCTCTAATAGCACCCGAGATATCACCAGATATATATTGGATTTTACCCTGACCCTGAGGGTCCGGCCCCATGAGACGGTCGTTGTCTCGGCCCCTGGATGTCCGAGGTCGTTCCCGCTGCCCAGATTCATGCGCCAGGGCCTCCTACAGACAATGCACTTTGATTTATTGCGCTATCTGCAATAGCACCCGAGATATCACCAGATATATGCTGGATTTTTACATGACCTAGGGTGTCCGGCCCCATGTGTCGGTGGTTTTCTCGGCCCCTGGTGATCCGAGGTCGTTCCCGCTGCACAGATTCATGCGCCCGGGCCTCCTGCAGATAATTCACTTTCGTTTATTGCGCTATCTCTAATAGCACCCGAGATATCACCAGATACATATTGGATTTTTCCCTCACCCTGAGTGTCCAGCCCCATGAGACGGTGGTTTTCTCGGCCCCTGGTGGACCGAGGTCGTTCCCGCTGCACAGATTCATGCGCCAGGGCCTCCTACAGACAATGCACTTTGATTTATTGCGCTATCTGTAATAGCACCCGACATATCAACAGATATATATTGGATATTTCCCTCACCCTGAGTGTCCAGCCCCATGAGACGGTGGTTTTCTCGGCCCCCGGGTGGACAGAGGTCGTTCCCGCAGCACAGATTCATGCGCTAGGGCCTCCTGCAGATAATTCACTTTGGTTTATTGCGCTATCTCTAATAGCGACCGGGATATCACCAAATATATATTGGATTTTCCACTGACTCTGGGTGTCCGGCCCCATGAGACGGTAGTTTTCTCGGCCCCTGGTGATCCGAGGTCGTTCCCGCTGCACAGATTCATGCGCCAGGGCCTCCTGCAGATAATTCACTTGGTTTATTGCGCTATCTCTAATAGCACCCGAGATATCACCAGATATATATTGGATTTTCCCCTGACCCTGAGTGTCCGGCCCCATGAGACGGTGGTTTTCTCGGCCCCTGGTGGTCCGAGGTCGTTCCCGCTGCACAGATTCATGCGCCAGGGCCTCCTGCAGATAATTCACTTTGGTTTATTGCGCTATCTCTAATAGCACCCGAGATATCACCAGATATATATTGGATTTTCCCCTGAACCTGAGTGTCCGGCCCCATGAGACTGTGGTTTTCTCGGCCCCTGGTGGTCCGAGGTCGTTCCCGCTGCACAGATTCATGCGCCAGGGCCTCCTGCAGATAATTCACTTTGGTTTATTGCGCTATCTCTAATAGCACCCGAGATATCACCAGATATATATTGGATTTTACCCTGACCCTGAGTGTCCGGCCCCATGAGACTGTGCTTTTCTCGGCCCCTGGTGGTCCGAGGTCGTTCCCGCTGCACAGATTCATGCGCCAGGACCTCCTACAGACAATGCACTTTGATTTATTGCAGCTATCTGTAATAGCACCCGATATATCACCAGATATATATTGGATTTTACCCTGACCCTGAGTGTCCGGCCCCATGAGACGGTCGTTGTCTCGGCCCCTGGCGGTCCGAGGACGTCCCCGCTGCACAGATTCATGCGCCAGGGCCTCCTACAGGTAATGCACTTTCATTTATTGCGCTATCTGTAATAGCACCCGAGATATCACCAGATATATATTGGATTTTCCCCTGACCCTGAGTGTCCGGCCCCTTGAGACTGTCGTTTTCTCGGCCCCTGGTGGTCCGAGGTCGTTTCCGTTGCACAGATTCATGCGCCAGGGCCTCCTGCAGATAATTCACCTTGGTTTTTTGCGCTATCTCTAATAGCACCCGAGATATCACCAGATATATATTGGATTTTCCCCTGACCCTGAGTGTCCGGCCCCATGAGACTGTAGTTTTCTCGGCCCCTGGTGGTCCTAGGTCGTTCCCGCTGCACAGATTCATGCGCCAGGGCCTCCTACAGACAATGCACTTTGATTTATTGCGTTATCTGTAATAGCACCCGAGATATCACCACATATATATTGGATTTTTCCCTGACCCAGAGTGTCCGGCCCCCTCGAGACGGTGGTTTTCTCGGCCCCTGGTGGTCCGAGGTCGTTCCCGCTGCACAGATTCATGCGCCAGGGCCTCCTACAGGTAATTCACTTTGGTTTATTGCGCTATCTGTGATAGCACCCGAGATATCACCAGATCTATATTGGATTTTCCCCTGACTCTGAGTGCCCGGCCCCATGAGACTGTGGTTTTCTCGGCCCCTGGTGGTCCGAGGTCGTTCCCGCTGCACAGATTCATGCGCCAGGGCCTCCTGCAGATAATTCACTTTGGTTTATTGCGCTATCTCTAATAGCACCCGAGATATCAGCAGATATATATTGGATTTTTCACTGACCCTGAGTGACCGGCCCCATGAGACGGTAGTTTTCTCGGCCCCTGGTGGTCCGAGGTCGTTCTCGCTGCACAGAATCATGCGCCAGGGCCTCCTGCAGATAATTCAGTTTGGTTTATTGCGCTATCTCTAATAGCACCCGAGTTATCACCAGATATATATTGGATTTTCCCCTGACCCTGAGTGTCCGGCCCCATGAGACTGTGGTTTTCTCGGCCCCTGGTGGTCCGAGGTCGTTCCCGCTGCACAGATTCATGCGCCAGGACCTCCTACAGACAATGCACTTTGATTTATTGCGCTATCTGTAATAGCACCCGACATATCACCAGATATGTATTGGATTTTACCCTGACCCTGAGTGTCCGGCCCCATGAGACGGTCGTTGTCTCCGCCCCTGGCGGTCTGAGGACGTCCCCGCTGCACAGATTCATGCGCCAGGGCCTCCTACAGGTAATGCACTTTGATTTATTGCGCTATCTGTAATAGCACCCGAGATATCACCAGATCTATATTGGATTTTCCACTGACCCTGAGTGTCCGGCCCCATGAGACTGTGGTTTTCTCGGCCCCTGGTGGTCCGAGGTCGTTCCCGTTGCACAGATTCATGCACCAGGGCCTCCTGCAGTTAATTCACTTTGGTTTATTGCGCCATCTGTAATAGCACCCGAGATATCACCAGATCTATATTGGATTTTCCCCTGACCCTGAGTGTCCGACCCCATGAGACTGTGGTTTTCTCGGCCCCTGGTGGTCCGAGGTCGTTCCCGCTGCACAGATTCATGCGCCAGGGCCTCCTACAGACAATGCACTTTGATTTATTGCTCTATCTGTAATAGCACCCGAGATATCACCAGATATATATTGGATTTTCCCCTGACCCTGAGTGTCCGGCCCCATGAGACTGTGGTTTTCTCGGCCCCTGGTGGTCCGAGGTCGTTCCCGCTGCACAGATTCATGCGCGAGGGCCTCCTACAGACAATGCACTTTGATTTATTGCGCTATCTGTTATAGCACCCGAGATATCACCAGATATATATTGGATTTTACCCTGACCCTGAGTGTCCGGCCCCATGAGACGGTCGTTGTCTTGGCCCCTGGAGGTCCGACGACGTTCCCGCTGCACAGATTCATGCGCCAGGGCCTCCTACAGGTAATTCACTTTGGTTTATTGCGCTATCTGTGATAGCACCCGAGATATCACCAGATCTATATTGGATTTTCCCCTGACTCTGAGTGCCCGGCCCCATGAGACTGTGGTTTTCTCGGCCCCTGGTGGTCCGAGGTCGTTCCCGCTGCACAGATTCATGCGCCAGGGCCTCCTACAGGTAATGCACTTTCATTTATTGCGCTATCTGTAATAGCACCCGAGATATCACCAGATATATATTGGATTTTCCCCTGACCCTGAGTGACCGGCCCCATGAGACGGTAGTTTTCTCGGCCCCTGGTGGTCCGAGGTCGTTCTCGCTGCACAGAATCATGCGCCAGGGCCTCCTGCAGATAATTCACTTTGGTTTATTGCGCTATCTCTAATAGCACCCGAGTTATCACCAGATATATATTGGATTTTTCCCTAACCCTGAGTGTCCGGCCCCATGAGACTGTGGTTTTCTCGGCCCCTGGTGGTCCGAGGTCGTTCCCGCTGCACAGATTCATGCGCCAGGACCTCCTACAGACAATGCACTTTGATTTATTGCGCTATCTGTAATAGCACCCGACATATCACCAGATATATATTGGATTTTACCCTGACCCTGAGTGTCCGGCCCCATGAGACGGTCGTTGTCTCCGCCCCTGGCGGTCCGAGGACGTCCCCGCTGCACAGATTCATGCTCCAGGGCCTCCTACAGGTAATGCACTTTGATTTATTGCGCTATCTGTTATAGCACCCGAGATATCACCAGATATATATTGGATTTTACCCTGACCCTGAGTGTCCGGCCCCATGAGACGGTCGTTGTCTTGGCCCCTGGAGGTCCGACGACGTTCCCGCTGCACAGATTCATGCGCCAGGGCCTCCTACAGGTAATTCACTTTGGTTTATTGCGCTATCTGTGATAGCACCCGAGATATCACCAGATATATATTGGATTTTTCACTGACCCTGAGTGACCGGCCCCATTAGACGGTAGTTTTCTCGGCCCCTGGTGGTCCTAGGTCGTTCCCGCTGCACTGATGCATGCGCCAGGGCCTCCTGCAGATAATTCCCTTTGGCTTATTGCGCTATCTCTAATAGCACCCGAGATATCACCAGATATATATTGGATTTTCCCCTGACCCTGAGTGTCCGGCCCCATGAGACGGTGGTTTTCTCGGCCCCTGATGGTCCGAGGTCGTTCCCGCTGGCCACATTTATGCGCCAGGGCCTCCTAGAGACAATGCACTTTGATTTATTGCGCTATCTGTAATAGCACCAGAGATATCACCAGATATATATTGGATTTTCCCCTGACCCTGAGTGTCCGGCCCCTTGAGACTGTCGTTTTCTCGGCCCCTGGTGGTCCGAGGTCGTTCCCGTTGCACAGATTCATGCGCCAGGGCCTCCTGCAGATAATTCACCTTGGTTTATTGCGCTATCTCTAATAGCACCCGAGATATCACCAGATATATATTGGATTTTTCACTGACCCTGAGCGTCCGGCCCGATGAGACGGTCGTTTTCTCGGCCCCTGGTGGTCCGAGAACGTTCCCGCTGCACAGGTTCATGCGCCAGCGTCTCCTACAGACAATGCACTTTGATTTATTGCGCTATCTCTAATAGCACCCGAGATATCACCAGATATATATTGGATTTTCCCCTGACCCTGAGTGTCCGGCCCCATGAGACTGTGGTTTTCTCGGCCCCTGGTGGTCCTAGGTCGTTCCCGCTGCACTGATGCATGCGCCAGGGCCTCCTGCAGATAATTCCCTTTGGCTTATTGCGCTATCTCTAATAGCACCCGAGATATCACCAGATATATATTGGATTTTTCACTGACCCTGAGTGTCCTGCCCCATGAGACGGTGGTTTTCTCGGCCCCTGGTGTTCCGAGGTCGTTCCCGCTGCACAGATTCATGCGCCAGGGCCTCCTACAGACAATGCACTTTGATTTATTGCGCTATCTGTAATAGCACCCGACATATCAACAGATATATATTGGATATTTCCCTCACCCTGAGTGTCCAGCCCCATGAGACGGTGGTTTTCTCGGCCCCCGGGTCGACCGAGGTGGTTCCCGCTGCACAGATTCATGCGCTAGGGCCTCCTGCAGATAATTCACTTTGGTTTATTGCGCTATCTCTAATAGCGACCGGGATATCACCAAATATATATTGGATTTTCCACTGACTCTGGGTGTCCCGCCCCATGAGACGGTGGTTTTCTCGGCACCTGGTGGTCCGAGGACGTTCCCGCTTCCCAGATTCAGGCGCCAGGACCTCCTGCAGATAACTCACTTGGTTTATTGCGCTATCTCTAATAGCACCCGAGATATCACCAGATATATATAGGATTTTTCCCTGACCCTGAGTGTCCGGCCCCATGAGACGGTGGTTTTCTCGGCCCCTGGTGGTCCGAGGTCGTTCCCGCTGCACAGATTCATGCGCCAGGGCCTCCTGCAGATAATTCACTTTCGTTTATTGCGCTATCTCTAATAGCACCCGAGATATCACCAGATATATATTGGATTTTACCCTGACCCTGAGGGTCCGGCCCCATGAGACGGTCGTTGTCTCGGCCCCTGGATGTCCGAGGTCGTTCCCGCTGCCCAGATTCATGCGCCAGGGCCTCCTACAGACAATGCACTTTGATTTATTGCGCTATCTGCAATAGCACCCGAGATATCACCAGATATATGCTGGATTTTTACATGACCTAGGGTGTCCGGCCCCATGTGTCGGTGGTTTTCTCGGCCCCTGGTGATCCGAGGTCGTTCCCGCTGCACAGATTCATGCGCCCGGGCCTCCTGCAGATAATTCACTTTCGTTTATTGCGCTATCTCTAATAGCACCCGAGATATCACCAGATACATATTGGATTTTTCCCTCACCCTGAGTGTCCAGCCCCATGAGACGGTGGTTTTCTCGGCCCCTGGTGGACCGAGGTCGTTCCCGCTGCACAGATTCATGCGCCAGGGCCTCCTGCAGATAATTCACTTTGGTTTATTGCGCTATCTCTAATAGCGCCCGAGATATCACCAGATATATATTGGATTTTTCCCTGACCCTGAGTGTCCAGCCCCATGAGACGGTGGTTTTCTCGGACCCTGGTGATCCGTGGTCGTTCCTGCTGCACAGATTAATACGCCAGGGCCTCCGGCAGATAATTCACTTTGGTTTATTGCGCTATCCCTAATAGCACCCGAGATATCACCAGATATATATTGGATTTTCCCTGACCCTGAGTGTCCGGCCCAAAGTGACTGTGGTTTTCTCGGCCCCTGGTGGTCCGAGGTCGTTCCCGCTGCCCAGATTCATGCGCCGCGGCCTCCTACTGACAATGCACTTTGATTTATTGCGCTATCTGTAATAGCACCCGAGATATCACCAGATATATATTGGATATTTCCCTCACCCTGAGTGTCCAGCCCCATGAGACGGTGGTTTTCTCGGCCCCTGGTGGACCCAGGTCGTTCCCGCTGCACATATTCATGCGCCAGGGCCTCCGGCAGATAATTCAATTTGGTTTATTGCGCTATCCCTAATAGCACCCGAAATATCACCAGATATATATTGGATTTTCCCTGACCCTGAGTGGCCGGCCCCATGAGACTGTGGTTTTCTCGGCCCCTAGTGGTCCGAGGTCGTTCCCGCTGCACAGATTCATGCGCCAGGGCCTCCTACAGACAATGCACTTTGATTTATTGCGCTATCTGTAATAGCACCCGACATATCAACAGATATATATTGGATATTTCCCTCACCCTGAGTGTCCAGCCCCATGAGACGGTGGTTTTCTCGGCCCCCGGGTGGACCGAGGTCGTTCCCGCTGCACAGATTCATGCGCTAGGGCCTCCTGCAGATAATTCACTTTGGTTTATTGCGCTATCTCTAATAGCGACCGGGATATCACCAAATATATATTGGATTTTCCACTGACTCTGGGTGTCCGGCCCCATGAGACGGTAGTTTTCTCGGCCCCTGGTGATCCGAGGTCGTTCCCGCTGCACAGATTCATGCGCCAGGGCCTCCTGCAGATAATTCACTTGGTTTATTGCGCTATCTCTAATAGCACCCGAGATATCACCAGATATATATTGGATTTTCCCCTGACCCTGAGTGTCCGGCCCCATGAGACGGTGGTTTTCTCGGCCACTGGTGGTCCGAGGTCGTTCCCGCTGCACAGATTCATGCGCCAGGGCCTCCTGCAGATAATTCACTTTGGTTTATTGCGCTATCTCTAATAGCACCCGAGATATCACCAGATATATATTGGATTTTCCCCTGAACCTGAGTGTCCGGCCCCATGAGACTGTGGTTTTCTCGGCCCCTGGTGGTCCGAGGTCGTTCCCGCTGCACAGATTCATGCGCCAGGGCCTCCTGCAGATAATTCACTTTGGTTTATTGCGCTATCTCTAATAGCACCCGAGATATCACCAGATATATATTGGATTTTACCCTGACCCTGAGTGTCCGGCCCCATGAGACTGTGCTTTTCTCGGCCCCTGGTGGTCCGAGGTCGTTCCCGCTGCACAGATTCATGCGCCAGGACCTCCTACAGACAATGCACTTTGATTTATTGCGCTATCTGTAATAGCACCCGATATATCACCAGATATATATTGGATTTTACCCTGACCCTGAGTGTCCGGCCCCATGAGACGGTCGTTGTCTCGGCCCCTGGCGGTCCGAGGACGTCCCCGCTGCACAGATTCATGCGCCAGGGCCTCCTACAGGTAATGCACTTTCATTTATTGCGCTATCTGTAATAGCACCCGAGATATCACCAGATATATATTGGATTTTCCCCTGACCCTGAGTGTCCGGCCCCTTGAGACTGTCGTTTTCTCGGCCCCTGGTGGTCCGAGGTCGTTTCCGTTGCACAGATTCATGCGCCAGGGCCTCCTGCAGATAATTCACCTTGGTTTTTTGCGCTATCTCTAATAGCACCCGAGATATCACCAGATATATATTGGATTTTCCCCTGACCCTGAGTGTCCGGCCCCATGAGACTGTAGTTTTCTCGGCCCCTGGTGGTCCTAGGTCGTTCCCGCTGCACAGATTCATGCGCCAGGGCCTCCTACAGACAATGCACTTTGATTTATTGCGTTATCTGTAATAGCACCCGAGATATCACCACATATATATTGGATTTTTCCCTGACCCAGAGTGTCCGGCCCCCTCGAGACGGTGGTTTTCTCGGCCCCTGGTGGTCCGAGGTCGTTCCCGCTGCACAGATTCATGCGCCAGGGCCTCCTACAGGTAATTCACTTTGGTTTATTGCGCTATCTGTGATAGCACCCGAGATATCACCAGATCTATATTGGATTTTCCCCTGACTCTGAGTGCCCGGCCCCATGAGACTGTGGTTTTCTCGGCCCCTGGTGGTCCGAGGTCGTTCCCGCTGCACAGATTCATGCGCCAGGGCCTCCTGCAGATAATTCACTTTGGTTTATTGCGCTATCTCTAATAGCACCCGAGATATCAGCAGATATATATTGGATTTTTCACTGACCCTGAGTGACCGGCCCCATGAGACGGTAGTTTTCTCGGCCCCTGGTGGTCCGAGGTCGTTCTCGCTGCACAGAATCATGCGCCAGGGCCTCCTGCAGATAATTCAGTTTGGTTTATTGCGCTATCTCTAATAGCACCCGAGTTATCACCAGATATATATTGGATTTTCCCCTGACCCTGAGTGTCCGGCCCCATGAGACTGTGGTTTTCTCGGCCCCTGGTGGTCCGAGGTCGTTCCCGCTGCACAGATTCATGCGCCAGGACCTCCTACAGACAATGCACTTTGATTTATTGCGCTATCTGTAATAGCACCCGACATATCACCAGATATGTATTGGATTTTACCCTGACCCTGAGTGTCCGGCCCCATGAGACGGTCGTTGTCTCCGCCCCTGGCGGTCTGAGGACGTCCCCGCTGCACAGATTCATGCGCCAGGGCCTCCTACAGGTAATGCACTTTGATTTATTGCGCTATCTGTAATAGCACCCGAGATATCACCAGATCTATATTGGATTTTCCACTGACCCTGAGTGTCCGGCCCCATGAGACTGTGGTTTTCTCGGCCCCTGGTGGTCCGAGGTCGTTCTCGCTGCACAGAATCATGCGCCAGGGCCTCCTGCAGATAATTCAGTTTGGTTTATTGCGCTATCTCTAATAGCACCCGAGTTATCACCAGATATATATTGGATTTTCCCCTGACCCTGAGTGTCCGGCCCCATGAGACTGTGGTTTTCTCGGCCCCTGGTGGTCCGAGGTCGTTCCCGCTGCACAGATTCATGCGCCAGGACCTCCTACAGACAATGCACTTTGATTTATTGCGCTATCTGTAATAGCACCCGACATATCACCAGATATGTATTGGATTTTACCCTGACCCAGAGTGTCCGGCCCCCTCGAGACGGTGGTTTTCTCGGCCCCTGGTGGTCCGAGGTCGTTCCCGCTGCACAGATTCATGCGCCAGGACCTCCTACAGGTAATTCACTTTGGTTTATTGCGCTATCTGTGATAGCACCCGAGATATCACCAGATCTATATTGGATTTTTCACTGACCCTGAGCGTCCGGCCCCATGAGACGGTCGTTTTCTCGGCCCCTGGTGGTCCGAGGTCGTTCCCGCTGCACACGTTCATGCGCCAGGGTCTCCTGCAGACAATACACTTTGATTTATTGCGCTATCTGTAATAGCACCCGAGATATCACCAGATATATATTGGATTTTACCCTGACCCTGAGTGTCCGGCCCCATGAGACGGTCGTTGTCTTGGCCCCTGGAGGTCCGACGACGTTCCCGCTGCACAGATTCATGCGCCAGGGCCTCCTACATGTAATTCACTTTGGTTTATTGCGCTATCTGTGATAGCACCCGAGATATCACCAGATCTATATTGGATTTTCCCCTGACTCTGAGTGCCCGGCCCCATGAGACTGTGGTTTTCTCGGCCCCTGGTGGTCCGAGGTCGTACCCGCTGCACAGATTCATGCGCCAGGGCCTCCTACAGGTAATGCACTTTCATTTATTGCGCTATCTGTAATAGCACCCGAGATATCACCAGATATATATTGGATTTTCCCCTGACCCTGAGTGACCGGCCCCATGAGACGGTAGTTTTCTCGGCCCCTGGTGGTCCGAGGTCGTTCTCGCTGCACAGAATCATGCGCCAGGGCCTCCTGCAGATAATTCACTTTGGTTTATTGCGCTATCTCTAATAGCACCCGAGTTATCACCAGATATATATTGGATTTTTCCCTAACCCTGAGTGTCCGGCCCCATGAGACTGTGGTTTTCTCGGCCCCTGGTGGTCCGAGGTCGTTCCCGCTGCACAGATTCATGCGCCAGGACCTCCTACAGACAATGCACTTTGATTTATTGCGCTATCTGTAATAGCACCCGACATATCACCAGATATATATTGGATTTTACCCTGACCCTGAGTGTCCGGCCCCATGAGACGGTCGTTGTCTCCGCCCCTGGCGGTCCGAGGACGTCCCCGCTGCACAGATTCATGCGTCAGGGCCTCCTACAGGTAATGCACTTTGATTTATTGCGCTATCTGTTATAGCACCCGAGATATCACCAGATATATATTGGATTTTACCCTGACCCTGAGTGTCCGGCCCCATGAGACGGTCGTTGTCTTGGCCCCTGGAGGTCCGACGACGTTCCCGCTGCACAGATTCATGCGCCAGGGCCTCCTACAGGTAATTCACTTTGGTTTATTGCGCTATCTGTGATAGCACCCGAGATATCACCAGATCTATATTGGATTTTCCCGCTGCACAGATTCATGCGCCAGGGCCTCCTACAGGTAATGCACTTTCATTTATTGCGCTATCTGTTATAGCACCCGAGATATCACCAGATATATATTGGATTTTACCCTGACCCTGAGTGTCCGGCCCCATGAGACGGTCGTTGTCTTGGCCCCTGGAGGTCCGACGACGTTCCCGCTGCACAGATTCATGCGCCAGGGCCTCCTACAGGTAATTCACTTTGGTTTATTGCGCTATCTGTGATAGCACCCGAGATATCACCAGATCCATATTGGATTTTCCGGCTGCACAGATTCATGCGCCAGGGCCTCCTACAGGTAATGCACTTTCATTTATTGCGCTATCTGTAATAGCACCCGAGATATCACCAGATATATATTGGATTTTTCACTGACCCTGAGTGACCGGCCCCATTAGACGGTAGTTTTCTCGGCCCCTGGTGGTCCGAGGTCGTTCTCGCTGCACAGAATCATGCGCCAGGGCCTCCTGCAGATAATTCACTTTGGTTTATTGCGCTATCTGTTATAGCACCCGAGATATCACCAGATATATATTGGATTTTACCCTGACCCTGAGTGTCCGGCCCCATGAGACGGTCGTTGTCTTGGCCCCTGGAGGTCCGACGACGTTCCCGCTGCACAGATTCATGCGCCAGGGGCTCCTACAGGTAATTCACTTTGGTTTATTGCGCTATCTGTGATAGCACCCGAGATATCACCAGATCTATATTGGATTTTCCCGCTGCACAGATTCATGCGCCAGGGCCTCCTACAGGTAATGCACTTTCATTTATTGCGCTATCTGTAATAGCACCCGAGATATCACCAGATATATATTGGATTTTTCACTGACCCTGAGTGACCGGCCCCATTAGACGGTAGTTTTCTCGGCCCCTGGTGGTCCGAGGTCGTTCTCGCTGCACAGAATCATGCGCCAGGGCCTCCTGCAGATAATTCACTTTGGTTTATTGCGCTATCTCTAATAGCACCCGAGTTATCACCAGATATATATTGGATTTTCCCCTGACCCTGAGTGTCCGGCCCCATGAGACTGTGGTTTTCTCGGCCCCTGGTGGTCCGAGGTCGTTCCCGCTGCACAGATTCATGCGCCAGGACCTCCTACAGACAATGCACTTTGATTTATTGCGCTATCTGTAATAGCACCCGACATATCACCAGATATATATTGGATTTTACCCTGACCCTGAGTGTCCGGCCCCATGAGACGGTCGTTGTCTCCGCCCCTGGCGGTCCGAGGACGTCCCCGCTGCACAGATTCATGCGCCAGGGCCTCCTACAGGTAATGCACTTTGATTTATTGCGCTATCTGTAATAGCACCCGAGATATCACCAGATCTATATTGGATTTTCCACTGACCCTGAGTGTCCGGCCCCATGAGACTGTGGTTTTCTCGGCCCCTGGTGGTCCGAGGTCGTTCCCGCTGCACACGTTCATGCGCCAGGGTCTCCTACAGACAATACACTTTGATTTATTGCGCTATCTGTAATAGCACCCGAGATATCACCAGATCTATATTGGATTTTCCCCTGACCCTGAGTGTCCGGCCCCATGAGACGGTCGTTTTCTCGGCCCCTGGTGGTCCGAGGTCGTTCCCGCTGCACACATTCATGCGCCAGGGCCTCCTGCAGATAATTCACTTTGGTTTATTGCGCTATCTCTAATAGCACCCGAGATATCACCAGATATATATTGGATTTTCCCCTGACCCTGAGTGTCCGGCCCCATGAGACGGTCGTTGTCTCCGCCCCTGGTGGTCCGAGGTCGTTCCCGCTGCACAGATTCATGCGCCAGGGCCTCCTACAGACAATGCACTTTGATTTATTGCGCTATCTCTAATAGCACCCGAGATATCACCAGATATATATTGGATTTTCCCTGACCCTGAGTGTCCGGCCCAATGAGACTGTGGTTTTCTCGGCCCCTGGTGGTCCGAGGTCGTTCCCGCTGTACAGATTCATGCGCCAGGGCCTCCTACAGACAATGCACTATGATTTATTGCGCTATCTGTAATAGCACCCGAGATATCACCAGATATATATTGGATTTTACCCTGACCCTGAGTGTCCGGCCCCATGAGACGGTCGTTGTCTCGGCCCCTGGCGGTCCGAGGACGTCCCCGCTGCACAGATTCATGCGCCAGGGCCTCCTACAGGTAATGCACTTTCATTTATTGCGCTATCTGTAATAGCACCCGAGATATCACCAGATATATATTGTATTTTCCCCTGACCCTGAGTGTCCGGCCCCTGGAGACTGTCGTTTTCTCGGCCCCTGGTGGTCCGAGGTCGTTCCCGCTGCACAGATTCATGCGCCAGGGCCTCCTGCAGATAATTCACCTTGGTTTTTTGCGCTATCTCTAATAGCACCCGAGATATCACCAGATATATATTGGATTTTCCCCTGACCCTGAGTGTCCGGCCCCATGAGACTGTAGTTTTCTCGGCCCCTGGTTGTCCTAGGTCGTTCCCGCTGCACAGATTCAGGCGCCAGGGCCTCCTACAGACAATGCACTTTGATTTATTGCGTTATCTGTAATAGCACCCGAGATATCACCACATATATATTGGATTTTTCCCTGACCCAGAGTGTCCGGCCCCCTCGAGACGGTGGTTTTCTCGGCCCCTGGTGGTCCGAGGTCGTTCCCGCTGCACAGCTTCAGGCGCCAGGGCCTCCTGCAGATAACTCACTTTGGTTTATTGCGCTATCTCTAATAGCACCCGAGATATCACCAGATATACATTGGATTTTTCCCTGACCCTGAGTGTCCGGCCCCATGAGACGGTGGTTTTCTCGGCCCCTGGTGGTCCGAGGTCGTTCCCGCTGCACAGATTCATGCGCCAGGGCCTCCTGCAGATAATTCACTTTGGTTTATTGCGCTATCTCTAATAGCGCCCGAGATATCACCAGATATATATTGGATTTTTCCCTGACCCTGAGTGTCCGGCCCCATGAGACTGCGGTTTTCTCGGCCCCTGGTGGTCCGAGGTCGTTCCCGCTGCACACATTCATGCGCCAGGGCCTCCTGCAGATAATTCACTATGGTTTATTGCGCTATCTCTAATAGCACCCGAGATATCACCAGATATATATTGGATTTTGCCCTGACCCTGAGTGTCCGGCCCCATGAGACTGTGGTTTTCTCGGCCCCTGGTGGTCCGAGGTCGTTCCCGCTGCACAGATTCATGCGCCAGGGCCTCCTACAGACAATGCACTTTGATTTATTGCGCTATCTGTTATAGCACCCGAGATATCACCAGATATATATTGGATTTTACCCTGACCCTGAGTGTCCGGCCCCATGAGCCGGTCGTTGTCTCGGCCCCTGGAGGTCCGACGACGATCCCGCTGCACAGATTCATGCGCCCGGGCCTCCTACAGGTAATGCACTTTGATTTATTGCGCTATCTGTAATAGCACCCGAGATATCACCAGATCTATATTGGATTTTCCCCTGACCCTGAGTGTCCGGCCCCATGAGACTGCGGTTTTCTCGGCCCCTGGTGGTCCGAGGACGTTCCCGTTGCACAGATTCATGAGCCCGGGCCTCCTGCAGATAATTCACTTTGCTTTATTGCGCTATCTGTGATAGCACCCGAGATATCACCAGATCTATATTGGATTTTCCCCTGACTCTGAGTGCCCGGCCCCATGAGACTGTGGTTTTCTCGGCCCCTGGTGGTCCGAGGTCGTTCCCGTTGCACAGATTCATGCGCCAGGGCCTCCGGCAGATAATTCACCTTGGTTTATTGCGCTATCTCTAATAGCACCCGAGATATCACCAGATATATATTGGATTTTTCACTGACCCTGAGCGTCCGGACCCATGAGACGGTCGTTTTCTCGGCCCCTGGTGGTCCGAGGTCGTTCCCGCTGCACCGGTTCATGCGCCAGGGTCTCCTACAGACAATGCACTTTGATTTATTGCGCTATCTGTAATAGCACCCGAGATATCACCACATATATATTGGATTTTTCACTGACCCTGAGTGTCCGGCCCCATGAGGCGGTCGTTTTCTCGGCCCCTGGTGGTCCGAGGTCGTTCCCGCTGCACAGATTCATGCGCCAGGGCCTCCTACAGACAATGCACTTTGATTTATTGCGCTATCTGTAATAGCACCCGAGATATCACCAGATATATATTGGATTTTACCCTGACCCTGAGTGTCCGTCCCCATGAGACTGTAGTTTTCTCGGCCCCTGGTTGTCCTAGGTCGTTCCCGCTGCACAGATTCAGGCGCCAGGGCCTCCTACAGACAATGCACTTTGATTTATTGCGTTATCTGTAATAGCACCCGAGATATCACCACATATATATTGGATTTTTCCCTGACCCAGAGTGTCCGGCCCCCTCGAGACGGTGGTTTTCTCGGCCCCTGGTGGTCCGAGGTCGTTCCCGCTGCACAGCTTCAGGCGCCAGGGCCTCCTGCAGATAACTCACTTTGGTTTATTGCGCTATCTCTAATAGCACCCGAGATATCACCAGATATACATTGGATTTTTCCCTGACCCTGATTGTCCGGCCCCATGAGACGGTGGTTTTCTCGGCCCCTGGTGGTCCGAGGTCGTTCCCGCTGCACAGATTCATGCGCCAGGGCCTCCTGCAGATAATTCACTTTGGTTTATTGCGCTATCTCTAATAGCGCCCGAGATATCACCAGATATATATTGGATTTTTCCCTGACCCTGAGTGTCCGGCCCCATGAGACTGCGGTTTTCTCGGCCCCTGGTGGTCCGAGGTCGTTCCCGCTGCACACATTCATGCGCCAGGGCCTCCTGCAGATAATTCACTATGGTTTATTGCGCTATCTCTAATAGCACCCGAGATATCACCAGATATATATTGGATTTTGCCCTGACCCTGAGTGTCCGGCCCCATGAGACTGTGGTTTTCTCGGCCCCTGGTGGTCCGAGGTCGTTCCCGCTGCACAGATTCATGCGCCAGGGCCTCCTACAGACAATGCACTTTGATTTATTGCGCTATCTGTTATAGCACCCGAGATATCACCAGATATATATTGGATTTTACCCTGACCCTGAGTGTCCGGCCCCATGAGACGGTCGTTGTCTCGGCCCCTGGAGGTCCGACGACGATCCCGCTGCACAGATTCATGCGCCAGGGCCTCCTACAGGTAATGCACTTTGATTTATTGCGCTATCTGTAATAGCACCCGAGATATCACCAGATCTATATTGGATTTTCCCCTGACCCTGAGTGTCCGGCCCCATGAGACTGCGGTTTTCTCGGCCCCTGGTGGTCCGAGGACGTTCCCGTTGCACAGATTCATGAGCCCGGGCCTCCTGCAGATAATTCACTTTGCTTTATTGCGCTATCTGTGATAGCACCCGAGATATCACCAGATCTATATTGGATTTTCCCCTGACTCTGAGTGCCCGGCCCCATGAGACTGTGGTTTTCTCGGCCCCTGGTGGTCCGAGGTCGTTCCCGTTGCACAGATTCATGCGCCAGGGCCTCCGGCAGATAATTCACCTTGGTTTATTGCGCTATCTCTAATAGCACCCGAGATATCACCAGATATATATTGGATTTTTCACTGACCCTGAGCGTCCGGACCCATGAGACGGTCGTTTTCTCGGCCCCTGGTGGTCCGAGGTCGTTCCCGCTGCACCGGTTCATGCGCCAGGGTCTCCTACAGACAATGCACTTTGATTTATTGCGCTATCTGTAATAGCACCCGAGATATCACCACATATATATTGGATTTTTCACTGACCCTGAGTGTCCGGCCCCATGAGGCGGTCGTTTTCTCGGCCCCTGGTGGTCCGAGGTCGTTCCCGCTGCACAGATTCATGCGCCAAGGCCTCCTACAGACAATGCACTTTGATTTATTGCGCTATCTGTAATAGCACCCGAGATATCACCAGATATATATTGGATTTTACCCTGACCCTGAGTGTCCGGCCCCATGAGACTGTGGTTTTTTCGGCCCCTGGTGGTCCGAGGTCGTTCCCGCTGCACAGATTCATGCGCCAGGGCCTCCTGCAGATAATTCACTTTGGTCTATTGCGCTATCTGTAATAGCACCCGAGATATCACCAGATATATATTGGATTTTACCCTGACCCTGAGTGTCCGGCCCCATGAGACTGTGGTTTTCTCGGCCCCTGGTGGTCCGAGGTCGTTCCCGCTGCACAGATTCATGCGCCAGGGCCTCCTGCAGATAATTCACTTTGGTTTATTGCGCTATCTCTAATAGCACCCGACATATCACCAGATATATATTGGATTTTCCCCTGACCCTGAGTGTCCGGCCCCATGAGACTGTGGTTTTCTCGGCCCCTGGTGGTCCGAGGTCGTTCCCGTTGCACAGATTCATGCGCCAGGGCCTCCTGCAGATAACTCTCTTTGGTTTATTGCGCTATCTCCAATAGCACCCGAGATATCACCAGATATATATTGGATTTTTCACTGACCCTGAGCGTCCGGCCCCATGAGACGGTCGTTTTCTCGGCCTCTGGTGGTCCGAGGTCGTTCCCGCTGCACAGGTTCATGCGCCAGGGTCTCCTACAGACAATGCACTTTCATTTATTGCGCTATCTGTAATAGCACCCGAGATATCACCACATATATATTGGATTTTTCACTGACCCTGAGTGTCCGGCCCCATGAGACGGTGGTTTTCTCGGTCCCTGGTGTTCCGAGGTCGTTCCCGCTGCACAGACTCATGCGCCAGGGCCTCCTACAGACAATGCACATTGATTTATTGCGCTATCTCTAATAGCACCCGAGATATCACCAGATATATATTGGATTTTCCCCTGACCCTGAGTGTCCGGCCCCATGAGACTGTGGTTTTCTCGGCCCCTGGTGGTCCGAGGTCGTTCCCGTTGCACAGATTCATGCGCCAGGGCCCCCTGTAGATAATTCACTTTGGTTTATTGCGCTGTCTCTAATAGCACCCGAGATATCACCAGATATATATTGGATTTTTCACTGACCCTGAGGGTCCGGCCCCATGAGGCGGTCGTTTTCTCGGCCCCTGGTGGTCCGAGGTCGTTCCCGCTGCACAGATTCATGCGCCAGGGCCTCCTACAGACAATGCACTTTGATTTATGGCGCTATCTGTAATAGCACCCGAGATATCACCAGATATATATTGGATTTTCCCCTGACCCTGAGTGTCCGGCCCCATGAGACTGTGGTTTTCTCGGCCCCTGGTGGTCCGAGGTCGTTCCCGCTGCACAGATTCATGCGCCAGGGCCTCCTGCAGATAATTCACTTTGGTTTATTGCGCTATCTCTAATAGCACCCGAGATATCACCAGATATATATTGGATTTTACCCTGACCCTGAGTGTCCGGCCCCATGAGACTGTGCTTTTCTCGGCCCCTGGTGGTCCGAGGTCGTTCCCGCTGCACAGATTCATGCGCCAGGACCTCCTACAGACAATGCACTTTGATTTATTGCGCTATCTGTAATAGCACCCGACATATCACCAGATATATATTGGATTTTACCCTGACCCTGAGTGTCCGGCCCCATGAGACGGTCGTTGTCTCGGCCCCTGGCGGTCCGAGGACGTCCCCGCTGCACAGATTCATGCGCCAGGGCCTCCTACAGGTAATGCACTTTCATTTATTGCGCTATCTGTAATAGCACCCGAGATATCACCAGATATATATTGTATTTTCCCCTGACCCTGAGTGTCCGGCTCCTGGAGACTGTCGTTTTCTCGGCCCCTGGTGGTCCGAGGTCGTTCCCGCTGCACAGATTCATGCGCCAGGGCCTCCTGCAGATAATTCACTTTGGTTTTTTGCGCTATCTCTAATAGCACCCGAGATATCACCAGATATATATTGGATTTTCCCCTGACCCTGAGTGTCCGGCCCCATGAGACTGTAGTTTTCTCGGCCCCTGGTTGTCCTAGGTCGTTCCCGCTGCACAGAATCAGGCGCCAGGGCCTCCTACAGACAATGCACTTTGATTTATTGCGTTATCTGTAATAGCACCCGAGATATCACCACATATATATTGGATTTTTCCCTGACCCAGAGTGTCCGGCCCCCTCGAGACGGTGGTTTTCTCGGCCCCTGGTGGTCCGAGGTCGTTCCCGCTGCACAGCTTCAGGCGCCAGGGCCTCCTGCAGATAACTCACTTTGGTTTATTGCGCTATCTCTAATAGCACCCGAGATATCACCAGATATATATTGGATTTTTCCCTGACCCTGAGTGTCCGGCCCCATGAGACGGTGGTTTTCTCGGCCCCTGGTGGTCCGAGGTCGTTCCCGCTGCACAGATTCATGCGCCAGGGCCTCCTGCAGATAATTCACTTTGGTTTATTGCGCTATCTCTAATAGCGCCCGAGATATCACCAGATATATATTGGATTTTTCCCTGACCCTGAGTGTCCGGCCCCATGAGACTGCGGTTTTCTCGGCCCCTGGTGGTCCGAGGTCGTTCCCGCTGCACACATTCATGCGCCAGGGCCTCCTGCAGATAATTCACTATGGTTTATTGCGCTATCTCTAATAGCACCCGAGATATCACCAGATATATATTGGATTTTGCCCTGACCCTGAGTGTCCGGCCCCATGAGACTGTGGTTTTCTCGGCCCCTGGTGGTCCGAGGTCGTTCCCGCTGCACAGATTCATGCGCCAGGGCCTCCTACAGGTAATGCACTTTGATTTATTGCGCTATCTGTAATAGCACCCGAGATATCACCAGATCTATATTGGATTTTCCCCTGACCCTGAGTGTCCGGCCCCATGAGACTGCGGTTTTCTCGGCCCCTGGTGGTCCGAGGACGTTCCCGTTGCACAGATTCATGAGCCCGGGCCTCCTGCAGATAATTCACTTTGCTTTATTGCGCTATCTGTGATAGCACCCGAGATATCACCAGATCTATATTGGATTTTCCCCTGACTCTGAGTGCCCGGCCCCATGAGACTGTGGTTTTCTCGGCCCCTGGTGGTCCGAGGTCGTTCCCGTTGCATAGATTCATGCGCCAGGGCCTCCGGCAGATAATTCACCTTGGTTTATTGCGCTATCTCTAATAGCACCCGAGATATCACCAGATATATATTGGATTTTTCACTGACCCTGAGCGTCCGGACCCATGAGACGGTCGTTTTCTCGGCCCCTGGTGGTCCGAGGTCGTTCCCGCTGCACCGGTTCATGCGCCAGGGTCTCCTACAGACAATGCACTTTGATTTATTGCGCTATCTGTAATAGCACCCGAGATATCACCACATATATATTGGATTTTTCACTGACCCTGAGTGTCCGGCCCCATGAGGCGGTCGTTTTCTCGGCCCCTGGTGGTCCGAGGTCGTTCCCGCTGCACAGATTCATGCGCCAGGGCCTCCTACAGACAATGCACTTTGATTTATTGCGCTATCTGTAATAGCACCCGAGATATCACCAGATATATATTGGATTTTACCCTGACCCTGAGTGTCCGGCCCCATGAGACTGTGGTTTTTTCGGCCCCTGGTGGTCCGAGGTCGTTCCCGCTGCACAGATTCATGCGCCAGGGCCTCCTGCAGATAATTCACTTTGGTCTATTGCGCTATCTGTAATAGCACCCGAGATATCACCAGATATATATTGGATTTTACCCTGACCCTGAGTGTCCGGCCCCATGAGACTGTGGTTTTCTCGGCCCCTGGTGGTCCGAGGTCGTTCCCGCTGCACAGATTCATGCGCCAGGGCCTCCTGCAGATAATTCACTTTGGTTTATTGCGCTATCTCTAATAGCTCCCGACATATCACCAGATATATATTGGATTTTCCCCTGACCCTGAGTGTCCGGCCCCATGAGACTGTGGTTTTCTCGGCCCCTGGTGGTCCGAGGTCGTTCCCGTTGCACAGATTCATGCGCCAGGGCCTCCTGCAGATAACTCTCTTTGGTTTATTGCGCTATCTCCAATAGCACCCGAGATATCACCAGATATATATTGGATTTTTCACTGACCCTGAGCGTCCGGCCCCATGAGACGGTCGTTTTCTCGGCCTCTGGTGGTCCGAGGTCGTTCCCGCTGCACAGGTTCATGCGCCAGGGTCTCCTACAGACAATGCACTTTCATTTATTGCGCTATCTGTAATAGCACCAGAGATATCACCACATATATATTGGATTTTTCACTGACCCTGAGTGTCCGGCCCCATGAGACGGTGGTTTTCTCGGTCCCTGGTGTTCCGAGGTCGTTCCCGCTGCACAGACTCATGCGCCAGGGCCTCCTACAGACAATGCACATTGATTTATTGCGCTATCTCTAATAGCACCCGAGATATCACCAGATATATATTGGATTTTCCCCTGACCCTGAGTGTCCGGCCCCATGAGACTGTGGTTTTCTCGGCCCCTGGTGGTCCGAGGTCGTTCCCGTTGCACAAATTCATGCGCCAGGGCCCCCTGCAGATAATTCACTTTGGTTTATTGCGCTGTCTCTAATAGCACCCGAGATATCACCAGATATATATTGGATTTTTCACTGACCCTGAGGGTCCGGCCCCATGAGGCGGTCGTTTTCTCGGCCCCTGGTGGTCCGAGGTCGTTCCCGCTGCACAGATTCATGCGCCAGGGCCTCCTACAGACAATGCACTTTGATTTATGGCGCTATCTGTAATAGCACCCGAGATATCACCAGATATATATTGGATTTTTCACTGACCCTGAGTGTGCGGCCCCATGAGACGGTGTTTTTCTCGGACCCTGGTGGTCCGAGGTCGTTCCCGCTGCACAGACTCATGCGCCAGGGCCTCCTACAGACAATGCACATTGATTTATTGCGCTATCTCTAATAGCACCCGAGATATCACCAGATATATATTGGATTTTCCCCTGACCCTGAGTGTCCGGCCCCATGAGACTGTGGTTTTTTCGGCCCCTGGTGGTCCGAGGTCGTTCCCGCTGCACAGATTCATGCGCCAGGGCCTCCTGCAGATAATTCACTTTGGTCTATTGCGCTATCTGTAATAGCACCCGAGATATCACCAGATATATATTGGATTTTACCCTGACCCTGAGTGTCCGGCCCCATGAGACTGTGGTTTTCTCGGCCCCTGGTGGTCCGAGGTCGTTCCCGCTGCACAGATTCATGCGCCAGGGCCTCCTGCAGATAATTCACTTTGGTTTATTGCGCTATCTCTAATAGCTCCCGACATATCACCAGATATATATTGGATTTTCCCCTGACCCTGAGTGTCCGGCCCCATGAGACTGTGGTTTTCTCGGCCCCTGGTGGTCCGAGGTCGTTCCCGTTGCACAGATTCATGCGCCAGGGCCTCCTGCAGATAACTCTCTTTGGTTTATTGCGCTATCTCCAATAGCACCCGAGATATCACCAGATATATATTGGATTTTTCACTGACCCTGAGCGTCCGGCCCCATGAGACGGTCGTTTTCTCGGCCTCTGGTGGTCCGAGGTCGTTCCCGCTGCACAGGTTCATGCGCCAGGGTCTCCTACAGACAATGCACTTTCATTTATTGCGCTATCTGTAATAGCACCAGAGATATCACCACATATATATTGGATTTTTCACTGACCCTGAGTGTCCGGCCCCATGAGACGGTGGTTTTCTCGGTCCCTGGTGTTCCGAGGTCGTTCCCGCTGCACAGACTCATGCGCCAGGGCCTCCTACAGACAATGCACATTGATTTATTGCGCTATCTCTAATAGCACCCGAGATATCACCAGATATATATTGGATTTTCCCCTGACCCTGAGTGTCCGGCCCCATGAGACTGTGGTTTTCTCGGCCCCTGGTGGTCCGAGGTCGTTCCCGTTGCACAAATTCATGCGCCAGGGCCCCCTGCAGATAATTCACTTTGGTTTATTGCGCTGTCTCTAATAGCACCCGAGATATCACCAGATATATATTGGATTTTTCACTGACCCTGAGGGTCCGGCCCCATGAGGCGGTCGTTTTCTCGGCCCCTGGTGGTCCGAGGTCGTTCCCGCTGCACAGATTCATGCGCCAGGGCCTCCTACAGACAATGCACTTTGATTTATGGCGCTATCTGTAATAGCACCCGAGATATCACCAGATATATATTGGATTTTTCACTGACCCTGAGTGTGCGGCCCCA
This sequence comes from Nomia melanderi, assembly GCF_051020985.1. Taxonomy (NCBI): domain Eukaryota; kingdom Metazoa; phylum Arthropoda; class Insecta; order Hymenoptera; family Halictidae; genus Nomia; species Nomia melanderi. Next base: position 8,509,915 of record NW_027475130.1, read on the forward strand.
TGAGACGGTGTTTTTCTCGGACCCTGGTGGTCCGAGGTCGTTCCCGCTGCACAGACTCATGCGCCAGGGCCTCCTACAGACAATGCACATTGATTTATTGCGCTATCTCTAATAGCACCCGAGATATCACCAGATATATATTGGATTTTCCCCTGACCCTGAGTGTCCGGCCCCATGAGACTGTGGTTTTTTCGGCCCCTGGTGGTCCGAGGTCGTTCCCGCTGCACAGATTCATGCGCCAGGGCCTCCTGCAGATAATTCACTTTGGTCTATTGCGCTATCTGTAATAGCACCCGAGATATCACCAGATATATATTGGATTTTACCCTGACCCTGAGTGTCCGGCCCCATGAGACTGTGGTTTTCTCGGCCCCTGGTGGTCCGAGGTCGTTCCCGCTGCACAGATTCATGCGCCAGGGCCTCCTGCAGATAATTCACTTTGGTTTATTGCGCTATCTCTAATAGCTCCCGACATATCACCAGATATATATTGGATTTTCCCCTGACCCTGAGTGTCCGGCCCCATGAGACTGTGGTTTTCTCGGCCCCTGGTGGTCCGAGGTCGTTCCCGTTGCACAGATTCATGCGCCAGGGCCTCCTGCAGATAACTCTCTTTGGTTTATTGCGCTATCTCCAATAGCACCCGAGATATCACCAGATATATATTGGATTTTTCACTGACCCTGAGCGTCCGGCCCCATGAGACGGTCGTTTTCTCGGCCTCTGGTGGTCCGAGGTCGTTCCCGCTGCACAGGTTCATGCGCCAGGGTCTCCTACAGACAATGCACTTTCATTTATTGCGCTATCTGTAATAGCACCAGAGATATCACCACATATATATTGGATTTTTCACTGACCCTGAGTGTCCGGCCCCATGAGACGGTGGTTTTCTCGGTCCCTGGTGTTCCGAGGTCGTTCCCGCTGCACAGACTCATGCGCCAGGGCCTCCTACAGACAATGCACATTGATTTATTGCGCTATCTCTAATAGCACCCGAGATATCACCAGATATATATTGGATTTTCCCCTGACCCTGAGTGTCCGGCCCCATGAGACTGTGGTTTTCTCGGCCCCTGGTGGTCCGAGGTCGTTCCCGTTGCACAGATTCATGCGCCAGGGCCCCCTGCAGATAATTCACTTTGGTTTATTGCGCTGTCTCTAATAGCACCCGAGATATCACCAGATATATATTGGATTTTTCACTGACCCTGAGGGTCCGGCCCCATGAGGCGGTCGTTTTCTCGGCCCCTGGTGGTCCGAGGTCGTTCCCGCTGCACAGATTCATGCGCCAGGGCCTCCTACAGACAATGCACTTTGATTTATGGCGCTATCTGTAATAGCACCCGAGATATCACCAGATATATATTGGATTTTTCACTGACCCTGAGTGTGCGGCCCCATGAGACGGTGTTTTTCTCGGACCCTGGTGGTTCGAGGTCGTTCCCGCTGCACAGATTCATGCGCCAGGGCCTCCTGCAGATAATACACTTTGATTTATTGCGCTATCTCTAATAGCACCCGAGATATCACCAGATATATACTGGATTTTCCCCTGACCCTGAGTGTGCGGGCCCATGAGACTGTGGTTTTCTCGGCCCCTGGTGGTCCGAGGTCGTTGCCGCTTCACAGATTCATGCGCCAGGGCCTCCTACAGACAATGCACTTTGATTTATTGCGCTATCTGTAATAGCACCCGAGATATCACCAGATATATATTGGATTTTTCACTGACCCTGAGGGTCCGGCCCCATGAGGCGGTCGTTTTCTCGGCCCCTGGTGGTCCGAGGTCGTTCCCGCTGCACAGATTCATGCGCCAGGGCCTCCTACAGACAATGCACTTTGATTTATGGCGCTATCTGTAATAGCACCCGAGATATCACCAGATATATATTGGATTTTTCACTGACCCTGAGTGTGCGGCCCCATGAGACGGTGTTTTTCTCGGACCCTGGTGGTCCGAGGTCGTTCCCGCTGCACAGATTCATGCGCCAGGGCCTCCTGCAGATAATACACTTTGATTTATTGCGCTATCTGTAATAGCACCCGAGATATCACCAGATATATATTGGATTTTCCCCTGACCCTGAGTGTCCGGCCCCATGAGACTGTGGTTTTCTCGGCCCCTGGTGGTCCGAGGTCGTTCCCGCTGCACAGATTCATGCGCCAGGGCCTCCTACAGACAATGCACTTTGGTTTATTACGCTATTTCTAATAGCACCCGAGATATCACCAGATATATACTGGATTTTCCCCAGACCCTGAGTGCCCGGCCCCATGAGACGGTGGTTTTCTCGGCCCCTGGTGGTCCGAGGTCGTTGCCGCTTCACAGATTCATGCGCCAGGGCCTCTCACAGACAATGCACTTTGATTTAGTGCGCTATCTGTAATAGCACCCGAGATATCACCAGATATATATTGGATTTTCCCCTGACCCTGAGTGTCCGGCCCCATGAGACGGTGGTTGTCTCGGCCCCGGGTGGTCCTAGGTCGTTCCCGCTGCACAGATTCATGCGCCAGGGCCTCCTACAGACAATGCACTTTGATTTATTGCGCTATCTGTAATAGCACCCGAGATATCACCAGATCTATATTGGATTTTCCCCTGACCCTGAGTATCCGGCCCCATGAGACTGTGGTTTTTTCGGCCCCTGGTGGTCCGAGGTCGTTCCCGCTGCACAGATTCATGCGCCAGGGCCTCCTGCAGATAATTCACTTTGGTTTATTGCGCTATCTCTAATAGCACCCGAGATATCACCAGATATATACTGGATTTTCCCCTGACCCTGAGTGTGCGGGCCCATGAGACTGTGGTTTTCTCGGCCCCTGGTGGTCCGAGGTCGTTGCCGCTTCACAGATTCATGCGCCAGGGCCTCCTACAGACAATGCACTTTGATTTATTGCGCTATCTGTAATAGCACCCGAGATATCACCAGATATATATTGGATTTTACCCTGACCCTGAGTGTCCGGCCCCATGAGACGGTGGTTGTCTCGGCCCCTGGTGGTCCGAGGTCGTTCCCGCTGCACAGATTCATGCGCCAGGGCATCCTGCAGATAATTCACTTTGGTTTATTGCGCTATCTCTAATAGCACCCGAGATATCACCAGATATATATTGGATTTTCCCCTGACCCTGAGTGTCCGGCCCCATGAGACTGTGGTTTTCTCGGCCCCTGGTGGTCCGAGGTCGTTCCCGCTGCACAGATTCATGCGCCAGGGCCTCCTACAGACAATTCACTTTGATTTATTGCGCTATCTGTAATAGCACACGAGATATCACCAGATATATATTGGATTTTACCCTGACCATGAGGGACCGGCCCCATGAGACTGTGGTTTTTTCGGCCCCTGGTGGTCCGACGTCGTTCCCGCTGCACAGATTCATGCGCCAGGGCCTCCTACAGACAATGCACTTTGATTTATTGCGCTATCTGTAATAGCACCCGAGATATCACCAGATATATATTGGATTTTACCCTGACCCTGAGTGTCCGGCCCCATGAGACGGTGGTTGTCTCGGCCCCAGGAGGTTCGAGGACGTTCCCGCTTGCACAGATTCATGCGCCAGGGCATCCTGCAGATAATTCACTTTGGTTTATTGCGCTATCTCTAATAGCACCCGAGATATCACCAGATATATATTGGATTTTTCCCTGACCCTGAGTGTCCGGCCCCATGAGACTGTGGTTTTCTCGGCCCCTGGTGGTCCGAGGTCGTTCCCGCTGCACAGATTCATGCGTCAGGGCCTGCTGCAGACAATGCACTTTGATTTATCGAGCTATCTCTAATGGCACCCGAGATATCACCAGATATATATTGGTTTTTTCACTGACCCTGAGTGTGCGGCCCCATGAGACGGTGTTTTTCTCGGACCCTGGTGGTCCGAGGTCGTTCCCGCTGCACAGATTCATGCGCCAGGGCCTCCTGCAGATAATACACTTTGATTTATTGCGCTATCTGTAATAGCACCCGAGATATCACCAGATATATATTGGATTTTCCCCTGACCCTGAGTGTCCGGCCCCATGAGACTGTGGTTTTCTCGGCCCCTGGTGGTCCGAGGTCGTTCCCGCTGCACAGATTCATGCGCCAGGGCCTCCTACAGACAATGCACTTTGATTTATTGCTCTATCTGTAATAGCACCCGAGATATCACCAGATATATACTGGATTTTCCCCTGACCCTGAGTGTCCGGCCCCATGAGACTGTGGTTTTCTCGGCCCCTGGTGGTCCGAGGTCGTTCCCGCTGCACAGATTCATGCGCCAGTGCCCCCTGCAGATAATTCACTTTGGTTTATTGCGCTATCTCTAATAGCACCCGAGATATCACCAGATATATATTGGATTTTACCCTGACCCTGAGTGTCCGGCCCCATGAGACTGTGCTTTTCTCGGCCCCTGGTGGTCCGAGGTCGTTCCCGCTGCACAGATTCATGCGCCAGGGCCTCCTACAGACAATGCACTTTGATTTATAGAGCTATCTGTAATAGCACCCGAGATATCACCAGATATATATTGGATTTTCCCCTGACCCTGAGTGTCCGGCCCCATGAGACTGTGGTTTTCTCGGCCCCTGGTGGTCCGAGGTCGTTCCCGCTGCACAGATTCATGCGCCAGGGCATCCTGCAGATAATTCACTTTGGTTTATTGCGCTATCTCTAATAGCACCCGAGATATCACCAGATATATATTGGATTTTCCCCTGACCCTGAGTGTCCGGCCCCATGAGACTGTGGTTTTCTCGGCCCCTGGTGGTCCGAGGTCGTTCCCGCTGCACAGATTCATGCGTCAGGGCCTCCTGCAGAAAATGCACTTTGATTTATCGAGCTATCTCTAATGGCACCCGATATATCACCAGATATATAATGGATTTTTCCCTGACCCTGAGTGTCCGGCCCCATGAGACTGTGGTTTTCTCGGCCCCTGGTGGTCCGAGGTCGTTCCCGCTGCACAGATTCATGCGCCAGGGCCTCCTACAGACAATGCACTTTGATTTATTGCGCTATCTGTAATAGCACCCGAGATATCACCAGATATATATTGGATTTTCCCCTGACCCTGAGTGTCCGGCCCCATGAGACTATGGTTTTCTCGGACCCTGGTGGTCCGAGGTCGTTCCCGCTGCACAGATTCATGCGTCAGGGCCTCCTGCAGAAAATGCACTTTGATTTATCGAGCTATCTCTAATGGCACCCGATATATCACCAGATATATAATGGATTTTTCCCTGACCCTGAGTATCCGGCCCCATGAGACTGTGGTTTTCTCGGCCCCTGGTGGTCCGAGGTCGTTCCCGCTGCACAGATTAATGCGCCAGGGCCTCCTACAGACAATGCACTTTGATTTATTGCGCTATCTGTAATAGCTCCCGAGATATCACCACATATATATTGGATTTTCCCCTGACCCTGAGTGTCCGCCCCATGAGACTGTGGTTTTCTCGGCCCCTGGTGGTCCGAGGTCGTTCCCGCTGCACAGATTCATGCGCCAGGGCCTCCTACAGACAATGCACTTTGATTTATTGCGCTATCTGTAATAGCACCCGAGATATCACCAGATATATATTGGATTTTCCCCTGACCCTGAGTGTCCGGCCCCATGAGACTGTGGTTTTCTCGGCCCCTGGTGGTCCGAGGTCGTTCCCGCTGCACAGATTCATGCGTCAGGGCCTCCTGCAGAAAATGCACTTTGATTTATCGAGCTATCTCTAATGGCACCCGATATATCACCAGATATATAATGGATTTTTCCCTGACCCTGAGTGTCCGGCCCCATGAGACTGTGGTTTTCTCGGCCCCTTGTGGTCCGAGGTCGTTCCCGCTGCACAGATTCATGCGCCAGGGCCTCCTACAGACAATGCACTTTGATTTATTGCGCTATCTCTAATAGCACCCGAGATATCACCAGATATATATTGGATTTTCCCCTGACCCTGAGTGTCCGGCCCCATGAGACTGTGGTTTTCTCGGCCCCTGGTGGTCCGAGGTCGTTCCCGCTGCACAGATTCATGCGTCAGGGCCTCCTGCAGAAAATGCACTTTGATTTATCGAGCTATCTCTAATGGCACCCGATATATCACCAGATATATAATGGATTTTTCCCTGACCCTGAGTGTCCGGCCCCATGAGACTGTGGTTTTCTCGGCCCCTGGTGGTCCGAGGTCGTTCCCGCTGCACAGATTCATGCGCCAGGGCCTCCTACAGACAATGCACTTTGATTTATTGCGCTATCTCTAATAGCACCCGAGATATCACCAGATATATATTGGATTTTCCCCTGACCCTGAGTGTCCGGCCCCATGAGACTGTGGTTTTCTCGGCCCCTGGTGGTCCGAGGTCGTTCCCGCTGCACAGATTCATGCGTCAGGGCCTCCTGCAGAAAATGCACTTTGATTTATCGAGCTATCTCTAATGGCACCCGATATATCACCAGATATATAATGGATTTTTCCCTGACCCTGAGTGTCCGGCCCCATGAGACTGTGGTTTTCTCGGCCCCTGGTGGTCCGAGGTCGTTCCCGCTGCACAGATTCATGCGCCAGGGCCTCCTACAGACAATGCACTTTGATTTATTGCGCTATCTGTAATAGCACCCGAGATATCACCAGATATATATTGGATTTTCCCCTGACCCTGAGTGTCCGGCCCCATGAGACTATGGTTTTCTCGGACCCTGGTGGTCCGAGGTCGTTCCCGCTGCACAGATTCATGCGTCAGGGCCTCCTGCAGAAAATGCACTTTGATTTATCGAGCTATCTCTAATGGCACCCGATATATCACCAGATATATAATGGATTTTTCCCTGACCCTGAGTGTCCGGCCCCATGAGACTGTGGTTTTCTCGGCCCCTGGTGGTCCGAGGTCGTTCCCGCTGCACAGATTCATGCGCCAGGGCCTCCTACAGACAATGCACTTTGATTTATTGCGCTATCTGTAATAGCTCCCGAGATATCACCACATATATATTGGATTTTCCACTGACCCTGAGTGTCCGCCCCATGAGACTGTGGTTTTCTCGGCCCCTGGTGGTCCGAGGTCGTTCCCGCTGCACAGATTCATGCGCCAGGGCCTCCTACAGACAATGCACTTTGATTTATTGCGCTATCTGTAATAGCACCCGAGATATCACCAGATATATATTGGATTTTCCCCTGACCCTGAGTGTCCGGCCCCATGAGACTGTGGTTTTCTCGGCCCCTGGTGGTCCGAGGTCGTTCCCGCTGCACAGATTCATGCGTCAGGGCCTCCTGCAGAAAATGCACTTTGATTTATCGAGCTATCTCTAATGGCACCCGATATATCACCAGATATATAATGGATTTTTCCCTGACCCTGAGTGTCCGGCCCCATGAGACTGTGGTTTTCTCGGCCCCTGGTGGTCCGAGGTCGTTCCCGCTGCACAGATTCATGCGCCAGGGCCTCCTACAGACAATGCACTTTGATTTATTGCGCTATCTGTAATAGCACCCGAGATATCACCAGATATATATTGGATTTTCCCCTGACCCTGAGTATCCGGCCCCATGAGACGGTGGTTGTCTCGGCCCCTGGTGGTCCGAGGTCGTTCCCGCTTCACAGATTCATGCGCCTGGGCATCCTGCAGATAATTCACATTGGTTTATTGCGCTATCTCTAATAGCACCCGAGATATCACCAGATATATATTGGATTTTCCCCTGACCCTGAGTGTCCGGCCCCATGAGACTGTGGTTTTCTCGGCCCCTGGTGGTCCGAGGTCGTTCCCGCTGCACAGATTCATGCGCCAGGGCCTCCTGCAGATAATTCACTTTGGTTTATTGCGCTATCTCTATTAGCACCCGAGATATCACCAGATATATATTGGATTTTCCCCTGACCCTGAGTGTCCGGCCCCATGAGACTGCGGTTTTCTCGGCCCCTGGTGGTCCGAGGTCGTTCCCGCTGCTCAGGTTCATGCGCCAGGGCCTCCTACAGACAATGCCCTTTGATTTATTGCGCTATCTGTAATAGCACCCGAGATATCACCAGATATATATTGGATTTTTCACTGACCCTGAGCGTCCGGCCCCATGAGACGGTCGTTTTCTCGGCCCCTGGTGGTCCGAGGTCGTTCCCGCTGCACAGGTTAATGCGCCAGGGCCTCCTACAGACAATGCACTTTGATTTATTGCGCTATCTGTAATAGCACCCGAGATAACACCAGATATATATTGGATATTTCCCTCACCCTGAGTGTCCAGCCCCATGAGACGGTGGTTTTCTCGGCCCCTGGTGGTCCGAGGTCGTTCCCGCTGCACAGATGCATGCGCCAGGGCCTCCTGCAGATAATTCACTTTGGTTTATTGCGCTATCTCTAATAGCACCCGAGATATCACCAGATATATATTGGATTTTCCCCTGACCCTGAGAGTCCGGCCCCATGAGACTGTGGTTTTCTCGGCCCCTGGTGGCCCGAGGTCGTTCCCGCTGCACAGATTCATGCGCCAGGGCCTCCTACAGACGATGCACTTTGATTTATTGCGCTATCTGTAATAGCACCCGAGATATCACCGGATATATATTGGATTTTTCCCAGACCCTGAGTGTCCGGCCCCATGAGACGGTGGTTGACTCGGCCCCTGGGGGTCCGAGGTCGTTCCCGCTGCACAGATTCATGCACCATGGCCTCCTACAGACAATGTACTTTGATTTATTGCGCTATCTGTAATAGCACCCGAGATATCACCAGATATATATTGGATTTTCCCCTGACCCTGAGTGTCCGGCCCCATGAGACTGTGGTTTTCTCGGCCCCTGGTGGTTGAGGTCGTTGCCGCTGCACAGGTTCATGCGTCAGGGCCTCCTACAGACAATGCCCTTTGATTTATTGCGCTATCTGTAATAGCACCCGAGATATCACCAGATATATATTGGATTTTCCCCTTTCCCTGAGTGTCCGGCCCCATGAGACTGTGGTTTCCTCGGCCTCTGGTGGTCCGAGGTCGTTCCCGCTGCACAGATTCATGCGCCAGGGCCTCCTACAGACAATGCACTTTGATTTATTTCGCTATCTGTAATAGGACCGGAGATATCACCAGATATATATTGGATTTTCCCCAGACCCTGAGTGTCCGGCCGCATGAGACTGTAGTTTTATCGGCCCCTGGTGGTCCGAGGTCGTTCCCGCTGCACAGATTCATGCGCCAGGGCCTCCTACAGACAATGCACTTTGATTTATTGCGCTATCTGTAATAGCTCCCGAGATATCACCACATATATATTGGATTTTCCCCTGACCCTGAGTGTCCGCCCCATGAGACTGTGGTTTTTTCGGCCCCTGGTGGTCCGACGTCGTTCCCGCTGCACAGACTCATGCGCCAGGGCCTCCTACAGACAATGCACTTTGATTTATTGCGCTATCTGTAATAGCACCCGAGATATCACCAGATATATATTGGATTTTACCCTGACCCTGAGTGTCCGGCCCCATGAGACGGTGGTTGTCTCGGCCCCTGGAGGTCCGAGGTCGTTCCCGCTGCACAGATGCATGCGCCAGGGCCCCCTGCAGATAATTCACTTTGGTTTATTGCGCTATCTCTAATAGCACCCGAGATATCACCAGATATATATTGGATTTTCCCCTGACCCTGAGAGTCCGGCCCCATGAGACTGTGGTTTTCTCGGCCCCTGGTGGCCCGAGGTCGTTCCCGCTGCACAGATTCATGCGCCAGGGCCTCCTACAGACGATGCACTTTGATTTATTGCGCTATCTGTAATAGCACCCGAGATATCACCGGATATATATTGGATTTTCCCCAGACCCTGAGTGTCCGGCCGCATGAGACTGTAGTTTTATCGGCCCCTGGTGGTCCGAGGTCGTTCCCGCTGCACAGATTCATGCGCCAGGGCCTCCTACAGACAATGCCCTTTGATTTATTGCGCTATCTGTAATAGCACCCGAGATATCACCAGATATATATTGGATTTTCCCCTGACCCTGAGTGTCCGGCCCCATGAGACTGTGGTTTCCTCGGCCTCTGGTGGTCCGAGGTCGTTCCCGCTGCACAGATTCATGCGCCAGGGCCTCCTACAGACAATGCACTTTGATTTATTTCGCTATCTGTAATAGGACCGGAGATATCACCAGATATATATTGGATTTTCCCCAGACCCTGAGTGTCCGGCCGCATGAGACTGTAGTTTTATCGGCCCCTGGTGGTCCGAGGTCGTTCCCGCTGCACAGATTCATGCGCCAGGGCCTCCTACAGACAATGCACTTTGATTTATTGCGCTATCTGTAATAGCTCCCGAGATATCACCACATATATATTGGATTTTCCCCAGACCCTGAGTGTCCGGCCGCATGAGACTGTAGTTTTATCGGCCCCTGGTGGTCCGAGGTCGTTCCCGCTGCACAGATGCATGCGCCAGGGCCTCCTGCAGATAATTCCCTTTGGCTTATTGCGCTATCTTTAATAGCACCCGAGATATCACCAGATATATATTGGATTTTCCCCTGACCCTGAGTGTCCGCCCCATGAGACTGTGGTTTTCTCGGCCCCTGGTGGTCCGAGGTCGTTCCCGCTGCACAGATTCATGCGCCAGGGCCTCCTACAGACAATGCACTTTGATTTATTGCGCTATCTGTAATAGCACCCGAGATATCACCAGATATATATTGGATTTTTCCCTGACCCTGAGTGTCCGGCCCCATGAGACTGTTGTTTTTTCGACCCCTGGTGGTCCGAGGTCGTTACCGTTGCACAGATTCATGCGCCAGGGCCTCCTGCAGATAATTCACTTTGGTTTATTGCGCTATCTCTAATAGCACCCGATATATCACCAGATATAAACTGGATGTTCCCCTGACCCTGAGTGTCCGCCCCATGAGACTGTGGTTTTCTCGGCCCCTGGTGGTCCGAGGTTGTTCCCGCTGCACAGATTCATGCGCCAGGGCCTCCTACAGACAATGCACTTTGATTTATTGCTCTATCTGTAATAGCACCCGAGATATCACCAGATATATATTGGATTTTCCCCTGACCCTGATTGTCCGGCCCCATGAGTCTGTGGTTTTCTCGGCCCCTGGTGGTCCGAGGTCGTTCCCGCTGCACAGATTCATGCGCCAGGGCCTCCTACAGACAATGCACTTTTATTTATTGCGCTATCTCTAATAGCGCCCGAGATATCACCAGATATATATTGGATTTTTCCCTGACCCTGAGTGTCCGGCCCCATGAGACTGCGGTTTTCTCGGCCCCTGGTGGTCCGAGGTCGTTCCCGCTGCACAGATTCATGCGCCAGGGCCTCCTGCAGACAATTCACTTTGGTTTATTGCGCTATCTCTAATAGCACCCGAGATATCACCAGATATATATTGGATTTTTCCCCGACCCTGAGTGTCCGGCCCCATGAGACGGTGGTTTTCTCGGCCGCTGGTGGTCCGAGGTCGTTCCCGCTGGCCAGATTCATGCGCCAGGGCCTCCTACAGACAATGCACTATGATTTATTGCGCTATCTGTAATAGCACCCGAGATATCACCAGATCTATATTGGATTTTTCCCTGACCCTGAGTGTCCGGCCCCATGAGACGGTGGTTTTCTCGGCCCCTGGTGTTCCGAGGTCGTTCCCGCTGCACAGATTCATGCGCCAGGGCCTCCTACAGACAATGCACTTTGATTTATTGCGCTATCTCTAATAGCACCCGAGATATCACCAGATATATATTGGATTTTCCCCTGACCCTGAGTGTCCGGCCCCATGAGACTGTGGTTTTCTCGGCCCCTGGTGGTCCTAGGTCGTTCCCGCTGCACTGATGCATGCGCCAGGGCCTCCTGCAGATAATTCCCTTTGGCTTATTGCGCTATCTCTAATAGCACCCGAGATATCACCAGATATATATTGGATTTTTCACTGACCCTGAGTGTCCTGCCCCATGAGACGGTGGTTTTCTCGGCCCCTGGTGTTCCGAGGTCGTTCCCGCTGCACAGATTCATGCGCCAGGGCCTCCTACAGACAATGCACTTTGATTTATTGCGCTATCTCTAATAGCACCCGAGATATCACCAGATATATATTGGATTTTTCCCTGACCCTGAGTGTCCGGCCCCATGAGACTGCGGTTTTCTCGGCCCCTGGTGTTCCGAGGTCGTTCCCGCTGCACACATTCATGCGCCAGGGCCTCCTGCAGATAATTCACTTTAGTTTATTGCGCTATCTTTAATAGCACCCGAGATATCACCAGATATATATTGGATTTTCCCCTGACCCTGAGTGTCCGGCCCCATGAGACTGTGGTTTTCTCGGCCCCTGGTGGTCCGAGGTCGTTCCCGCTGCACAGATTCATGCGCCAGGGCCTCCTACAGACAATGCACTTTGATTTATTGCGCTATCTGTAACAGCACCCGAGATATCACCAGATATATATTGGATTTTTCCCTGACCCTGAGTGTCCGGCCCCATGAGACTGTGGTTTTTTCGGCCCCTGGTGGTCCGAGGTCGTTCCCGTTGCACAGATTCATGCGCCAGGGCCTCCTGCAGATAATTCACTTTGGTTTATTGCGCTATCTCTAATAGCACCCAAGATATCACCAGATATATATTGAATTTTTCCCTGACCCTGTGTGTCCGGCCCCATGAGACTGTGGTTTTCTCGGCCCCTGGTGGTCCGAGGTCGTTCCCCTTGCACAGATTCATGAGCCAGGGCCTCCTGCAGATAATTCACTTTGATTTATTGCGCTATCTGTAATAGCACCCGAGATATCACCAGATAGATATTGGATTTTTCACTGACCCTAAGTGTCCGGCCCCTCGGGACGGTGGTTTTCTCGGCCCCTGGTGGTCCGAGGTCGTTCCCGCTGCACAGATTCATGCGCCAGGGCCTCCTACAGACAATGCACTTTGATTTATTGCGCTATCTGTAATAGCACCCAAGATATCACCAGATAAATATTGGATTTTCCCCTGACCCTGAGTGTCCGGCCCCATGAGACGGTGGTTTTCTCGGCCCCTGATGGTCCGAGGTCGTTCCCGCTGGCCACATTTATGCGCCAGGGCCTGCTAGAGACAATGCACTTTGATTTATTGCGCTATCTGTAATAGCACCAGAGATATCACCAGATATATATTGGATTTTCCCCTGACCCTGAGTGTCCGGCCCCTTGAGACTGTCGTTTTCTCGGCCCCTGGTGGTCCGAGGTCGTTCCCGTTGCACAGATTCATGCGCCAGGGCCTCCTGCAGATAATTCACCTTGGTTTATTGCGCTATCTCTAATAGCACCCGAGATATCACCAGATATATATTGGATTTTCCCCTGACCCTGAGTGTCCGGCCCCATGAGACTGTAGTTTTCTCGGCCCCTGGTGGTCCTAGGTCGTTCCCACTGCACAGATTCAGGCGACAGGGCCTCCTGCAGATAACTCACTTTGGTTTATTGCGCTATCTCTAATAGCACCCGAGATATCACCAGATATATATTGGACTTTTCCCTGACCCTGAGTGTCCGGCCCCATGAGACGGTGGTTTTCTCGGCCCCTGGTGGTACGAGGTCGTTCCCGCTGCACAGATTCATGCGCCAGGGCCTCCTGCAGATAATACACTTTGGTTTATTGCGCTATCTCTAATAGCGCCCGAGATATCAACAGATATATATTGGATTTTTCCCTGACCCTGAGTGTCCGGCCCTATGAGACTGCGGTTTTCTCGGCCCCTGCTGGTCCGAGGTCGTTCCCGTTGCACAGATTCATGCGCCAGGGCCTCCTGCAGATAATTCACTTTGGTTTATTGCGCTATATCTAATAGCACCCAAGATATCACCAGATATATATTGGATTTTTCCCTGACCCTGAGTGTCCGGCCCCATGAGACTGTGGTATCCTCGGCCCCTGGTGGTCTGAGGTCGTTCCCGCTGCACAGATTCATGCGCCAGGGCCTCCTACAGACAATGAACTTTGATTTATTTCGCTATCTGTAATAGGACCGGAGATATCACCAGCTATATATTGGATTTTCCCCAGACCCTGAGTGTCCGGCCGCATGAGACTGTAGTTTTATCGGCCCCTGGTGGTCCGAGGTCGTTCCCGCTGCTCAGATTCATCCGCCAGGGCCTCCTGCAGATAATTCACTTTCGTTTATTGCGCTATCTCTAATAGCACCCAAGATATCACCAGATATATATTGAATTTTTCCCTGACCCTGAGTGTCCGGCCCCATGAGACTGTGGTTTTCTCGGCCCCTGGTGGTCCGAGGTCGTTCCCGCTGCACAGATTCATGCGCCAGGGCCTCCTACAGACAATGCACTTTGATTTATTGCGCTATCTGTAATAGCACCCAAGATATCACCAGATAAATATTGGATTTTCCCCTGACCCTGAGTGTCCGGCCCCATGAGACGGTGGTTTTCTCGGCCCCTGATGGTCCGAGGTCGTTCCCGCTGTCCACATTTATGCGCCAGGGCCTCCTACAGACAATGCAATTTGATTTATTGCGCTATCTGTAATAGCACCCGAGATATCACCAGATATATATTGGATTTTGCCCTGACCCTGAGTGTCCGGCCCCATGAGACTGTGGTTTTCTCGGCCCCTGGTGGTCCGAGGTTGTTCCCGCTGCACAGATTCATGCGCCAGGGCCTCCTACAGACAATGCACTTTGATTTATTGCTCTATCTGTAATAGCACCCGAGATATCACCAGATATATATTGGATTTTCCCCTGACCCTGATTGTCCGGCCCCATGAGACTGTGGTTTTCTCGGCCCCTGGTGGTCCGAGGTTGTTCCCGCTGCACAGATTCATGCGCCAGGGCCTCCTGCAGATAATTCACTTTGGTTTATTGCGCTATCTCTAATAGCACCCGAGATATCACCAGATATATATTGGATTTTTCACTGACCCTGAGCGTCCGGCCCCATGAGACGGTCGTTTTCTCGGCCCCTGGTGGTCCGAGAACGTTCCCGCTGAACAGGTTCATGCGCCAGCGTCTCCTACAGACAATGCACTTTGATTTATTGCGCTATCTGTAATAGCACCCGAGATATCACCAGATATATATTGGATTTTTCACTGACCCTGAGTGTCCTGCCCCATGAGACGGTGGTTTTCTCGGCCCCTGGTGTTCCGAGGTCGTTCCCGCTGCACAGATTCATGCGCCAGGGCCTCCTACAGACAATGCACTTTGATTTATTGCGCTATCTCTAATAGCGCCCGAGATATCACCAGATATATATTGGATTTTTCCCTGACCCTGAGTGTCCGGCCCCATGAGACTGCGGTTTTCTCGGCCCCTGGTGGTCCGAGGTCGTTCCCGCTGCACAGATTCATGCGCCAGGGCCTCCTGCAGACAATTCACTTTGGTTTATTGCGCTATCTCTAATAGCACCCGAGATATCACCAGATATATATTGGATTTTTCCCCGACCCTGAGTGTCCGGCCCCATGAGACGGTGGTTTTCTCGGCCGCTGGTGGTCCGAGGTCGTTCCCGCTGGCCAGATTCATGCGCCAGGGCCTCCTACAGACAATGCACTATGATTTATTGCGCTATCTGTAATAGCACCCGAGATATCACCAGATCTATATTGGATTTTCCCCTGACCCTGAGTATCCGGCCCCATGAGACTGTGGTTTTCTCGGCCCCTGGTGGTCCGAGGTCGTTCCCGCTGCACAGATTCATGCGCCAGGGCCTCCTACAGACAATGCACTTTGATTTATTGCGCTATCTGTAATAGCACACGAGATATCACCAGATATATATTGGATTTTCCCCTGACCCTGAGTGTCCGGCCCCTTGATACTGTCGTTTTCTCGGCCCCTGGTGATCCGGGGTCGTTCCCGTTGCACAGATTCATGCGCCAGGGCCTCCTACAGACAATGCACTTTGATTTATTGCGCTATCTCTAATAGCGCCCGAGATATCACCAGATATATATTGGATTTTTCCCTGACCCTGAGTGTCCGGCCCCATGAGACTGCGGTTTTCTCGGCCCCTGGTGTTCCGAGGTTGTTCCCGCTGCACAGATTCATGCGCCAGGGCCTCCTGCAGACAATTCACTTTGGTTTATTGCGCTGTCTCTAATAGCACCCGAGATATCACCAGATATATATTGGATTTTTCCCCGACCCTGAGTGTCCGGCCCCATGAGACGGTGGTTTTCTCGGCCGCTGGTGGTCCGAGGTCGTTCCCGCTGGCCAGATTCATGCGGCAGGGCCTCCTACAGACAATGCACTATGATTTATTGCGCTATCTGTAATAGCACCCGAGATATCACCAGATCTATATTGGATTTTCCCCTGACCCTGAGTATCCGGCCCCATGAGACTGTGGTTTTCTCGGCCCCTGGTGGTCCGAGGTCGTTCCCGTTGCACAGATTCATGCGACAGGGCCTCCTGCAGATAATTCACTTTGGTTTATTGCGCTATCTCTAATAGCACCCGAGATATCACCAGATATATATTGGATTTTTCACTGACCCTGAGCGTCCGGCCCCATGAGACGGTCGTTTTCTCGGCCCCTGGTGGTCCGAGAACGTTCCCGCTGCACAGGTTCATGCGCCAGCGTCTCCTACAGACAATGCACTTTGATTTATTGCGCTATCTGTAATAGCACCCGAGATATCACCAGATATATATTGGATTTTTCACTGACCCTGAGTGTCCTGCCCCATGAGACGGTGGTTTTCTCGGCCCCTGGTGTTCCGAGGTCGTTCCCGCTGCACAGATTCATGCGCCAGGGCCTCCTACAGACAATGCACTTTGATTTACTGCGCTATCTCTAATAGCACCCGAGATATCACCAGATATATATTGGATTTTCCCCTGACCCTGAGGGTCCGGCCCCATGAGACTGTGGTTTTCTCGGCCCCTGGTGGTCCTAGGTCGTTCCCGCTGCACTGATGCATGCGCCAGGGCCTCCTGCAGATAATTCCCTTTGGCTTATTGCGCTATCCCTAATAGCGCCCGAGATATCACCAGATATATATTGGATTTTTCCCTGACCCTGAGTGTCCGGCCCCATGAGACTGCGGTTTTCTCGGCCCCTGGTGGTCCGAGGTTGTTCCCGCTGCACAGATTCATGCGCCAGGGCCTCCTACAGACAATGCACTTTGATTTATTGCTCTATCTGTAATAGCACCCGAGATATCACCAGATATATATTGGCTTTTCCCCTGACCCTGAGTGTCCGGCCCCAGGAGACTGTGGTTTTCTCGGCCCCTGGTGGTCCGAGGTCGTTCCCGCTGCACAGATTCATGCGCCAGGGCCTCCTACAGACAATGCACTTTGATTTATTGCGCTATCTCTAATAGCACCCGAGATATCACCAGATATATATTGGATTTTCCCCTGACCCTGAGTGTCCGGCCCCATGAGACTGTGGTTTTCTCGGCCCCTGGTGGTCCTAGGTCGTTCCCGCTGCACAGATTCATGCGCCAGGGCCTCCTGCAGATAATACACTTTGATTTATTGCGCTATCTGTAATAGCACCCGAGATATCACCAGATCTATATTGGATTTTCCCCTGACCCTGAGTATCCGGCCCCATGAGACTGTGGTTTTCTCGGCCCCTGGTGGTCCGAGGTCGTTCCCGTTGCACAGATTCATGTGCCAGGGCCTCCTGCAGATAATTCACTTCGGTTTATTGCGCTATCTCTAATAGCACCCGAGATATCACCAGATATATATTGGATTTTTCACTGACCCTGAGCGTCCGGCCCGATGAGGCGGTCGTTTTCTCGGCCCCTGGTGGTCCGAGAACGTTCCCGCTGCACAGGTTCATGCGCCAGCGTCTCCTACAGACAATGCACTTTGATTTATTGCGCTATCTGTAATAGCACCCGAGATATCACCAGATATATATTGGATTTTTCACTGACCCTGAGTGTCCTGCCCCATGAGACGGTGGTTTTCTCGGCCCCTGGTGTTCCGAGGTCGTTCCCGCTGCACAGATTCATGCGCCAGGGCCTCCTACAGACAATGCACTTTGATTTATTGCGCTATCTCTAATAGCACCCGAGATATCACCAGATATATATTGGATTTTCCCCTGACCCTGAGTGTCCGGCCCCATGAGACTGTGGTTTTCTCGGCCCCTGGTGGTCCTAGGTCGTTCCCGCTGCACTGATGCATGCGCCAGGGCCTCCTGCAGATAATTCCCTTTGGCTTATTGCGCTATCTCTAATAGCGCCCGAGATATCACCAGATATATATTGGATTTTTCCCTGACCCTGAGTGTCCGGCAACATGAGACTGCGGTTTTCTCGGCCCCTGGTGGTCCGAGGTCGCTCCCGCTGCACACATTCATGTGCCAGGGCCTCCTGCAGATAATTCACTTTAGTTTATTGCGCTATCTTTAATAGCACCCGAGATATCACCAGATATATATTGGATTTTCCCCTGACCCTGAGTGTCCGGCCCCATGAGACTGTGGTTTTCACGGCCCCTGGTGGTCCGAGGTCGTTCCCGCTGCACAGATTCATGCGCCAGGGCCTCCTACAGACAATGCACTTTGATTTATTGCGCTATCTCTAATAGCACCCGAGATATCACCAGATATATATTGGATTTTTCCCTGACCCTGAGTGTCCGGCCCCATGAGACTGTGGTTTTTTCGGCCCCTGGTGGTCCGAGGTCGTTCCCGTTGCACAGATTCATGCGCCAGGGCCTCCTGAAGATAATTCACTCTGCTTTATTGCGCTATCTCTAATAGCACCCAAGATATCACCAGATATATATTGAATTTTTCCCTGACCCTGTGTGTCCGGCCCCATGAGACTGTGGTTTTCTCGGCCCCTGGTGGTCCGAGGTCGTTCCACTTGCACAGATTCATGCGCCAGGGCCTCCTGCAGATAATTCACTTTGATTTATTGCGCTATCTGTAATAGCACCCGAGATATCACCAGATAGATATTGGATTTTTCACTGACCCTAAGTGTCCGGCCCCTCGGGACGGTGGTTTTCTCGGCCCCTGGTGGTCCGAGGTCGTTCCCGCTGCACAGATTCATGCGCCAGGGCCTCCTACAGACAATGCACTTTGATTTATTGCGCTATCTGTAATAGCACCCAAGATATCACTAGATAAATATTGGATTTTCCCCTGACCCTGAGTGTCCGGCCCCATGAGACGGTGGTTTTCTCGGCCCCTGATGGTCCGAGGTCGTTCCCGCTGGCCACATTTATGCGCCAGGGCCTCCTACAGACAATGTACTTTGATTTATTGCGCTATCTGTAATAGCACCAGAGATATCACCAGATATATATTGGATTTTCCCCTGACCCTGAGTGTCCGGCCCCTTGAGACTGTCGTTTTCGCGGCCCCTGGTGGTCCGAGGTCGTTCCCGTTGCACAGATTCATGCGCCAGGGCCTCCTGCAGATAATTCACCTTGGTTTATTGCGCTATCTCTAATAGCACCCGAGATATCACCAGATATATATTGGATTTTCCCCTGACCCTGAGTGTCCGGACCCCTGAGACTGTAGTTTTCTCGGCCCCTGGTGGTCCTAGGTCGTTCCCGCTGCACAGATTCATGCGCCAGGGCCTCCTACAGACAATGCACTTTGATTTATTGCGTTATCTGTAATAGCACCCGAGATATCACCAGATAGATATTGGATTTTTCACTGACCCTAAGTGTCCGGCCCCTCGGGACGGTGGTTTTCTCGGCCCCTGGTGGTCCGAGGTCGTTCCCGCTGCACAGATTCATGCGCCAGGGCCTCCTACAGACAATGCACTTTGATTTATTGCGCTATCTCTAATAGCACCCGAGATATCACCAGATATATATTGGATTTTCCCCTGACCCTGAGTGTCCGGCCCCATGAGACTGTGGTTTTCTCGGCCCCTGGTGGTCCTAGGTCGTTCCCGCTGCACTGATGCATGCGCCAGGGCCTCCTGCAGATAATTCCCTTTGGCTTATTGCGCTATCTCTAATAGCGCCCGAGATATCACCAGATATATATTGGATTTTTCCCTGACCCTGAGTGTCCGGCAACATGAGACTGCGGTTTTCTCGGCCCCTGGTGGTCCGAGGTCGCTCCCGCTGCACACATTCATGTGCCAGGGCCTCCTGCAGATAATTCACTTTAGTTTATTGCGCTATCTTTAATAGCACCCGAGATATCACCAGATATATATTGGATTTTCCCCTGACCCTGAGTGTCCGGCCCCATGAGACTGTGGTTTTCACGGCCCCTGGTGGTCCGAGGTCGTTCCCGCTGCACAGATTCATGCGCCAGGGCCTCCTACAGACAATGCACTTTGATTTATTGCGCTATCTCTAATAGCACCCGAGATATCACCAGATATATATTGGATTTTTCCCTGACCCTGAGTGTCCGGCCCCATGAGACTGTGGTTTTTTCGGCCCCTGGTGGTCCGAGGTCGTTCCCGTTGCACAGATTCATGCGCCAGGGCCTCCTGAAGATAATTCACTCTGCTTTATTGCGCTATCTCTAATAGCACCCAAGATATCACCAGATATATATTGAATTTTTCCCTGACCCTGTGTGTCCGGCCCCATGAGACTGTGGTTTTCTCGGCCCCTGGTGGTCCGAGGTCGTTCCACTTGCACAGATTCATGCGCCAGGGCCTCCTGCAGATAATTCACTTTGATTTATTGCGCTATCTGTAATAGCACCCGAGATATCACCAGATAGATATTGGATTTTTCACTGACCCTAAGTGTCCGGCCCCTCGGGACGGTGGTTTTCTCGGCCCCTGGTGGTCCGAGGTCGTTCCCGCTGCACAGATTCATGCGCCAGGGCCTCCTACAGACAATGCACTTTGATTTATTGCGCTATCTGTAATAGCACCCAAGATATCACTAGATAAATATTGGATTTTCCCCTGACCCTGAGTGTCCGGCCCCATGAGACGGTGGTTTTCTCGGCCCCTGATGGTCCGAGGTCGTTCCCGCTGGCCACATTTATGCGCCAGGGCCTCCTACAGACAATGTACTTTGATTTATTGCGCTATCTGTAATAGCACCAGAGATATCACCAGATATATATTGGATTTTCCCCTGACCCTGAGTGTCCGGCCCCTTGAGACTGTCGTTTTCGCGGCCCCTGGTGGTCCGAGGTCGTTCCCGTTGCACAGATTCATGCGCCAGGGCCTCCTGCAGATAATTCACCTTGGTTTATTGCGCTATCTCTAATAGCACCCGAGATATCACCAGATATATATTGGATTTTCCCCTGACCCTGAGTGTCCGGACCCCTGAGACTGTAGTTTTCTCGGCCCCTGGTGGTCCTAGGTCGTTCCCGCTGCACAGATTCATGCGCCAGGGCCTCCTACAGACAATGCACTTTGATTTATTGCGTTATCTGTAATAGCACCCGAGATATCACCACATATATATTGGATTTTTCCCTGGCCCAGAGTGTCCGGCCCCCTCGAGACGGTGCTTTCGTCGGCCCCTGGTGGTCCGTGGTCGTTCCCGCTGCACAGCTTCAGGCGCCAGGGCCTCCTGCAGATAACTCACTTTGGTTTATTGCGCTATCTCTAATAGCACCCGAGATATCACCAGATATATATTGGATTTTTCCCTGACCCTGAGTGTCCGGCCCCATGAGACGGTGGTTTTCTCGGCCCCTGGTGGTCCGAGGTCGTTCCCGCTGCACAGATTCATGCGCCAGGGCCTCCTGCAGATAATTCACTTTGGTTTATTGCGCTATCTCTAATAGCGCCCGAGATATCAACAGATATATATTGGATTTTTCCCTGACCCTGAGTGTCCGGCCCCATGAGACTGTGGTTTCCTCGGCCTCTGGTGGTCCGAGGTCGTTCCCGCTGCACAGATTCATGCGCCAGGGCCTCCTACAGACAATGCACTTTGATTTATTTCGCTATCTGTAATAGGACCGGAGATATCACCAGATATATATTGGATTTTCCCCAGACCCTGAGTGTCCGGCCCCATGAGACTGTGGTTTTCTCGGCCCCTGGTGGTCCGAGGTCGTTCCCGCTGCCCAGCTTCAGGCGCCAGGGACTCCTGCAGATAACTCACTTTGGTTTATTGCGCTATCTCTAATAGCACCCAAGATATCACCAGATATATATTGGATTTTTCCCTGACCCTGAGTGTCCGGCCCCATGAGACGGTGGTTTTCTCGGCCCCTGGTGGTCCGAGGTCGTTACCGCTGCACAGATGCATGCGCCAGGGCCTTCTGCAGATAATTCACTTTGGTTTATTGCGCTATCTCTAATAGCATCCGAGATATCAACAGATATATACTGGATTTTCCCCTGACCTTGAGTGTCCGGCCCCATGAGACTGTGGTTTTTTCGGCCCCTGGTGGTCCGAGGTCGTTCCCGCTGCACAGATTCATGCGCCAGGGCCTCCTACAGACAATGCACTTTGATTTATTGCGCTATCTGTAATAGCACCCGAGATATCACCAGATATATATTGGATTTTTCCCTGACCCTGAGTGTCCGGCCCCATGAGACTGTGGTTTTTTCGGCCCCTGGTGGTCCGAGGTCGTTCCCGTTGCACAGATTCATGCGCCAGGGCCTCCTGTAGATAACTCACTTTGGTTTATTGCGCTATCTCTAATAGCACCCAAGATATCACCAGATATATATTGAATTTTTCCCTGACCCTGAGTGTCCGGTCCCATGAGACTGTGGTTTTCTCGGCCCCTGGTGGTCCGAGGTCGTTCCCGCTGCACAGATTCATGCGCCAGGGCCTCCTACAGACAATGCACTTTGATTTATTGCGCTATCTGTAATAGCACCCAAGATATCACCAGATAAATATTGGATTTTCCCCTGACCCTGAGTGTCCGGCCCCATGAGACGGTGGTTTTCTCGGCCCCTGATGGTCCGAGGTCGTTCCCGCTGTCCACATTTATGCGCCAGGGCCTCCTACAGACAATGCAATTTGATTTATTGCGCTATCTGTAATAGCACCCGAGATATCACCAGATATATATTGGATTTTCCCCTGACCCTGAGTGTCCGGCCCCTTGAGACTGTCGTTTTCTCGGCCCCTGGTGGTCCGAGGTCGTTCCCGTTGCACAGATTCATGCGCCAGGGCCTCCTGCAGATAATTCACCTTGGTTTATTGCGCTATCTCTAATAGCACCCGAGATATCACCAGATATATATTGGATTTTCCCCTGACCCTGAGTGTCCGGCACCATGAGACTGTAGTTTTCTCGGCCCCTGGTGGTCCTAGGTCGTTCCCATTGCACAGATTCATGCGCCAGGGCCTCCTACAGACAATGCACTTTGATTTATTGCGTTATCTGTAATAGCACCCGAGATATCACCACATATATATTGGATTTTTCCCTGACCCAGAGTGTCCGGCCCCCTCGAGACGGTGGTTTTCTCGGCCCCTGGTGGTCCGAGGTCGTTCCCGCTGCACAGCTACAGGCGCCAGGGCCTCCTGCAGATAACTCACTTTGGTTTATTGCGCTATCTCTAATAGCACCCGAGATATCACCAGATATATATTGGATTTTGCCCTGACCCTGAGTGTCCGGCCCCATGAGACTGTGGTTTTCTCGGCCCCTGGTGGTCCGAGGTTGTTCCCGCTGCACAGATTCATGCGCCAGGGCCTCCTACAGACAATGCACTTTGATTTATTGCTCTATCTGTAATAGCACCCGAGATATCACCAGATATATATTGGATTTTTCCCTGACCCTGAGTGTCCGGCCCCATGAGACGGTGGATGTCTCGGCCCCTGATGGTCCGAGATCGTTCCCGCTGCACAGATTCATGCGCCAGGGCCTCCTGCAGACAATTCACTTTGGTTTATTGCGCTATCTCTAATAGCACCCGAGATATCACCAGATATATATTGGATTTTTCCCCGACCCTGAGTGTCCGGCCCCATGAGACGGTGGTTTTCTCGGCCGCTGGTGGTCCGAGGTCGTTCCCGCTGGCCAGATTCATGCGCCAGGGCCTCCTACAGACAATGCACTATGATTTATTGCGCTATCTGTAATAGCACCCGAGATATCACCAGATCTATATTGGATTTTCCCCTGACCCTGAGTATCCGGCCCCATGAGACTGTGGTTTTCTCGGTCCCTGGTGGTCCGAGGTCGTTTCCGTTGCACAGATTCATGCGCCAGGGCCTCCTGCAGATAATTCACTTTGGTTTATTGCGCTATCTCTAATAGCACCCGAGATATCACCAGATATATATTGGATTTTTCACTGACCCAGAGCGTCCGGCCCCATGAGACGGTCGTTTTCTCGGCCCCTGGTGGTCCGAGAACGTTCCCGCTGAACAGGTTCATGCGCCAGCGTCTCCTACAGACAATGCACTTTGATTTATGCGCTATCTGTAATAGCACCCGAGATATCACCAGATATATATTGGATTTTTCCCTGACCCTGAGTGTCCTGCCCCATGAGACGGTGGTTTTCTCGGCCCCTGGTGTTCCAAGGTCGTTCCCGCTGCACAGATTCATGCGCCAGGGCCTCCTACAGACAATGCACTTTGATTTATTGCGCTATCTGTAATAGCACCCAAGATATCACCAGATAAATATTGGATTTTCCCCTGACCCTGAGTGTCCGGCCCCATGAGACGGTGGTTTTCTCGGCCCCTGATGGTCCGAGGTCGTTCCCGCTGTCCACATTTATGCGCCAGGGCCTCCTACAGACAATGCAATTTGATTTATTGCGCTATCTGTAATAGCACCCGAGATATCACCAGATATATATTGGATTTTCCCCTGACCCTGAGTGTCCGGCCCCTTGAGACTGTCGTTTTCTCGGCCCCTGGTGGTCCGAGGTCGTTCCCGCTGCACAGCTACAGGCGCCAGGGCCTCCTGCAGATAACTCACTTTGGTTTATTGCGCTATCTCTAATAGCACCCGAGATATCACCAGATATATATTGGATTTTTCCCTGACCCTGAGTGTCCGGCCCCATGAGACGGTGGTTTTCTCGGCCCCTGGTGGTCCGAGGTCGTTCCCGCTGCACAGATTCATGCGCCAGGGCCTCCTGCAGATAATTCACTTTGGTTTATTGCGCTATCTCTAATAGCGCCCGAGATATCAACAGATATATATTGGATTTTTCCCTGACCCTGAGTGTCCGGCCCCATGAGACTGCGGTTTTCTCGGCCCCTGGTGGTCCGAGGTCGTTCCCGCTGCACACATTCATGCGCCAGGGCCTCCTGCAGATAATTCACTATGGTTTATTGCGCTATCTCTAATAGCACCCGAGATATCACCAGATATATATTGGATTTTGCCCTGACCCTGAGTGTCCGGCCCCATGAGACTGTGGTTTTCTCGGCCCCTGGTGGTCCGAGGTTGTTCCCGCTGCACAGATTCATGCGCCAGGGCCTCCTACAGACAATGCACTTTGATTTATTGCTCTATCTGTAATAGCACCCGAGATATCACCAGATATATATTGGATTTTCCCCTGACCCTGATTGTCCGGCCCCATGAGACTGTGGTTTTCTCGGCCCCTGGTGGTCCGGGGTCGATCCCGCTGAACAGATTCATGCGCCAGGGCCTCCTACAGACAATGCACTTTGATTTATTGCGCTATCTGTAATAGCACCCGAGATATCACCAGATATATATTGGATTTTTCCCTGACCCTGAGTGTCCGGCCCCATGAGACGGTGGATGTCTCGGCCCCTGATGGTCCGAGGTCGTTCGAGCTGCACAGATTCATGCGCCAGGGCCTCCTGCAGACAATTCACTTTGGTTTATTGCGCTATCTCTAATAGCACCCAAGATATCACCAGATATATATTGGATTTTTCACTGACCCTGAGCGTCCGGCCCCATGAGACGGTCGTTTTCTCGGCCCCTGGTGGTCCGAGAACGTTCCCGCTGCACAGGTTCATGCGCCAGCGTCTCCTACAGACAATGCACTTTGATTTATTGCGCTATCTGTAATAGCACCCGAGATATCACCAGATATATATTGGATTTTTCACTGACCCTGAGTGTCCTGCCCCATGAGACGGTGGTTTTCTCGGCCCCTGTTGTTCCGAGGTCGTTCCCGCTGCACAGATTCATGCGCCAGGGCCTCCTACAGACAATGCACTTTGATTTATTGCGCTATCTCTAATAGCACCCGAGATATCACCAGATATATATTGGATTTTCCCCTGACCCTGAGTGTCCGGCCCCATGAGACTGTGGTTTTCTGGGCCCCTGGTGGTCCTAGGTCGTTCCCGCTGCACTGATGCATGCGCCAGGGCCTCCTGCAGATAATTCCCTTTGGCTTATTGCGCTATCTCTAATAGCGCCCGAGATATCACCAGATATATATTGGATTTTTCCCTGACCCTGAGTGTCCGGCCCCATGAGACTGCGGTTTTCTCGGCCCCCGGTGGTCCGAGGTTGTTCCCGCTGCACAGATTCATGCGCCAGGGCCTCCTACAGACAATGCACTTTGATTTATTGCTCTATCTGTAATAGCACCCGAGATATCACCAGATATATATTGGATTTTCCCCTGACCCTGAGTGTCCGGCCCCATGAGACTGTGGTTTTCTCGGCCCCTGGTGGTCCGAGGTCGTTCCCGCTGCACAGATTCATGCGCCAGGGCCTCCTACAGACAATGCACTTTGATTTATTGCGCTATCTGTAATAGCACCCGAGATATCACCAGATATATATTGGATTTTCCCCTGACCCTGAGTGTCCGGCCCCATGAGACTGTCGTTTTCTCGGCCCCTGGTGGTCCGGGGTCATTCCCGTTGCACAGATTCATGCGCCAGGGCTTCCTGCATCTAATTCACCTTGGCTTATTGCGCTATCTCTAATAGCACCCGAGATATCACCAGATATATATTGGATTTTTCCCTGACCCTGAGTGTCCGGCCCCATGAGACTGTGGTTTTTTCGGCCCCTGGTGGTCCGAGATCGTTCCCGTTGCACAGATTCATGCGCCAGGGCCTCCTGCAGATAATTCACTTTGGTCTATTGCGCTATCTCTAATAGCACCCGAGATATCACCAGATAGATATTGGATTTTTCACTGACCCTGAGCGTCCGGCCCCATGAGACGGTCGTTTTCTCGGCCCCTGGTGGTCCGAGAACGTTCCCGCTGCACAGGTTCATGCGCCAGGGCCTCCTACAGACAATGCACTTTGATTTATTGCGCTATCTGTAATAGCACCCGAGATATCACCAGATATATATTGGATTTTTCCCTGACCCTGAGTGTCCGGCCCCATGAGACGGTGGATGTCTCGGCCCCTGATGGTCCGAGATCGTTCCCGCTGCACAGATTCATGCGCCAGGGCCTCCTGCAGACAATTCACTTTGGTTTATTGCGCTATCTCTAATAGCACCCAAGATATCACCAGATATATATTGGATTTTTCCCTGACCCTGAGTGTCCGGCCCCATGAGACTGTGGTTTCCTCGGCCTCTGGTGGTCCGAGGTCGTTCCCGCTGCACAGATTCATGCGCCAGGGCCTCCTACAGACAATGCACTTTGATTTATTGCGTTATCTGTAATAGCACCCGAGATATCACCACATATATATTGGATTTTTCCCTGACCCAGAGTGTCCGGCCCCCTCGAGACGGTGGTTTTCTCGGCCCCTGGTGGTCCGAGGTCGTTCCCGCTGCACAGCTACAGGCGCCAGGGCCTCCTGCAGATAACTCACTTTGGTTTATTGCGCTATCTCTAATAGCACCCGAGATATCACCAGATATATATTGGATTTTTCCCTGACCCTGAGTGTCCGGCCCCATGAGACGGTGGTTTTCTCGGCCCCTGGTGGTCCGAGGTCGTTCCCGCTGCACAGATTCATGCGCCAGGGCCTCCTGCAGATAATTCACTTTGGTCTATTGCGCTATCTCTAATAGCACCCGAGATATCACCAGATAGATATTGGATTTTTCACTGACCCTGAGCGTCCGGCCCCATGAGACGGTCGTTTTCTCGGCCCCTTGTGGTCCGAGAACGTTCCCGCTGCACAGGTTCATGCGCCAGGGCCTCCTACAGACAATGCACTTTGATTTATTGCGCTATCTGTAATAGCACCCGAGATATCACCAGATATATATTGGATTTTTCCCTGACCCTGAGTGTCCGGCCCCATGAGACGGTGGATGTCTCGGCCCCTGATGGTCCGAGATCGTTCCCGCTGCACAGATTCATGCGCCAGGGCCTCCTGCAGACAATTCACTTTGGTTTATTGCGCTATCTCTAATAGCACCCGAGATATCACCAGATATATATTGGATTTTCCCCTGACCCTGAGTGTCCGGCACCATGAGACTGTAGTTTTCTCGGCCCCTGGTGGTCCTAGGTCGTTCCCGCTGCACAGATTCATGCGCCAGGGCCTCCTACAGACAATGCACTTTGATTTATTGCGTTATCTGTAATAGCACCCGAGATATCACCACATATATATTGGATTTTTCCCTGACCCAGAGTGTCCGGCCCCCTCGAGACGGTGGTTTTCTCGGCCCCTGGTGGTCCGAGGTCGTTCCCGCTGCACAGCTACAGGCGCCAGGGCCTCCTGCAGATAACTCACTTTGGTTTATTGCGCTATCTCTAATAGCACCCGAGATATCACCAGATATATATTGGATTTTTCCCTGACCCTGAGTGTCCGGCCCCATGAGACGGTGGTTTTCTCGGCCCCTGGTGGTCCGAGGTCGTTCGCGCTGCACAGCTTCAGGCGCCAGGGCCTCCTGCAGATGACTCACATTGGTTTATTGCGCTATCTCTAATAGCACCCGAGATATCACCAGATATATATTGGATTTTCCCCTGACCCTGAGTGTCCGGCCCCATGAGACGGTGGTTTTCTCGGCCCCTTATGGTCCGAGGTCGTTCCCGCTGTCCACATTTATGCGCCAGGGCCTCCTACAGACAATGCACTTTGATTTATTGCGCTATCTGTAATAGCACCAGAGATATCACCAGATATATATTGGATTTTCCCCTGACCCTGAGTGTCCGGCCCCTTGAGACTGTCGTTTTCTCGGCCCCTGGTGGTCCGAGGTTGTTCCCGCTGCACAGATTCATGCGCCAGGGCCTCCTACAGACAATGCACTTTGATTTATTGCTCTATCTGTAATAGCACCCGAGATATCACCAGATATATATTGGATTTTCCCCTGACCCTGAGTGTCCGGCCCCATGAGACTGTGGTTTTCTCGGCCCCTGGTGGTCCGAGGTCGTTCCCGCTGCACAGATTCATGCGCCAGGGCCTCCTACAGACAATGCACTTTGATTTATTGCGCTATCTGTAATAGCACCCGAGATATCACCAGATATATATTGGATTTTCCCCTGACCCTGAGTGTCCGGCCCCTTGAGACTGTGGTTTTCTCGGCCCCTGGTGTTCCGAGGTCGTTCCCGCTGCACAGATTCATGCGCCAGGGCCTCCTACAGACAATGCACTTTGATTTATTGCGCTATCTCTAATAGCACCCGACATATCACCAGATATATATTGGATTTTCCCCTGATCCTGAGTGTCCGGCCCCATGAGACTGTGGTTTTCTCGGCCCCTGGTGGTCCTAGGTCGTTCCCGCTGCACTGATGCATGCGCCAGGGCCTCCTGCAGATAATTCCCTTTGGCTTATTGCGCTATCTCTAATAGCGCCCGAGATATCACCAGATATATATTGGATTTTTCCCTGACCCTCAGTGTCGGGCCCCATGAGACTGCGGTTTTCTCGGCCCCTGGTGATCCGAGGTCGTTCCCGCTGCACACATTCATGCGCCAGGGCCTCCTGCAGATAATTCACTTTAGTTTATTGCGCTATCTTTAATAGCACCCGAGATATCACCAGATATATATTGGATTTTCCCCTGACCCTGAGTGTCCGGCCCCATGAGTCTGTGGTTTTCTCGGCCCCTGGTGGTCCGAGGTCGTTGCCGCTTCACAGATTCATGCGCCAGGGCCTCCTACAGACAATGCACTTTGACTTATTGCGCTATCTGTAATGGCACCCGAGATATCACCAGATATATATTGGATTTTTCACTGACCCTGAGTGTGCGGCCCCATGAGACGGTGTTTTTCTCGGACCCTGGTGGTCCGAGGTCGTTCCCGCTGCACAGATTCATCCGCCAGGGCCTCCTGCAGATAATTCACTTTGGTTTATTGCGCTATCTCTAACAGCACCCGAGATATCACCAGATATATATTGGATTTTCCCCTGACCCTGAGTGTCCGGCCCCATGAGACTGTGGTTTTCTCGGCCCCTGGTGGTCCGAGGTCGTTCCCGCTGCCCAGCTTCAGGCGCCAGGGCCTCCTGCAGATAACTCACTTTGGTTTATTGCGCTATCTCTAATAGCACCCAAGATATCACCAGATATATATTGGATTTTTCCCTGACCCTGAGTGTCCGGCCCCATGAGACGGTTGTTGTCTCGGCCCCTGGTGGTCCGCGGTCGATCCCGCTGCACAGATTCATGCGCCAGGGCCTCCTGCAGATAATTCACTTTCGTTTATTGCGCTATCTCTAATAGCACCCGAGATATCACCAGATATATATTGGATTTTTCCCTTACCCTGAGTGTGCGGCCCCATGAGACGGTGGTTTTCTCGGTCCCTGGTGGTCCTAGGTCGTTCCCGCTGCACAGATGCATGCGCCAGAGCCTCCTGCAGATAATTCCCTTTGGCTTATTGCGCTATCTCTAATAGCGCCCGAGATATCACCAGATATATATTGGATTTTTCCCTGACCCTGAGTGTCCGGCCCCATGAGACTGCGGTTTTCTCGGCTCCTGGTGGTCCGAGGTCGTTCCCGCTGCACAGATTCACGCGCCAGGGCCTCCTACCGACAATGCACTTTGATTTATTGCGCTATCTGTAATAGCACCCGAGATATCACCAGATATATATTGGATTTTTCCCTGACCCTGAGTGTCCGGCCCCACGAGACTGTGGTTTTTTCGGCCCCTGGTGGTCCGAGGTCGTTCCCGTTGCACAGATTCATGCGCCAGGGCCTCCTGCAGATAACTCACTTTGGTTTATTGCGCTATCTCTAATAGCACCCAAGATATCACCAGATATATATTGGATTTTTCCCTGACCCTGAGTGTCCGGCCCCATGAGACGGTTGTTGTCTCGGCCCCTGGTGGTCCGCGGTCGATCCCGCTGCACAGATTCATGCGCCAGGGCCTCCTGCAGATAATTCACTTTCGTTTATTGCGCTATCTCTAATAGCACCCGAGATATCACCAGATATATATTGGATTTTTCCCTTACCCTGAGTGTGCGGCCCCATGAGACGGTGGTTTTCTCGGTCCCTGGTGGTCCTAGGTCGTTCCCGCTGCACAGATGCATGCGCCAGAGCCTCCTGCAGATAATTCCCTTTGGCTTATTGCGCTATCTCTAATAGCGCCCGAGATATCACCAGATATATATTGGATTTTTCCCTGACCCTGAGTGTCCGGCCCCATGAGACTGCGGTTTTCTCGGCTCCTGGTGGTCCGAGGTCGTTCCCGCTGCACAGATTCATGCGCCAGGGCCTCCTACAGACAATGCACTTTGATTTATTGCGCTATCTGTAATAGCACCCAAGATATCACCAGATAAATATTGGATTTTCCCCTGACCCTGAGTGTCCGGCCCCATGAGACGGTGGTTTTCTCGGCCCCTGATGGTCCGAGGTCGTTCCCGCTGTCCACATTTATGCGCCAGGGCCTCCTACAGACAATGCAATTTGATTTATTGCGCTATCTGTAATAGCACCCGAGATATCACCAGATATATATTGGATTTTCCCCTGACCCTGAGTGTCCGGCCCCTTGAGACTGTCGTTTTCTCGGCCCCTGGTGGTCCGAGGTCGTTCCCGTTGCACAGATTCATGCGCCAGGGCCTCCTGCAGATAATTCACCTTGGTTTATTGCGCTATCTCTAATAGCACCCGAGATATCACCAGATATATATTGGATTTTCCCCTGACCCTGAGTGTCCGGCACCATGAGACTGTAGTTTTCTCGGCCCCTGGTGGTCCTAGGTCGTTCCCGCTGCACAGATTCATGCGCCAGGGCCTCCTACAGACAATGCACTTTGATTTATTGCGTTATCTGTAATAGCACCCGAGATATCACCACATATATATTGGATTTTTCCCTGAACCAGAGTGTCCGGCCCCCTCGAGACGGTGGTTTTCTCGGCCCCTGGTGGTCCGAGGTCGTTCCCGCTGCACAGCTTCAGGCGCCAGGGCCTCCTGCAGATAATTCACTTTGGTTTATTGCGCTATCTCTAATAGCGCCCGAGATATCAACAGATATATATTGGATTTTTCCCTGACCCTGAGTGTCCGGCCCCATGAGACTGCGGTTTTCTCGGCCCCTGGTGGTCCGAGGTCGTTCCCGCTGCACACATTCATGCGCCAGGGCCTCCTGCAGATAATTCACTATGGTTTATTGCGCTATCTCTAATAGCACCCGAGATATCACCAGATATATATTGGATTTTGCCCTGACCCTGAGTGTCCGGCCCCATGAGACTGTGGTTTTCTCGGCCCCTGGTGGTCCGAGGTTGTTCCCGCTGCACAGATTCATGCGCCAGGGCCTCCTACAGACAATGCACTTTGATTTATTGCTCTATCTGTAATAGCACCCGAGATATCACCAGATATATATTGGATTTTCCCCTGACCCTGATTGTCCGGCCCCATGAGACTGTGGTTTTCTCGGCCCCTGGTGGTCCGGGGTCGTTCCCGCTGAACAGATTCATGCGCCAGGGCCTCCTACAGACAATGCACTTTGATTTATTGCGCTATCTGTAATAGCACCCGAGATATCACCAGATCTATATTGGATTTTCCCCTGACCCTGAGTATCCGGCCCCATGAGACTGTGGTTTTCTCGGTCCCTGGTGGTCCGAGGTCGTTCCCGTTGCACAGATTCATGCGCCAGGGCCTCCTGCAGATAATTCACTTTGGTTTATTGCGCTATCTCTAATAGCACCCGAGATATCACCAGATATATATTGGATTTTTCACTGACCCTGAGCGTCCGGCCCCATGAGACGGTCGTTTTCTCGGCCCCTGGTGGTCCGAGAACGTTCCCGCTGAACAGGTTCATGCGCCAGCGTCTCCTACAGACAGTGCACTTTGATTTATTGCGCTATCTGTAATAGCACCCGAGATATCACCAGATATATATTGGATTTTTCACTGACCCTGAGTGTCCTGCCCCATGAGACGGTGGTTTTCTCGGCCCCTGGTGTTCCAAGGTCGTTCCCGCTGCACAGACTCATGCGCCAGGGCCTCCTACAGACAATGCACTTTGATTTATTGCGCTATCTCTAATAGCGCCCGAGATATCACCAGATATATATTGGATTTTTCCCTGACCCTGAGTGTCCGGCCCCATGAGACTGCGGTTTTCTCGGCCCCTGGTGGTCCGAGGTCGTTCCAGCTGCACAGATTCATGCGCCAGGGCCTCCTGCAGACAATTCACTTTGGTTTATTGCGCTATCTCTAATAGCACCCGAGATATCACCAGATATATATTGGATTTTTCACTGACCCTGAGCGTCCGTCCCCATGAGACGGTCGTTTTCTCGGCCCCTGGTGGTCCGAGAACGTTCCCGCTGCACAGGTTCATGCGCCAGCGTCTCCTACAGACAATGCACTTTGATTTATTGCGCTATCTGTAATAGCACCCGAGATATCACCAGATATATATTGGATTTTTCACTGACCCTGAGTGTCCTGCCCCATGAGACGGTGGTTTTCTCGGCCCCTGGTGTTCCGAGGTCGTTCCCGCTGCACAGATTCATGCGCCAGGGCCTCCTACAGACAATGCACTTTGATTTATTGCGCTATCTCTAATAGCACCCGAGATATCACCAGATATATATTGGATTTTCCCCTGACCCTGAGTGTCCGGCCCCATGAGACTGTGGTTTTCTGGGCCCCTGGTGGTCCTAGGTCGTTCCCGCTGCACTGATGCATGCGCCAGGGCCTCCTGCAGATAATTCCCTTTGGCTTATTGCGCTATCTCTAATAGCGCCCGAGATATCACCAGATATATATTGGATTTTTCCCTGACCCTGAGTGTCCGGCCCCATGAGACTGCGGTTTTCTCGGCCCCTGGTGGTCCGAGGTTGTTCCCGCTGCACAGGTTCATGCGCCAGGGCCTCCTACAGACAATGCACTTTGATTTATTGCGCTATCTGTAATAGCACCCGAGATATCACCAGATATATATTGGATTTTTCCCTGACCCTGAGTGTCCGGCCCCATGAGTCGGTGGATGTCTCGGCCCCTGATGGTCCGAGATCGTTCCCGCTGCACAGATTCATGCGCCAGGGCCTCCTGCAGACAATTCACTTTGGTTTATTGCGCTATCTCTAATAGCACCCGAGATATCACCAGATCTATATTGGATTTTCCCCTGACCCTGAGTATCCGGCCCCATGAGACTGTGGTTTTCTCGGTCCCTGGTGGTCCGAGGTCGTTCCCGTTGCACAGATTCATGCGCCAGGGCCTCCTGCAGATAATTCACTTTGGTTTATTGCGCTATCTCTAATAGCACCCGAGATATCACCAGATATTTATTGGATTTTTCACTGACCCTGAGCGTCCGGCCCCATGAGACGGTCGTTTTCTCGGCCCCTGGTGGTCCGGGAACGTTCCCGCTGAACAGGTTCATGCGCCAGCGTCTCCTACAGACAATGCACTTTGATTTATTCCGCTATCTGTAATAGCACCCGAGATATCACCAGATATATATTGGATTTTTCACTGACCCTGAGTGTCCTGCCCCATGAGACGGTGGTTTTCTCGGCCCGTGGTGTTCCGAGGTCGTTCCCGCTGCACAGATTCATGCGCCAGGGCCTCCTACAGACAATGCACTTTGATTTATTGCGCATATCTCTAATAGCACCCGAGATATCACCAGATATATATTGGATTTTCCCCTGACCCTGAGTGTCCGGCCCCATGAGACTGTGGTTTTCTGGGCCCCCGGTGGTCCTAGGTCGTTCCCGCTGCACTGATGCATGCGCCAGGGCCTCCTGCAGATAATTCCCTTTGGCTTATTGCGCTATCTCTAATAGCGCCCGAGATATCACCAGATATATATTGGATTTTTCCCTGACCCTGAGTGTCCGGCCCAATGAGACTGCGGTTTTCTCGGCCCCTGGTGGTCCGAGGTTGTTCCCGCTGCACAGATTCATGCGCCAGGGCCTCCTACAGACAATGCACTTTGATTTATTGCTCTATCTGTAATAGCACCCGAGATATCACCAGATATATATTGGATTTTCCCCTGACCCTGAGTGTCCTGCCCCATGAGACGGTGGTTTTCTCGGCCCCTGGTGTTCCGAGGTCGTTCCCGCTGCACAGATTCATGCGCCAGGGCCTCCTACAGACAATGCACTTTGATTTATTGCGCTATCTCTAATAGCACCCGACATATCACCAGATATATATTGGATTTTCCCCTGATCCTGAGTGTCCGGCCCCATGAGACTGTGGTTTTCTCGGCCCCTGGTGGTCCTAGGTCGTTCCCGCTGCACTGATGCATGCGCCAGGGCCTCCTGCAGATAATTCCCTTTGGCTTATTGCGCTATCTCTAATAGCGCCCGAGATATCACCAGATATATATTGGATTTTTCCCTGACCCTGAGTGTCGGGCCCCATGAGACTGCGGTTTTCTCGGCCCCTGGTGGTCCGAGGTCGTTCCCGCTGCACACATTCATGCGCCAGGGCCTCCTGCAGATAATTCACTTTAGTTTATTGCGCTATCTTTAATAGCACCCAAGATATCACCAGATATATATTGAATTTTTCCCTGACCCTGTGTGTCCGGCCCCATGAGCCTGTGGTTTTCTCGGCCCCTGGTGGTCCGAGGTCGTTCCCCTTGCACAGATTCATGCGCCAGGGCCTCCTGCAGATAATTCACTTTGATTTATTGCGCTATCTGTAATAGCACCCGAGATATCACCAGATAGATATTGGATTTTTCACTGACCCTAAGTGTCCGGCCCCACGGGACGGTGGTTTTCTCGGCCCCTGGTGGTCCGAGGTCGTTCCCGCTGCACAGATTCATGCGCCAGGGCCTCCTACAGACAATGCACTTTGATTTATTGCGCTATCTGTAATAGCACCCAAGATATCACCAGATAAATATTGGATTTTCCCCTGACCCTGAGTGTCCGGCCCCATGAGACGGTGGTTTTCTCGGCCCCTGATGGTTCGAGGTCGTTCCCGCTGGCCACATTTATGCGCCAGGGCCTCCTACAGACGATGCACTTTGATTTATTGCGCTATCTGTAATAGCACCAGAGATATCACCAGATATATATTGGATTTTCCCCTGACCCTGAGTGTCCGGCCCCTTGAGACTGTCGTTTTCTCGGCCCCTGGTGGTCCGAGGTCGTTCCCGTTGCACAGATTCATGCGCCAGGGCCTCCTGCAGATAATTCACCTTGGTTTATTGCGCTATCTCTAATAGCACCCGAGATATCACCAGATATATATTGGATTTTCCCCTGACCCTGAGTGTCCGGCCCCATGAGACTGTGGTTTTCTCGGCCCCTGGTGGTCCGAGGTCGTTCCCGTTGCACAGATTCATGCGCCAGGGCCTCCTGCAGATAATTCACTTTGGTTTATTGCGCTATCTCTAATAGCACCCGAGATATCACCAGATATATATTGGATTTTCCCCTGACCCTGAGTGTCCGGCCCCATGAGACTGTGGTTTTCTCGGCCCCTGGTCGTCCGAGGTCGTTCCCGCTGCACAGATTCATGCGCCAGGGCCTCCTACAGACAATGCACTTTGATTTATTGCGCTATCTGTAATAGCACCCGAGATATCACCAGATATATATTGGATTTTACCCTGACCCTGAGTGTCCGGCCCCATGAGACGGTCGTTGTCTCGGCCCCTGGAGGTCCGAGGACGTTCCCGTTGCACAGATTCATGCGCCAGGGCCTCCTGCAGATAATTCACTTTGGTTTATTGCGCTATCTCTAATAGCACCCGAGATATCACCAGATATATATTGGATTTTTCACTGACCCTGAGCGTCCGGCCCCATGAGACGGTCGTTTTCTCGGCCCCTGGTGGTCCGAGGTCGTTCCCGCTGCACAGATTCATGCGCCAGGGCCTCCTACAGACAATGCACTTTGATTTATTGCGCTATCTGTAATAGCACCCGAGATATCACCGGATATATATTGGATTTTTCCCAGACCCTGAGTGTCCGGCCCCATGAGACGGTGGTTGTCTCGGCCTCTGGTGGTCCGAGGTCGTTCCCGCTGCACAGATTCATGCGCCAGGGCCTCCTACAGACAATGCACTTTGATTTATTGCGCTATCTGTAACAGCACCCGAGATATCACCAGATCTATATTGGATTTTCCCCTGACCCTGAGTGTCCGGCCCCATGAGACTGTGGTTTTCTCGGCCCCTGGTGGTCCGAGGTCGTTCCCCTTGCACAGATTCATTCGCCTGGGCCTCCTACAGACAATGCACTTTGATTTATTGCGCTATCTGTAATAGCACCCGAGATATCACCAGATATATATTGGATTTTCCCCTGACCCTGAGTGTCCGGCCCCATGAGACTGTGGTTTTCTCGGCCCCTGGTGGTCCGAGGTCGTTCCCGCTGGCCAGATTCATGCGCCTGGGCCTCCTACAGACAATGCACTTTGATTTATTGCGCTATCTCTAATAGCACCCGAGATATCACCAGATATATATTGGATTTTTCCCTGACCCTGAGTGTCCGGCGCCATGAGACGGTGGTTTTCTTGGCCCCTGGTGGTCCGAGGTCGTTCCCGCTGCACAGATGCATGCGCCAGGGCCTCCTGCAGATAATTCACTTTGGTTTATTGCGCTATCTCTAATAGCACCCGAGATATCACCAGATATATATTGGATTTTCCCCTGACCCTGAGTGTCC
Organism: Nomia melanderi; assembly: GCF_051020985.1. Taxonomy (NCBI): domain Eukaryota; kingdom Metazoa; phylum Arthropoda; class Insecta; order Hymenoptera; family Halictidae; genus Nomia; species Nomia melanderi. The sequence goes on from NW_027475130.1 coordinate 8,547,708, forward strand.
GGCCCCATGAGACTGTGGTTTTCCCGGCCCCTGGTGGTCCGAGGTCGTTCCCGCTGCACAGATTCAGGCGCCAGGGCCTCCTACCGACAAAGCACTTTGATTTATTGGGCTATCTGTAATAGCACCCGAGATATCACCAGATATATATTGGATTTTCCCCTGACCCTGAGTGTGCGGCCCCATGAGACTGTGGTTTTCTCGGCCCCTGGTGGTCCGAGGTCGTTCCAGCTGGCCAGATTTATTCGCCTGGGCCTCCTACAGACAATGCACTTTGATTTATTGCGCTATCTGTAATAGCACCAGAGATATCACCAGATATATATTGGATTTTCCCCTGACCCTGAGTGTCCGGCCCCTTGAGACTGTCGTTTTCTCGGCCCCTGGTGGTCCGAGGTCGTTCCCGTTGCACAGATTCATGCGCCAGGGCCTCCTGCAGATAATTCACCTTGGTTTATTGCGCTATCTCTAATAGCACCCGAGATATCACCAGATATATATTGGATTTTCCCCTGACCCTGAATGTCCGGCCGCATGAGACTGTAGTTTTCTCGGCCCCTGGTGGTCCTAGGTCGTTCCCGCTGCACAGCTTCAGGCGCCAGGGCCTCCTGCAGATAACTCACTTTGGTTTATTGCGCTATCTCTAATAGCACCCGAGATATCACCACATATATATTGGATTTTTCCCTGACCCTGAGTGTCCGGCCCCTGATGGTCCGAGATCGTTCCCGCTGCACAGATTCATGCGCCAGGGCCTCCTGCAGACAATTCACTTTGGTTTATTGCTCTATCTCTAATAGCACCCGAGATATCACCAGATATATATTGGATTTTTCCCCGACCCTGAGTGTCCGGCCCCATGAGACGGTGGTATTCTCGGCCGCTGGTGGTCCGAGGTCGTTCCCGCTGGCCAGATTCATGCGCCAGGGCCTCCTACAGACAATGCACTATGATTTATTGCGCTATCTGTAATAGCACCCGAGGTATCACCAGATCTATATTGGATTTTCCCCTGACCCTGAGTATCCGGCCCCATGAGACTGTGGTTTTCTCGGCCCCTGGTGGTCCGAGGTCGTTCCCGTTGCACAGATTCATGCGCCAGGGCCTCCTGCAGGTAATGCACTTTGGTTTATTGCGCTATCTCTAATAGCACCCGAGATATCACCAGATATATATTGGATTTTTCACTGACCCTGAGCGTCCGGCCCCATGAGACGGTCGTTTTCTCGGCCCCTGGTGGTCCGAGGTCGTTCCCGTTGCACAGATTCATGCGCCAGGGCCTCCTGCAGATAATTCACTTTGGTTTATTGCGCTATCTCTAATAGCACCCGAGATATCACCAGATATATATTGGATTTTTCACTGACCCTGAGCGTCCGGCCCCATGAGACGGTGGTTTTCTCGGTCCCTGGTGTTCCGAGGTCGTTCCCGCTGCTCAGATTCATGCGCCAGGGCCTCCTACAGACAATGCACTTTGATTTATTGCACTATCTCTAATAGCACCCGTGATATCACCAGATATATATTGGATTTTCCCTGACCCTGAGTGTCCGGCCCAATGAGACTGTGGTTTTCTCGGCCCCTGGTGTTCCGAGGTCGTTCCCGCTGAACAGATTCATGCGCCAGGGCCTCCTACAGACAATTCACTTTGGTTTATTGCGCTATCTCTAATAGCACCCGAGATATCACCAGATATATATTGGATTTTTCACTGACCCTGAGCGTCCGGCCCCATGAGACGGTCGTTTTCTCGGCCCCTGGTGGTCCGAGGTCGTTCCCGCTGCACAGATTCATGCGCCAGGGCCTCCTACAGACAATGCACTTTGATTTATTGCGCTATCTGTAATAGCACCCGAGATATCACCGGATATATATTGGATTTTTCCCAGACCCTGAGTGTCCGGCCCCATGAGACGGTGGTTGTCTCGGCCTCTGGTGGTCCGAGGTCGTTCCCGCTGCACAGATTCATGCGCCAGGGCCTCCTACAGACAATGCACTTTGATTTATTGCGCTATCTGTAACAGCACCCGAGATATCACCAGATCTATATTGGATTTTCCCCTGACCCTGAGTGTCCGGCCCCATGAGACTGTGGTTTTCTCGGCCCCTGGTGGTCCGAGGTCGTTCCCCTTGCACAGATTCATTCGCCTGGGCCTCCTACAGACAATGCACTTTGATTTATTGCGCTATCTGTAATAGCACCCGAGATATCACCAGATATATATTGGATTTTCCCCTGACCCTGAGTGTCCGGCCCCATGAGACTGTGGTTTTCTCGGCCCCTGGTGGTCCGAGGTCGTTCCCGCTGGCCAGATTCATGCGCCTGGGCCTCCTACAGACAATGCACTTTGATTTATTGCGCTATCTCTAATAGCACCCGAGATATCACCAGATATATATTGGATTTTTCCCTGACCCTGAGTGTCCGGCGCCATGAGACGGTGGTTTTCTTGGCCCCTGGTGGTCCGAGGTCGTTCCCGCTGCACAGATGCATGCGCCAGGGCCTCCTGCAGATAATTCACTTTGGTTTATTGCGCTATCTCTAATAGCACCCGAGATATCACCAGATATATATTGGATTTTCCCCTGACCCTGAGTGTCCGGCCCCATGAGACTGTGGTTTTCCCGGCCCCTGGTGGTCCGAGGTCGTTCCCGCTGCACAGATTCAGGCGCCAGGGCCTCCTACCGACAAAGCACTTTGATTTATTGGGCTATCTGTAATAGCACCCGAGATATCACCAGATATATATTGGATTTTCCCCTGACCCTGAGTGTCCGGCCCCTGATGGTCCGAGATCGTTCCCGCTGCACAGATTCATGCGCCAGGGCCTCCTGCAGACAATTCACTTTGGTTTATTGCTCTATCTCTAATAGCACCCGAGATATCACCAGATATATATTGGATTTTTCCCCGACCCTGAGTGTCCGGCCCCATGAGACGGTGGTATTCTCGGCCGCTGGTGGTCCGAGGTCGTTCCCGCTGGCCAGATTCATGCGCCAGGGCCTCCTACAGACAATGCACTATGATTTATTGCGCTATCTGTAATAGCACCCGAGGTATCACCAGATCTATATTGGATTTTCCCCTGACCCTGAGTATCCGGCCCCATGAGACTGTGGTTTTCTCGGCCCCTGGTGGTCCGAGGTCGTTCCCGTTGCACAGATTCATGCGCCAGGGCCTCCTGCAGGTAATGCACTTTGGTTTATTGCGCTATCTCTAATAGCACCCGAGATATCACCAGATATATATTGGATTTTTCACTGACCCTGAGCGTCCGGCCCCATGAGACGGTCGTTTTCTCGGCCCCTGGTGGTCCGAGGTCGTTCCCGTTGCACAGATTCATGCGCCAGGGCCTCCTGCAGATAATTCACTTTGGTTTATTGCGCTATCTCTAATAGCACCCGAGATATCACCAGATATATATTGGATTTTTCACTGACCCTGAGCGTCCGGCCCCATGAGACGGTGGTTTTCTCGGTCCCTGGTGTTCCGAGGTCGTTCCCGCTGCTCAGATTCATGCGCCAGGGCCTCCTACAGACAATGCACTTTGATTTATTGCACTATCTCTAATAGCACCCGTGATATCACCAGATATATATTGGATTTTCCCTGACCCTGAGTGTCCGGCCCAATGAGACTGTGGTTTTCTCGGCCCCTGGTGTTCCGAGGTCGTTCCCGCTGAACAGATTCATGCGCCAGGGCCTCCTACAGACAATTCACTTTGGTTTATTGCGCTATCTCTAATAGCACCCGAGATATCACCAGATATATATTGGATTTTTCACTGACCCTGAGCGTCCGGCCCCATGAGACGGTCGTTTTCTCGGCCCCTGGTGGTCCGAGGTCGTTCCCGCTGCACAGATTCATGCGCCAGGGCCTCCTACAGACAATGCACTTTGATTTATTGCGCTATCTGTAATAGCACCCGAGATATCACCGGATATATATTGGATTTTTCCCAGACCCTGAGTGTCCGGCCCCATGAGACGGTGGTTGTCTCGGCCTCTGGTGGTCCGAGGTCGTTCCCGCTGCACAGATTCATGCGCCAGGGCCTCCTACAGACAATGCACTTTGATTTATTGCGCTATCTGTAACAGCACCCGAGATATCACCAGATCTATATTGGATTTTCCCCTGACCCTGAGTGTCCGGCCCCATGAGACTGTGGTTTTCTCGGCCCCTGGTGGCCCGAGGTCGTTCCCCTTGCACAGATTCATTCGCCTGGGCCTCCTACAGACAATGCACTTTGATTTATTGCGCTATCTGTAATAGCACCCGAGATATCACCAGATATATATTGGATTTTCCCCTGACCCTGAGTGTCCGGCCCCATGACACTGTGGTTTTCTCGGCCCCTGGTGGTCCGAGGTCGTTCCCGCTGGCCAGATTCATGCGCCTGGGCCTCCTACAGACAATGCACTTTGATTTATTGCGCTATCTCTAATAGCACCCGAGATATCACCAGATATATATTGGATTTTTCCCTGACCCTGAGTGTCCGGCGCCATGAGACGGTGGTTTTCTTGGCCCCTGGTGGTCCGAGGTCGTTCCCGCTGCACAGATGCATGCGCCAGGGCCTCCTGCAGATAATTCACTTTGGTTTATTGCGCTATCTCTAATAGCACCCGAGATATCACCAGATATATATTGGATTTTCCCCTGACCCTGAGTGTCCGGCCCCATGAGACTGTGGTTTTCCCGGCCCCTGGTGGTCCGAGGTCGTTCCCGCTGCACAGATTCAGGCGCCAGGGCCTCCTACCGACAAAGCACTTTGATTTATTGGGCTATCTGTAATAGCACCCGAGATATCACCAGATATATATTGGATTTTCCCCTGACCCTGAGTGTGCGGCCCCATGAGACAGTGGTTTTCTCGGCCCCTGGTGGTCCGAGGTCGTTCCAGCTGGCCAGATTTATTCGCCTGGGCCTCCTACAGACAATGCACTTTGATTTATTGCGCTATCTGTAATAGCACCCGAGATATCACCAGATATATATTGGATGTTTCCCTGACCCTGAGTGTCCGGCCCCATGAGACTGTCGTTTTCTCGGCCCGTGGTGGTCCGAGGTCGTTCCCGCTGCACAGATTCATGCGCCAGGGCCTCCTGCAGATAATTCACTTTGGTTTATTGCGCTATCTCTAATAGCACCCGAGATATCACCAGAAATATATTGGATTTTTCCCTGACCCTGAGTGTCCGGCCCCATGAGACTGTGCTTTTCTCGGCCCCTGGTGGTCCGAGGTCGTTCCCGTTGCACAGATTCACGCGCCAGGGCCTCCTACAGACAATGCACTTTGATTTATTGCGCTATCTGTAATAGCACCCGAGATATCACCAGATATATATTGGATATTACCGTGACCCTGAGTGTCCGGCCCCATGAGACGGTCGTTGTCTCGGCCCCTGGATGTCCGAGGACGTTCCCGCTGCACATATTCATGCGCCAGGGCCTCCTACAGGTAATGCACTTTGATTTATTGCGCTATCTCTAATAGCACCCGAGATATCACCAGATATATATTGGACTTTTCACTGACCCTGATTGTCCGGCCCCATGAGACGGTCGTTCTCTCGGCCCCTGGTGGTCCGAGGTCATTCCCGCTGCACAGATTCATGCGCCAGGGCCTCCTACAGACAATGCACTTTGATTTATTGCGCTATCTGTAATAGCACCCGAGATATCACCAGATATATATTGGATTTTACCCTGACCCAGAGTGTCCGGCCCCATGAGACGGTCGTTGTCTCGGCCCCTGGAGGTCCGAGGACGTTCCCGCTGCACAGATTCATGCGCCAGGGCCTCCTACAGGTAATGCACTTTGATTTATTGCGCTATCTGTAATAGCACCCGAGATATCACCAGATCTATATTGGATTTTCCCCTGACCCTGAGTGTCCGGCCCCATGAGACTGTGGTTTTCTCGGCCCCTGGTGGTCCGAGGTCGTTCCCGTTGCACAGATTCATGCGCCAGGGCCTCCTGCAGATAATACACTTTGGTTGATTGCGCTATCTGTAATAGCACCCGAGATATCACCAGATCTATATTGGATTTTCCCCAGACCCTGAGTGTCCGGCCCCATGAGACTGTGGTTTTCTCGGCCCCTGGTGGTCCGAGGTCGTTCCCGTTGCACAGATTCATGCGCCAGGGCCTCCTGCAGATAATTCACTTTGGTTTATTGCGCTATCTCTAATAGCACCCGAGATATCACCAGATATATATTGGATTTTTCACTGACCCTGAGCGTCCGGCCCCATGAGACGGTCGTTTTCTCGGCCCCTGGTGGTCCGAGGTCGTTCCCGCTGCACAGGTTCATGCGCCAGGGTCTCCTACAGACAATGCACTTTGATTTATTGCGCTATCAGTAATAGCACCCGAGATATCACCACATATATATTGGATTTTTCACTGACCCTGAGTGTCCGGCCCCATGAGACAGTGGTTTTTTCGGCCCCTGGTGGTCCGAGGTCGTTCCCGCTGCACAGATTCATGCGCCAGTGCCTCCTACAGACAATGCACTTTGATTTATTGCGCTACCTGTAATAGCACTCGAGATATCTCCAGATATATATTGCATTTTACCCTGACCCTGAGTGTCCGGCCCCATGAGACAGTGGTTTTTTCGGCCCCTGGTGGTCCGAGGTCGTTCCCGCTGCACAGATTCATGCGCCAGGGCCTCCTACAGACAATGCACTTTGATTTATTGCGCTATCTGTAATAGCACCCGATATATCAGCAGATATATATTGAATTATTCACTGACCCTGAGTGTCCGGCCCCATGAGACGGTCGTTTTCTCGGCCCCTGGTGGTCCGAGGTCGTTCCCGCTGCACAGATTCATGCGCCAGGGCCACCTGCAGATAATTCACTTTGGTTTATTGCGCTATCTCTAATAGCACCCGAGATATCAGCATATATATATTGGATTTTTCACTGACTCTGAGTGACCGGCCCAATGAGACGGTGGTTTTCTCGGCCCCTGGTGGTCCGAAGTCGTTCCCGCTGCACAGATTCATGCGCCAGGGCCTCCTGCAGATAATTCACTTTCGTTTATTGCGCTATCTCTAATAGCACCCGAGATATCACCAGATATATATTGGATTTTTCCCTGACCCTGAGTCTCCGGCCCCATGAGACTGTGGTTTTTTCGGCCCCTGGTGGTCCGAGGATGTTCCCGCTGCACAGATTCATGCGCCAGGGCCTCCTACAGACAATGCACTTTGATTTATTGCGCTATCTGTAATAGCACCCGAGATATCAGCAGATATATATTGGATTTTTCACTGACCCTGAGTGTCCGGCCCCATGAGACGGTCGTATTCTCGGCCCCTGGTGGTCCGAGGTCGTTCCCGCTGCACAGATTCATGCGCCAGGGCCTCCTGGAGATAATTCACTTTGGTTTATTGCGCTATCTCTAATAGCACCCGAGATATCAGCAGATATATATTGCATTTTTCACTGACCCTGAGTGACCGGCCCCATGAGACGGTAGTTTTCTCGGCCCCTGGTGGTCCGAGGTCGTTCCCGCTGCACAGATTCATGCGCCAGGGCCTACTGCAGATAATTCACTTTGATTTATTGCGCTATCTGTAATAGCACCCGAGATATCACCACACATATATTGGATTTTTCACTGACCCTGAGTGTCCGGCCCCATGAGACGGTAGTTTTCTCGGTCCCTGGTGGTCCGAGGTCGTTCCCGCTGCACAGATTCATGCGCCAGGGCCTCCTACAGACAATGCACTTTGATTTATTTCGCTATCTCTAATAGCACCCGAGATATCACCTGATATATATTGGATTTTACCCTGACCCTGACAGTCCGGCCGCATGAGACTGTGGTTTTCTCGGCCCCTGGTGGTCCGAGGTCGTTCCCCTTGCACAGATTCATGCGCCAGGGCCTCCTGCAGATAATTCACTTTGGTTTATTGCGCTTTCTGTAATGGCACCCGAGATATCACCAGATCTATATTGGATTTTCCCCTGACCCTGAGTGTCCGGCCCCATGAGACTGTGGTTTTCTCGGCCCCTGGTGTTCCGAGGTCGTTCCCGCTGCACAGATTCATGCGCCAGGGCCTCCTACAGACAATGCACTTTGATTTATTTCGCTATCTCTAATAGCACCCGAGATATCACCTGATATATATTGGATTTTACCCTGACCCTGACAGTCCGGCCGCATGAGACTGTGGTTTTCTCGGCCCCTGGTGGTCCGAGGTCGTTCCCCTTGCACAGATTCATGCGCCAGGGCCTCCTATAGACAATGCACTTTGATTTATTGCGCTATCTGTAATAGCACCCGAGATATCACCAGATATATGCTGGATTTTCCCCTGACCCTGAGTGTCCGGCCCCATGAGACTGTGGTTTTCTCGGCCCCTGGTGGTCCGAGGTCGTTCCCGCTGGCCAGATTCATGCGCCTGGGCCTCCTACAGACAATGCACTTTGATTTATTGCGCTATCTCTAATAGCACCCGAGATATCACCAGATATATATTGGATTTTTCCCTGACCCTGAGTGTCCGGCGCCATGAGACGGTCGTTTTCTTGGCCCCTGGTGGTCCGAGGTCGTTCCCGCTGCACAGATTCATGCGCCAGGGCCTCCTGCAGATAATTCACTTTCGTTTATTGCGCTATCTCTAATAGCACCCGAGATATCACCAGATATATATTGGATTTTTCCCTGACCCTGAGTTTCCGGCCCCATGAGACTGTGGTTTTTTCGGCCCCTGGTGGTCCGAGGACGTTCCCGCTGCACAGATTCATGCGCCAGGGCCTCCCACAGACAATGCACTTTGATTTATTGCGCTATCTGTAATAGCACCCGAGATATCAGCAGATATATATTGGATTTTTCACTGACCCTGAGTGTCCGGCCCCATGAGACGGTCGTTTTCTCGGCCCCTGGTGGTCCGAGGTCGTTCCCGCTGCACAGATTCATGCGCCAGGGCCTCTTGCAGATAATTCACTTTGGTTTATTGCGCTATCTCTAATAGCACCCGAGATATCAGCAGATATATATTGCATTTTTCACTGACCCTGAGTGACCGGCCCCATGAGACGGTAGTTTTATCGGCCCCTGGTGGTCCGAGGTCGTTCCCGCTGCAGAGATTCATGCGCCAGGGCCTACTGCAGATAATTCACTTTGATTTATTGCGCTATCTGTAATAGCACCCGAGATATCACCACATATATATTGGATTTTTCACTGACCCTGAGTGTCCGGCCCCATGAGACGGTAGTTTTCTCGGTCCCTGGTGGTCCGAGGTCGTTCCCGCTGCACAGATTCATGCGCCAGGGCCTCCTACAGACAATGCACTCTGATTTATTTCGCTATCTCTAATAGCACCCGAGATATCACCTGATATATATTGTATTTTTCCCTGACCTGACAGTCCGGCCGCATGAGACTGCGGTTTTCTCGGCTCCTGGTGGTCCGAGGTCGTTCCCCTTGCACAGATTCATGCGCCAGGTCCTCCTGCAGATAATTCACTTTGGTTTATTGCGCTATCTGTAATGGCACCCGAGATATCACCAGATCTATATTGGATTTTCCCCTGACCCTGAGTGTCCGGCCCCATGAGACTGTGGTTTTCTCGGCCCCTGGTGGTCCGAGGTCGCTCCCGTTGTACAGATTCATGCGCCAGGGCCTCCTGCAGATAATTCACTTTGGTTTATTGCGCTATCACTAATAGCACCCGAGATATCACCAGATATATATTGGATTTTTCACTGACCCTGAGCGTCCGGCCCCATGAGACGGTCGTTTTCTCGGCCCCTGGTGGTCCGAGGTCGTGCCCGCTGCACAGGTTCATGCGCCAGGGTCTCCTACAGACAATGCACTTTGATTTATTGCGCTATCTCTAATTGCACCCGAGATATCACCAGATATATATTGGATTTTTCCCTGACCCTGAGTGTCCGGCGCCATGAGACGGTAGTTTTCTTGGCCCCTGGTGGTCCGCGGTCGTTCCCGCTGCACAGATGCATGCGCCAGGGCCTCCTGCAGATAATTCACTTTGGTTTATTGCGCTATCTGTAATAGCACCCGAGATATCACCGGATATATGCTGGATTTTTACATGACCTTGGGTGACGGATTCCGAATATCTATAATTTTCTCGGCCCCTGGTGGTCCGAGGACGTTCCCGCTGCACAGATTCATTCGCCTGGGCCTCCTACAGACAATGCACTTTTATTTATTGCGCTATCTGTAATAGCACCCGAGATATCACCAGATATATATTGGATTTTCCCCTGACCCTGAGTGTCCGGCCCCATGAGACTGTGGTTTTCTCGGCCCCTGGTGGTCCGAGGTCGTTCCCGCTGGCCAGATTCATGCGCCTGGGCCTCCTACAGACAATGCACTTTGATTTATTGCGCTATCTCTAATAGCACCCGAGATATCACCAGATATATATTGGATTTTTCCCTGACCCTGAGTGTCCGGCGCCATGAGACGGTGGTTTTCTTGGCCCCTGGTGGTCCGAGGTCGTTCCCGCTGCACAGATGCATGCGCCAGGGCCTCCTGCAGATAATTCACTTTGGTTTATTGCGCTATCTCTAATAGCACCCGAGATATCACCAGATATATATTGGATTTTCCCCTGACCCTGAGTGTCCGGCCCCATGAGACTGTGGTTTTCCCGGCCCCTGGCGGTCCGAGGTCGTTCCCGCTGCACAGATTCATGCGCCAGGGCCTCCTACCGACAATGCACTTTGATTTATTGCGCTATCTGTAATAGCACCCGAGATATCACCAGATATATATTGGATTTTTCCCTGACCCTGAGTGTCCGGCCCCATGAGACTGTCGTTTTCTCGGCCCCTGGTGGTCCGAGGTCGTTCCCGCTGCACAGATTCATGCGCCAGGGCCTGCTGCAGATAATTCACTTTGGTTTATTGCGCTATCTCTAATAGCACCCGAGATATCACCAGAAATATATTGGATTTTACCCTGACCCTGAGTGTCCGGCCCCATGAGACTGTGCTTTTCTCGGCCCCTGGTGGTCCGAGGTCGTTCCCGTTGCACAGATTCATGCGCCACGGCCTCCTACAGACAATGCACTTTGATTTATTGCGCTATCTGTAATAGCACCCGAGATATCACCAGATATATATTGGATATTACGGTGACCCTGAGTGTCCGGCCCCATGAGACGGTCGTTGTCTCGGCCCCTGGAGGTCCGAGGACGTTCCCGCTGCACATATTCATGCGCCAGGGCCTCCTACAGGTAATGCACTTTGATTTATTGCGCTATCTCTAATAGCACCCGAGATATCACCAGATATATATTGGACTTTTCACTGACCCTGATTGTCCGGCCCCATGAGACGGTCGTTCTCTCGGCCCCTGGTGGTCCGAGGTCATTCCCGCTGCACAGATTCATGCGCCAGGGCCTCCTACAGACAATGCACTTTGATTTATTGCGCTATCTGTAATAGCACCCGAGATATCACCAGATATATATTGGATTTTACCCTGACCCTGAGTGTCCGGCCCCATGAGACGGTCGTTCTCTCGGCCCCTGGAGGTCCGAGGACGTTCCCGCTGCACAGATTCATGCGCCAGGGCCTCCTACAGGTAATGCACTTTGATTTATTGCGCTATCTGTAATAGCACCCGAGATATCACCAGATCTATATTGGATTTTCCCCTGACCCTGAGTGTCCGGCCCCATGAGACTGTGGTTTTCTCGGCCCCTGGTGGTCCGAGGTCGTTCCCGTTGCACAGATTCATGCGCCAGGGCCTCCTGCAGATAATACAATTTGGTTGACTGCGCTATCTGTAATAGCACCCGAGATATCACCAGATCTATATTGGATTTTCCCCAGACCCTGAGTGTCCGGCCCCATGAGACTGTGGTTTTCTCGGCCCCTGGTGGTCCGAGGTCGTTCCCGTTGCACAGATTCATGCGCCAGGGCCTCCTGCAGATAATTCACTTTGGTCTATTGCGCTATCTCTAATAGCACCCGAGATATCACCAGATATATATTGGATTTTTCACTGACCCTGAGCGTCCGGCCCCATGAGACGGTCGTTTTCTCGGCCCCTGGTGGTCCGAGGTCGTTCCCGCTGCACAGGTTCATGCGCCAGGGTCTCCTACAGACAATGCACTTTGATTTATTGCGCTATCTGTAATAGCACCCGAGATATCACCACATATATATTGGATTTTTCACTGTCCCTGAGTGTCCGGCCCCATGAGACGGTGGTTTTCTCGGTCCCTGGTGTTCCGAGGTCGTTCCCGCTGCACAGATTCATGCGCCAGGGCCTCCTACAGACAATGCACTTTGATTTATTGCGCTACCTGTAATAGCACTCGAGATATCACCAGATATATATTGGATTTTACCCTGACCCTGAGTGTCCGGCCCCATGAGACTGTGGTTTTTTCGGCCCCTGGTGGTCCGAGGACGTTCCCGCTGCACAGATTCATGCGCCAGGGCCTCCTACAGACAATGCACTTTGATTTATTGCGCTATCTGTAATAGCACCCGAGATATCAGCAGATATATATTGGATTTTTCACTGACCCTGAGTGTCCGGCCCCATGAGACGGTCGTTGTCTCGGCCCCTGGAGGTCCGAGGACGTTCCCGCTGCACATATTCATGCGCCAGGGCCTCCTACAGGTAATGCACTTTGATTTATTGCGCTATCTCTAATAGCACCCGAGATATCACCAGATATATATTGGACTTTTCACTGACCCTGATTGTCCGGCCCCATGAGACGGTCGTTCTCTCGGCCCCTGGTGGTCCGAGGTCATTCCCGCTGCACAGATTCATGCGCCAGGGCCTCCTACAGACAATGCACTTTGATTTATTGCGCTATCTGTAATAGCACCCGAGATATCACCAGATATATATTGGATTTTACCCTGACCCTGAGTGTCCGGCCCCATGAGACGGTCGTTCTCTCGGCCCCTGGAGGTCCGAGGACGTTCCCGCTGCACAGATTCATGCGCCAGGGCCTCCTACAGGTAATGCACTTTGATTTATTGCGCTATCTGTAATAGCACCCGAGATATCACCAGATCTATATTGGATTTTCCCCTGACCCTGAGTGTCCGGCCCCATGAGACTGTGGTTTTCTCGGCCCCTGGTGGTCCGAGGTCGTTCCCGTTGCACAGATTCATGCGCCAGGGCCTCCTGCAGATAATACAATTTGGTTGACTGCGCTATCTGTAATAGCACCCGAGATATCACCAGATCTATATTGGATTTTCCCCAGACCCTGAGTGTCCGGCCCCATGAGACTGTGGTTTTCTCGGCCCCTGGTGGTCCGAGGTCGTTCCCGTTGCACAGATTCATGCGCCAGGGCCTCCTGCAGATAATTCACTTTGGTCTATTGCGCTATCTCTAATAGCACCCGAGATATCACCAGATATATATTGGATTTTTCACTGACCCTGAGCGTCCGGCCCCATGAGACGGTCGTTTTCTCGGCCCCTGGTGGTCCGAGGTCGTTCCCGCTGCACAGGTTCATGCGCCAGGGTCTCCTACAGACAATGCACTTTGATTTATTGCGCTATCTGTAATAGCACCCGAGATATCACCACATATATATTGGATTTTTCACTGTCCCTGAGTGTCCGGCCCCATGAGACGGTGGTTTTCTCGGTCCCTGGTGTTCCGAGGTCGTTCCCGCTGCACAGATTCATGCGCCAGGGCCTCCTACAGACAATGCACTTTGATTTATTGCGCTACCTGTAATAGCACTCGAGATATCACCAGATATATATTGGATTTTACCCTGACCCTGAGTGTCCGGCCCCATGAGACTGTGGTTTTTTCGGCCCCTGGTGGTCCGAGGACGTTCCCGCTGCACAGATTCATGCGCCAGGGCCTCCTACAGACAATGCACTTTGATTTATTGCGCTATCTGTAATAGCACCCGAGATATCAGCAGATATATATTGGATTTTTCACTGACCCTGAGTGTCCGGCGCCATGAGACGGTGGTTTTCTTGGCCCCTGGTGGTCCGAGGTCGTTCCCGCTGCACAGATTCATGCGCCAGGGCCTCCTGCAGATAATTCACTTTCGTTTATTGCGCTATCTCTAATAGCACCCGAGATATCACCAGATATATATTGGATTTTTCCCTGACCCTGAGTTTCCGGCCCCATGAGACTGTGGTTTTCTCGGCCCCTGGTGGTCCGAGGTCGTTCCCGCTGCACAGATTCATGCGCCAGGGCCTCCTGCAGATAATTCACTTTGCTTTATTGCGCTATCTCTAATAGCACCCGAGATATCAGCAGATATATATTGCATTTTTCACTGACCCTGAGTGACCGGCCCCATGAGACGGTAGTTATCTCGGCCCCTGGTGGTCCGAGGTCGTTCCCGCTGCACAGATTCATGCGCCAGGGCCTCCTACAGACAATGCACTTTGATTTATTTCGCTATCTCTAATAGCACCCGAGATATCACCTGATATATATTGTATTTTTCCCTGACCCTGACAGTCCGGCCGCATGAGACTGTGGTTTTCTCGGCCCCTGGTGGTCCGAGGTCGTTCCCCTTGCACAGATTCATGCGCCAGGGCCTCCTGCAGATAATTCACTTTGGTTTATTGCGCTATCTGTAATGGCACCCGAGATATCACCAGATCTATATTGGATTTTCCCCTGACCCTGAGTGTCCGGCCCCATGAGACTGTGGTTTTCTCGGCCCCTGGTGGTCCGAGGTCGCTCCCGTTGTACAGATTCATGCGCCAGGGCCTCCTGCAGATAATTCACTATGGTTTATTGCGCTATCTCTAATAGCACCCGAGATATCAACACATATATATTGGATATTTCACTGACCCCGAGTGTCCGGCCCCATGAGACGGTGGTTTTCTCGGTCCCTGGTGTTCCGAGGTCGTTCCCGCTGCACAGATTCATGCGCCAGGGCCTCCTATAGACAATGCACTTTGATTTATTGCGCTATCTGTAATAGCACCCGAGATATCACCAGATATATGCTGGATTTTTACATGACCTTGGGTGACGGATTCCGAATATCTATAATTTTCTCGGCCCCTGGTGGTCCGAGGTCGTTACCGCTGCACAGATTCATTCGCCTGGGCCTCCTACAGACAATGCACTTTGATTTATTAAGCTATCTGTAATAGCACCCGAGATATCACCAGATATATATTGGATTTTACCCTGACCCTGAGTGTCCGGCCCCATGAGACTGTGGTTTTCTCGGCCCCTGGTGGTCCGAGGTCGTTCCCGCTGGCCAGATTCATGCGCCTGGGCCTCCTACAGACAATGCACTTTGATTTATTGCGCTATCTCTAATAGCACCCGAGATATCACCAGATATATATTGGATTTTTCCCTGACCCTGAGTGTCCGGCGCCATGTGACGGTGGTTTTCTTGGCCCCTGGTGGTCCGAGGTCGTTCCCGCTGGCCAGATTTATTCGCCTGGGCCTCCTACAGACAATGCACTTTGATTTATTGCGCTATCTGTAATAGCACCCGAGATATCACCAGATATATATTGGATTTTCCCAGACCCTGGTGGTCGGAGGTCGTTCCTGCTGGCCAGATTCATTCGCCTGGGCCTCCTACAGACAATGCACTTTGATTTATTGCGCTATCTCTAATAGCACCCGAGATATCACCAGATATTTGCTGGATTTTTACATGATCTTGGGTGACGGATTCCGAATATCTGTAATTTTCTCGGCCACTGGTGGTCCGAGGTCGTTCCTGCGGCACAGATTCATTCGCAAGGGCCTCCTACAGACAATGCACTTTGGTTTCTTGCGCTATCCGTAATTGCACCCGAGATATCACCAGATATATATTGGATTTTCCCCTGACCCAGAGTGTCCGGCCCCATGAGACTGTGGTTTTCTCGGCCCCTGGTGGTCCGAGGTCGTTGCCGCTGCACAGGTTCATGCGCCAGGGCCTCCTACAGACAATGCACTTTGATTTATTGCGCTATCTGTAATAGCACCCGAGATATCACCAGATATATATTGGATATTACCCTCACCCTGAGTGTCCAGCCCCATGAGACGGTGGTTTTCTCGGCCCCTGGTGGACCGAGGTCGTTCCCGCTGCACAGATTCATGCGCCAGGGCCTCCTCCAGACGATGAACTTCGATTTATTGCGCTATCTGTAATAGCTCCCGACATATCACCAGATATATAATGGATTTTCCCCAGACCCTGAGTGTCCGGCCCCATGAGACTTTAGTTTTCTCGGCCCCTGGTGGTCCGAGGTCGTTCCCGCTGCACAGATTCATGCGCCAGGGCCTCCTGCAGATAATTCAATTTGGTTTATTGCGCTGTATCTAATAGCACCCGAGATATCACCAGATATATATTGGATTTTCCCCTGACCCTGAGTGACCGTCCCCATGTGACTGCGGTTTTCTCGGCCCCTGGTGGTCCGAGGTCGTTCCCGCTGCACAGATTCATGCGCCAGGGCCTCCTGCAGATAATTCACTTTGATTTATTGCGCTATCTGGAATAGCACCCGAGATATCACCAGATATATATTGGATTTTCCCCTGACCCTGAGTGTCCGGCTCCATGAGACTGTGGTTTTCTCGGCCCCTGGTGGTCCGAGGTCGTTCCCGCTGCACAGATTCATGCGCCAGGGCCTCCTACAGACAATGCACTTTGATTTATTGCGCTATCTGTAATAGCACCCGAGATATCACCAGATATATATTGGATATTACCCTCACCCTGAGTGTCCAGCCCCATGAGACGGTGGTTTTCTCGGCCCCTGGTGGTCCGAGGTCGTTACCGCTGCACAGATTCATTCGCCTGGGCCTCCTACAGACAATGCACGTTGATTTATTAAGCTATCTGTAATAGCACCCGAGATATCACCAGATATATATTGGATTTTCCCCTGACCCTGAGTGTCCGGCCCCATGAGACTGTGGTTTTCTCGGCCCCTGGTGGTCCGAGGTCGTTCCCGCTGGCCAGATTCATGCGCCAGGGCCTCCTGCAGATAATTCACTTTCGTTTATTGCGCTATCTCTAATAGCACCCGAGATATCACCAGATATATATTGGATTTTTCCCTGACCCTGAGTTTCCGGCCCCATGAGACTGTGGTTTTCTCGGCCCCTGGTGGTCCGAGGTCGTTCCCGCTGCACAGATTCATGCGCCAGGGCCTCCTGCAGATAATTCACTTTGCTTTATTGCGCTATCTCTAATAGCACCCGAGATATCAGCAGATATATATTGCATTTTTCACTGACCCTGAGTGACCGGCCCCATGAGACGGTAGTTATCTCGGCCCCTGGTGGTCCGAGGTCGTTCCCGCTGCACAGATTCATGCGCCAGGGCCTCCTACAGACAATGCACTTTGATTTATTTCGCTATCTCTAATAGCACCCGAGATATCACCTGATATATATTGTATTTTTCCCTGACCCTGACAGTCCGGCCGCATGAGACTGTGGTTTTCTCGGCCCCTGGTGGTCCGAGGTCGTTCCCCTTGCACAGATTCATGCGCCAGGGCCTCCTGCAGATAATTCACTTTGGTTTATTGCGCTATCAGTAATGGCACCCGAGATATCACCAGATCTATATTGGATTTTCCCCTGACCCTGAGTGTCCGGCCCCATGAGACTGTGGTTTTCTCGGCCCCTGGTGGTCCGAGGTCGCTCCCGTTGTACAGATTCATGCGCCAGGGCCTCCTGCAGATAATTCACTATGGTTTATTGCGCTATCTCTAATAGCACCCGAGATATCAACACATATATATTGGATATTTCACTGACCCCGAGTGTCCGGCCCCATGAGACGGTGGTTTTCTCGGTCCCTGGTGTTCCGAGGTCGTTCCCGCTGCACAGATTCATGCGCCAGGGCCTCCTATAGACAATGCACTTTGATTTATTGCGCTATCTGTAATAGCACCCGAGATATCACCAGATATATGCTGGATTTTTACATGACCTTGGGTGACGGATTCCGAATATCTATAATTTTCTCGGCCCCTGGTGGTCCGAGGTCGTTACCGCTGCACAGATTCATTCGCCTGGGCCTCCTACAGACAATGCACTTTGATTTATTAAGCTATCTGTAATAGCACCCGAGATATCACCAGATATATATTGGATTTTACCCTGACCCTGAGTGTCCGGCCCCATGAGACTGTGGTTTTCTCGGCCCCTGGTGGTCCGAGGTCGTTCCCGCTGGCCAGATTCATGCGCCTGGGCCTCCTACAGACAATGCACTTTGATTTATTGCGCTATCTCTAATAGCACCCGAGATATCACCAGATATATATTGGATTTTTCCCTGACCCTGAGTGTCCGGCGCCATGTGACGGTGGTTTTCTTGGCCCCTGGTGGTCCGAGGTCGTTCCCGCTGGCCAGATTTATTCGCCTGGGCCTCCTACAGACAATGCACTTTGATTTATTGCGCTATCTGTAATAGCACCCGAGATATCACCAGATATATATTGGATTTTCCCAGACCCTGGTGGTCGGAGGTCGTTCCTGCTGGCCAGATTCATTCGCCTGGGCCTCCTACAGACAATGCACTTTGATTTATTGCGCTATCTCTAATAGCACCCGAGATATCACCAGATATTTGCTGGATTTTTACATGATCTTGGGTGACGGATTCCGAATATCTGTAATTTTCTCGGCCACTGGTGGTCCGAGGTCGTTCCTGCGGCACAGATTCATTCGCAAGGGCCTCCTACAGACAATGCACTTTGGTTTCTTGCGCTATCCGTAATTGCACCCGAGATATCACCAGATATATATTGGATTTTCCCCTGACCCAGAGTGTCCGGCCCCATGAGACTGTGGTTTTCTCGGCCCCTGGTGGTCCGAGGTCGTTGCCGCTGCACAGGTTCATGCGCCAGGGCCTCCTACAGACAATGCACTTTGATTTATTGCGCTATCTGTAATAGCACCCGAGATATCACCAGATATATATTGGATATTACCCTCACCCTGAGTGTCCAGCCCCATGAGACGGTGGTTTTCTCGGCCCCTGGTGGACCGAGGTCGTTCCCGCTGCACAGATTCATGCGCCAGGGCCTCCTCCAGACGATGAACTTCGATTTATTGCGCTATCTGTAATAGCTCCCGACATATCACCAGATATATAATGGATTTTCCCCAGACCCTGAGTGTCCGGCCCCATGAGACTTTAGTTTTCTCGGCCCCTGGTGGTCCGAGGTCGTTCCCGCTGCACAGATTCATGCGCCAGGGCCTCCTGCAGATAATTCAATTTGGTTTATTGCGCTGTATCTAATAGCACCCGAGATATCACCAGATATATATTGGATTTTCCCCTGACCCTGAGTGACCGTCCCCATGTGACTGCGGTTTTCTCGGCCCCTGGTGGTCCGAGGTCGTTCCCGCTGCACAGATTCATGCGCCAGGGCCTCCTGCAGATAATTCACTTTGATTTATTGCGCTATCTGGAATAGCACCCGAGATATCACCAGATATATATTTGATTTTCCCCTGACCCTGAGTGTCCGGCTCCATGAGACTGTGGTTTTCTCGGCCCCTGGTGGTCCGAGGTCGTTCCCGCTGCACAGATTCATGCGCCAGGGCCTCCTACAGACAATGCACTTTGATTTATTGCGCTATCTGTAATAGCACCCGAGATATCACCAGATATATATTGGATTTTACCCTGACCCTGAGTGTCCGGCCCCATGAGACTGTGGTTTTTTCGGCCCCTGGTGGTCCGAGGTCGTTCCTGCTGCACAGATTCATGCGTCAGGGCCTCCTGCAGACAATGCACTTTGATTTATCGCGCTATCTCTAATGGTACCCGATATATCACCAGATATATAATGGATTTTTCCCTGACCCTGAGTGTCCGGCCCCATGAGACTGTGGTTTTCTCGGCCCCTGGTGGTCCGAGGTCGTTCCCCTTGCACAGATTCATGCGCCAGGGCCTCCTGCAGATAATTCACTTTGGTTTATTGCGCTATCTCTAATAGCACCCGAGATATCACCAGATATATATTGGATTTTTCACTGACCCTGAGCGTCCGGCCCCATGAGACGGTCGTTTTCTCGGCCCCTGGTGGTCCGAGGTCGTTCCCGCTGCACAGGTTCATGCGCCAGTGTCTCCTACAGACGATGCACTTTGATCTATTGCGCTATCTCTAATAGCACCCGAGATATCACCAGATATATATTGGAATTTACCCTGACCCTGAGTGTCCGGCCCCATGAGACTGTGGTTTTTTCGGCCCCTGGTGGTCCGAGGTCGTTCCCGCTGCACAGATTCATGCGCCAGGGCCTCCTACAGACAATGCACTTTGATTAATTGCGCTATCTGTAATAGCACCCGAGATATCACCAGATATATATTGGATTTTACCCTGACCCTGAGTGTCCGGCCCCATGAGACTGTGGTTTTCTCGGCCCCTGGTGGTGCGAGGTCGTCACCGCTGCACAGACTCATGCGCCAGGGCCTACTGCAGATAATTCACTTTGGTTTATTGCGCTATCTCTAATAGCACCCGAGATATCACCAGATATATACTGGATTTTTCACTGACCCTGAGTGTCCGGCCCCATGAGACGGTCGTTTTCTCAGCCCCTGGTGGCCCGAGGTCGTTCCCGCTGCACAGATTCATGCGCCAGGGCCTCCTGCAGATAATTCACTTTGGTTTATTGCGCTATCTGTAATAGCACCCGAGATATCACCAGATATATATTGGATTTTCCCCTGACCCTGAGTGTCCGGCCCCATGAGACGGTGGTTTTATCGGCCCCTGGTGGTCCGAGGTCGTTCCCGCTGCACAGATTCATGCGCCAGGGCCTCCTGCAGATAATTCACTTTGGTTTATTGCGCTATCTGTAATAGCACCCGATATATCACCAGATATATAATGGATTTTTCCCTGACCCTGAGTGTCCGGCCACATGAGACTGTGGTTTTCTGGGCCCCTGGTGGCCCGAGGTCGTTCCCGCTGCACAGATTCATGCGCCAGGGTCTCCTACAGACAATGCACATTGATTTATTGCGCTATCTGTAATAGCACCCGAGATATCACCAGATATATATTGGATTTTCCCCTGACCCTGAGTGTCCGGCCCCATGAGACTGTGGTTTTCAGGGCCCCTGGTCGTCCGAGGTCGTTCCCGCTGCACAGATTCATGCGCCGGGGCCTCCTACAGACAATGCACTTTGATTTATTGCGCTATCTGTAATAGCACCCGAGATATCACCAGATATATATTGGATTTTTCCCTGACCCTGAGTGTCCGGCCACATGAGGCTGTGGTTTTCTGGGCCCCTGGTCGTCCGAGGTCGTTCCCGCTGCACAGATTCATGCGCCGGGGCCTCCTACAGACATTGCACTTTGATTTATTGCGCTATCTGTAATAGCACCCGAGATATCACCAGATATATATTGGATTTTTCACTGACCCTGAGCGTCCGGCCCCATGAGACGGTCGTTTTCTCGGCCCGTGGTGGTCCGAGGTCGTTCCCGCTGCACAGATTCATGCGCCAGGGTCTCCTACAGACAATGCACATTGATTCATTGCGCTATCTGTAATAGCACCCGAGATATCACCAGATATATATTGGATTTTCCCCTGACCCTGAGTGTCCGGCCCCATGAGACTGTGGTTTTCAGGGCCCCTGGTCGTCCGAGGTCGTTCCCGCTGCACAGATTCATGCGCCGGGGCCTCCTACAGACTATGCACTTTGATTTATTGCGCTATCTGTAATAGCACCCGAGATATCACCAGATATATATTGGATTTTACCCTGACCCTGAGTGTCCGGCCCCATGAGACTGTGGTTTTCTCGGCCCCTGGTGGTGCGAGGTCGTCACCGCTGCACAGACTCATGCGCCAGGGCCTACTGCAGATAATTCACTTTGGTTTATTGCGCTATCTCTAATAGCACCCGAGATATCACCAGATATATACTGGATTTTTCACTGACCCTGAGTGTCCGGCCCCATGAGACGGTCGTTTTCTCAGCCCCTGGTGGCCCGAGGTCGTTCCCGCTGCACAGATTCATGCGCCAGGGCCTCCTGCAGATATTTCACTTTGGTTTATTGCGCTATCTGTAATAGCACCCGAGATATCACCAGATATATATTGGATTTTCCCCTGACCCTGAGTGTCCGGCCCCATGAGACGGTGGTTTTATCGGCCCCTGGTGGTCCGAGGTCGTTCCCGCTGCACAGATTCATGCGCCAGGGCCTCCTGCAGATAATTCACTTTGGTTTATTGCGCTATCTGTAATAGCACCCGATATATCACCAGATATATAATGGATTTTTCCCTGACCCTGAGTGTCCGGCCACATGAGACTGTGGTTTTCTGGGCCCCTGGTGGCCCGAGGTCGTTCCCGCTGCACAGATTCATGCGCCAGGGTCTCCTACAGACAATGCACATTGATTTATTGCGCTATCTGTAATAGCACCCGAGATATCACCAGATATATATTGGATTTTCCCCTGACCCTGAGTGTCCGGCCCCATGAGACTGTGGTTTTCAGGGCCCCTGGTCGTCCGAGGTCGTTCCCGCTGCACAGATTCATGCGCCGGGGCCTCCTACAGACAATGCACTTTGATTTATTGCGCTATCTGTAATAGCACCCGAGATATCACCAGATATATATTGGATTTTTCCCTGACCCTGAGTGTCCGGCCACATGAGGCTGTGGTTTTCTGGGCCCCTGGTCGTCCGAGGTCGTTCCCGCTGCACAGATTCATGCGCCGGGGCCTCCTACAGACATTGCACTTTGATTTATTGCGCTATCTGTAATAGCACCCGAGATATCACCAGATATATATTGGATTTTTCACTGACCCTGAGCGTCCGGCCCCATGAGACGGTCGTTTTCTCGGCCCGTGGTGGTCCGAGGTCGTTCCCGCTGCACAGATTCATGCGCCAGGGTCTCCTACAGACAATGCACATTGATTCATTGCGCTATCTGTAATAGCACCCGAGATATCACCAGATATATATTGGATTTTACCCTGACCCTGAGTGTCCGGCCCCATGAGACTGTGGTTTTCAGGGCCCCTGGTCGTCCGAGGTCGTTCCCGCTGCACAGATTCATGCGCCGGGGCCTCCTACAGACTATGCACTTTGATTTATTGCGCTATCTGTAATAGCACCCGAGATATCACCAGATATATATTGGATTTTACCCTGACCATGAGTGTCCGGCCCCATGAGACTGTGGTTTTTTCGGCCCCTGGTGGTCCGCGGTCGTTCCCGCTGCACAGATTCATGCGCCAGGGCCTCCTGCAGATAATTCACTTTGGTTTATTGCGCTATCTCTAATAGCACCCGAGATATCACCAAATATATATTGGATTTTCCCCTGACCCTGAGTGTCCGGCCCCATGATACTGTGGTTTTCTCGGCCGCTGGTGGTCCGAGGTCGTTCCCGCTGCACAGATTGATGCGCCAGGGCCTCCTACAGACAATGCACTTTGATTTATTGCGCTATCTGTAATAGCACCCGAGATATCACCAGATATATATTGGATTTTTCACTGACCCTGAGTGCCCGTCCCCATGAGACGGTGATTTTCTCGGCCCCTGGTGGTCCGAGGTCGTTCCCGCTGCACAGATGCATGCGCCAGGGCCTCCTGCAGATAATTCACTTTGGTTTATCGCGCTATCTCTATTAGCACCCGAGATATCTCCAGATATATATTGGATTTTTACTCGACCCTGAGTGTCCGGCCCCATGAGAAGGTGGTTTTCTCGGCCCCTTGTGGTCAGAGGTCGCTCCCGCTGCACAGATTCATGCGCCAGGGCCTCCTACAGACAATGCAGTTTGGTTTATTGCGCTATCTCTAATAGCACCCGAGATATCACCAGATATATAGTGGATTTTCGCCAGACCCTGAGTGTCCGTCCCCATGAGACGGTGGTTTTCTCGGCCCCTGGTGGTCCGAGGTCGTTCCCGCTGCACAGATTCATGCGCCAGGGCCTCCTACAGACAGTGCACTTTGATTTATTGTACTATCTGTAATAGCACCCGAGATATCACCAGATATATATTGGATTTTTCCCTAACCCTGAGTGTCCAGCCCCATGAGACTGTGGCTTTCTCGGCCCCTGGTTGTCCGAGGTCGTTCCCGCTGCACAGATGCATGCGCCAGGGCCTACTGCAGATAATTCACTTTGGTTTATTGCGCTATCTCTAATAGCACCCGAGATATCACCAGATATATATTGGATTTTCCCCTGACCCTGAGTGTCCGGCCCCATGAGACTGTGGTTTTTTCGGCCCCTGATGGTCCGAGGTCGTTCCCGCTGCACAGATTCATGCGCCAGGGCCTCCTACAGACAATGCACTTTGATTTATTGCGCTATCTGTAATAGCACCCGAGATATCACCAGATATATATTGGATTTTCCCCTGACCCTGAGTGTCCGGCCCCATGAGACTGTGGTTGTCTCGGCCCCTGGAGGTCCGAGGACGTTCCCGCTGCACAGATTCATGCGCCAGCGCCTCCTGCAGATAATTCACTTTGGTTTATTGCGCTATCTCTAATAGCACCCGAGATATCACCAGATATATACTGGATTTTTCACTGACCCTGAGTGTCCGGCCCCATGAGACGGTCGTTTTCTCAGCCCCTGGTGGCCCGAGGTCGTTCCCGCTGCACAGATTCATGCGCCAGGGCCTCCTGCAGATAATTCACTTTGGTTTATTGCGCTATCTGTAATAGCACCCGAGATATCACCACATATATATTGGATTTTCCCCTGACCCTGAGTGTCCGTCCCCATGAGACGGTGGTTTTATCGGCCCCTGGTGGTCCGAGGTCGTTCCCGCTGCACAGATTCATGCGTCAGGGCCTCCTGCAGAGAATGCACTTTGATTTATCGAGCTATCTCTAATGGCATCCGATATATCACCAGATATATAATGGATTTTTCCCTGACCCTGAGTGTCCGGCCACATGAGACTGTGGTTTTCTGGGCCCCTGGTGGCCCGAGGTCGTTCCCGCTGCACAGATTCATGCGCCAGGGTCTCCTACAGACAATGCACATTGATTTATTGCGCTATCTGTAATAGCACCCGAGATATCACCAGATATATATTGGATTTTCCCCTGACCCTGAGTGTCCGGCCCCATGAGACTGTGGTTTTCAGGGCCCCTGGTCGTCCGAGGTCGTTCCCGCTGCACAGATTCATGCGCCGGGGCCTCCTACAGACTATGCACTTTGATTTATTGCGCTATCTGTAATAGCACCCGAGATATCACCAGATATATATTGGATTTTACCCTGACCATGAGTGTCCGGCCCCATGAGACTGTGGTTTTTTCGGCCCCTGGTGGTCCGAGGTCGTTCCCGCTGCACAGATTCATGCGCCAGGGTCTCCTACAGACAATGCACATTGATTTATTGCGCTATCTGTAATAGCACCCGAGATATCACCAGATATATATTGGATTTTTCACTGACCCTGAGTGCCCGTCCCCATGAGACGGTGATTTTCTCGGCCCCTGGTGGTCCGAGGTCGTTCCCGCTGCACAGATGCATGCTCCAGGGCCTCCTGCAGATAATTCACTTTGATTTATCGCGCTATCTCTAATAGCACCCGAGATATCACCAGATATATATTGGATTTTCCCCTGACCCTGAGTGTCCGGCCCCATGAGACGGTGGTTGTCTCGGCCCCTGGTGGTCCGAGGTCGTTCCCGCTGCACAGATTCATGCGCCAGGGCCTCCTACAGACAATGCACTTTGATTTATTGTGCTATCTGTAATATAACCCGAGATATCACCAGATATATATTGGATTTTCCCCTGACCCAGAGTGTCCGGCCCCATGAGACTGTGGTTTTCTCGGCCCCTGGTGGTCCGAGGTCGTTGCCGCTGCACAGGTTCATGCGCCAGGGCCTCCTACAGACAATGCACTTTGATTTATTGCGCTATCTGTAATAGCACCCGAGATATCACCAGATATATATTGGATATTACCCTCACCCTGAGTGTCCAGCCCCATGAGACGGTGGTTTTCTCGGCCCCTGGTGGACCGAGGTCGTTCCCGCTGCACAGATTCATGCGCCAGGGCCTCCTCCAGACAATGAACTTTGATTTATTGCGCTATCTGTAATAGCTCCCGACATATCACCAGATATATAATGGATTTTCCCCAGACCCTAAGTGTCCGGCCCCATGAGACTTTAGTTTTCTCGGCCCCTGGTGGTCCGAGGTCGTTCCCGCTGCACAGATGCATGCGCCAGGGCCTCTTGCAGATAATTCAATTTGGTTTATTGCGCTGCATCTAATAGCACCCGAGATATCACCAGATATATATTGGATTTTCCCCTGACCCTGAGTGACCGGCCCCATGTGACTGTGGTTTTCTCGGCCCCTGGTGGTCCGAGGTCGTTCCCGCTGCACAGATTCATGCGCCAGGGCCTCCTGCAGATAATTCACTTTGATTTATTGCGCTATCTGTAATAGCACCCGAGATATCACCAGATAGATATTGAATTTTCACTGACCCTAAGTGTCCGGCCCCTCGGGACGGTGGTTTTCTCGGCCCCTGGTGGTCCGAGGTCGTTCCCGCTGCACAGATTCATGCGGCAGGGCCTCCTACAGACAATGCACTTTGATTTATTGCGCTATCTGTAATAGCACCCAAGATATCACCAGATAAATATTGGATTTTCCCCTGACCCTGAGTGTCCGTCCCCATGAGACGGTGGTTTTCTCGTCCCCTGATGGTCCGAGGTCGTTCCCGCTGGCCACATTTATGCGCCAGGGCCTCCTACAGACAATGCACTTTGATTTATTGCGCTATCTGTAATAGCACCAGAGATATCACCAGATATATATTGGATTTTCCCCTGACCCTGAGTGTCCGGCCCCTTGAGACTGTCGTTTTCGCGGCCCCTGGTGGTCCGAGGTCGTTCCCGTTGCACAGATTCATGCGCCAGGGCCTCCTGCAGATAATTCACTATGGTTTATTGCGCTATCTCTAATAGCACCCGAGATATCACCAGATATATATTGGATTTTGCCCTGACCCTGAGTGTCCGGCCCCATGAGACTGTGGTTTCCTCGGCCTCTGGTGGTCCGAGGTCGTTCCCGCTGCACAGATTAATGCGCCAGGGCCTCCTACAGACAATGCACTTTGATTTATTTCGCTATCTGTAATAGGACCGGAGATATCACCAGATATATATTGGATTTTCCCCAGACCCTGAGTGTCCGGCCGCATGAGACTGTAGTTTTATCGGCCCCTGGTGGTCCGAGGTTGTTCCCGCTGCACAGATTCATGCGCCAGGGCCTCCTACAGACAATGCACTTTGATTTATTGCGCTATCTGTAATAGCACCTGAGGTATCACCACATATATATTGGATTTTTCGCTGACCCAGAGTGTCCGGCCCCATGAGACGGTGGTTTTCTCGGCCCCTGGTGGTCCGAGGTCGTTCGCGCTGCACAGCTTCAGGCGCCAGGGCATCCTGCAGATGACTCACCTTGGTTTATTGCGCTATCT
Organism: Nomia melanderi; assembly: GCF_051020985.1. Lineage (NCBI taxonomy): Eukaryota > Metazoa > Arthropoda > Insecta > Hymenoptera > Halictidae > Nomia > Nomia melanderi. Next base: position 8,575,162 of record NW_027475130.1, read on the forward strand.
CTAATAGCACCCGAGATATCACCAGATATATATTGGATTTTTCCCTGACCCTGAGTGTCCGGCCCCATGAGACGGTGGTTTTCTCGGCCCCTGGTGGTCCGCGGTCGTTCCCGCTGCACAGATTCATGCGCCAGGGCCTCCTGCAGATAATTCACTTTCGTTTATTGCGGTATCTCGAATAGCACCCGAGATATCAGCAGATGTATATTGGATTTTTCCCTTACCCTGAGTGTCCGGCCCCATGAGACGGTGGTTTTCTCGGCCCCTGGTGGTCCTAGGACGTTCCCGCTGCACAGATGCATGCGCCAGGGCCTCCTGCAGATAATTCCCTTTGGCTTATTGCGCTATCTTTAATAGCACCCGAGATATCACCAGATATATATTGGATTTTCCCCTGACCCTGAGTGTCCGCCCCATGAGACTGTGGTTTACTCGGCCCCTGGTGGTCCGAGGTCGTTCCCGCTGCACAGATTCGTGCGCCAGGGCCTCCTACAGACAATGCACTTTGATTTATTGCGCTATCTGTAATAGCACCCGAGATATCACCAGATATATATTGGATTTTTCCCTGACCCTGAGTGTCCGGCCCCATGAGACTGTTGTTTTTTCGACCCCTGGTGGTCCGAGGTCGTTACCGTTGCACAGATTCATGCGCCAGGGCCTCCTGCAGATAATTCACTTTGGTTTATTGCGCTATCTCTAATAGCACCCGAGATATCACCAGATGTATATTGGATTTTTCCCTTACCCTGAGTGTCCGGCCCCATGAGACGGTGGCTTTCTCGGCCCCTGGTGGTCCTAGGTCGTTCCCGCTGCACAGATGCATGCGCCAGGGCCTCCTGCAGATAATTCCCTTTGGCTTATTGCGCTATCTTTAATAGCACCCGAGATATCACCAGATATATATTGGATTTTCCCCTGACCCTGAGTGTCCGCCCCATGAAACTGTGGTTTTTTCGGCCCCTGGTGGTCCGAGGTCGTTCCCGCTGCACAGATTCATGCGCCAGGGCCTCCTACAGACAATGCACTTTGATTTATTGCGCTATCTGTAATAGCACCCAAGATATCACCAGATAAATATTGGATTTTCCCCTGACCCTGAGTGTCCGGCCCCATGAGACGGTGGTTTTCTCGGCCCCTGATGGTCCGAGGTCGTTCCCGCTGTCCACATTTATGCGCCAGGGCCTCCTACAGACAATGCAATTTGATTTATTGCGCTATCTCTAATACCACCCGAGATATCACCAGATATATATTGGATTTTTCCCTGACCCTGAGTGTCCGGCCCCATGAGACTATGGTTTTCTCGGCCCCTGGTGGTCCGAGGTTGTTCCCGCTGCACAGATTCATGCGCCAGGGCCTCCTACAGACAATGCACTTTGATTTATTGCGCTATCTGTAATAGCACCCGAGATATCACCAGATATATATTGGATTTTTCCCTGACCCTGAGTGTCCGGCCCCATGAGACGGTGGATGTCTCGGCCCCTGATGGTCCGAGATCGTTCCCGCTGCACACATTCATGCGCCAGCGCCTCCTGCAGACAATTCACTTTGGTTTATTGCGCTATCTGTAATATAACCCGAGATATCACCAGATATATATTGGATTTTCCCCTGACCCAGAGTGTCCGGCCCCATGAGACTGTGGTTTTCTCGGCCCCTGGTGGTCCGAGGTCGTTGCCGCTGCACAGGTTCATGCGCCAGGGCCTCCTACAGACAATGCACTTTGATTTATTGCGCTATCTGTAATAGCACCCGAGATATCACCAGATATATATTGGATATTACCCTCACCCTGAGTGTCCAGCCCCATGAGACGGTGGTTTTCTCGGCCCCTGGTGGACCGAGGTCGTTCCCGCTGCACAGATTCATGCGCCAGGGCCTCCTCCAGACAATGAACTTTGATTTATTGCGCTATCTGTAATAGCTCCCGACATATCACCAGATATATAATGGATTTTCCCCAGACCCTAAGTGTCCGGCCCCATGAGACTTTAGTTTTCTCGGCCCCTGGTGGTCCGAGGTCGTTCCCGCTGCACAGATGCATGCGCCAGGGCCTCTTGCAGATAATTCAATTTGGTTTATTGCGCTGCATCTAATAGCACCCGAGATATCACCAGATATATATTGGATTTTCCCCTGACCCTGAGTGACCGGCCCCATGTGACTGTGGTTTTCTCGGCCCCTGGTGGTCCGAGGTCGTTCCCGCTGCACAGATTCATGCGCCAGGGCCTCCTGCAGATAATTCACTTTGATTTATTGCGCTATCTGTAATAGCACCCGAGATATCACCAGATAGATATTGAATTTTCACTGACCCTAAGTGTCCGGCCCCTCGGGACGGTGGTTTTCTCGGCCCCTGGTGGTCCGAGGTCGTTCCCGCTGCACAGATTCATGCGGCAGGGCCTCCTACAGACAATGCACTTTGATTTATTGCGCTATCTGTAATAGCACCCAAGATATCACCAGATAAATATTGGATTTTCCCCTGACCCTGAGTGTCCGTCCCCATGAGACGGTGGTTTTCTCGTCCCCTGATGGTCCGAGGTCGTTCCCGCTGGCCACATTTATGCGCCAGGGCCTCCTACAGACAATGCACTTTGATTTATTGCGCTATCTGTAATAGCACCAGAGATATCACCAGATATATATTGGATTTTCCCCTGACCCTGAGTGTCCGGCCCCTTGAGACTGTCGTTTTCGCGGCCCCTGGTGGTCCGAGGTCGTTCCCGTTGCACAGATTCATGCGCCAGGGCCTCCTGCAGATAATTCACTATGGTTTATTGCGCTATCTCTAATAGCACCCGAGATATCACCAGATATATATTGGATTTTGCCCTGACCCTGAGTGTCCGGCCCCATGAGACTGTGGTTTCCTCGGCCTCTGGTGGTCCGAGGTCGTTCCCGCTGCACAGATTAATGCGCCAGGGCCTCCTACAGACAATGCACTTTGATTTATTTCGCTATCTGTAATAGGACCGGAGATATCACCAGATATATATTGGATTTTCCCCAGACCCTGAGTGTCCGGCCGCATGAGACTGTAGTTTTATCGGCCCCTGGTGGTCCGAGGTTGTTCCCGCTGCACAGATTCATGCGCCAGGGCCTCCTACAGACAATGCACTTTGATTTATTGCGCTATCTGTAATAGCACCTGAGGTATCACCACATATATATTGGATTTTTCGCTGACCCAGAGTGTCCGGCCCCATGAGACGGTGGTTTTCTCGGCCCCTGGTGGTCCGAGGTCGTTCGCGCTGCACAGCTTCAGGCGCCAGGGCATCCTGCAGATGACTCACCTTGGTTTATTGCGCTATCTCTAATAGCACCCGAGATATCACCAGATATATATTGGATTTTTCCCTGACCCTGAGTGTCCGGCCCCATGAGACGGTGGTTTTCTCGGCCCCTGGTGGTCCGCGGTCGTTCCCGCTGCACAGATTCATGCGCCAGGGCCTCCTGCAGATAATTCACTTTCGTTTATTGCGGTATCTCGAATAGCACCCGAGATATCAGCAGATGTATATTGGATTTTTCCCTTACCCTGAGTGTCCGGCCCCATGAGACGGTGGTTTTCTCGGCCCCTGGTGGTCCTAGGACGTTCCCGCTGCACAGATGCATGCGCCAGGGCCTCCTGCAGATAATTCCCTTTGGCTTATTGCGCTATCTTTAATAGCACCCGAGATATCACCAGATATATATTGGATTTTCCCCTGACCCTGAGTGTCCGCCCCATGAGACTGTGGTTTACTCGGCCCCTGGTGGTCCGAGGTCGTTCCCGCTGCACAGATTCGTGCGCCAGGGCCTCCTACAGACAATGCACTTTGATTTATTGCGCTATCTGTAATAGCACCCGAGATATCACCAGATATATATTGGATTTTTCCCTGACCCTGAGTGTCCGGCCCCATGAGACTGTTGTTTTTTCGACCCCTGGTGGTCCGAGGTCGTTACCGTTGCACAGATTCATGCGCCAGGGCCTCCTGCAGATAATTCACTTTGGTTTATTGCGCTATCTCTAATAGCACCCGAGATATCACCAGATGTATATTGGATTTTTCCCTTACCCTGAGTGTCCGGCCCCATGAGACGGTGGCTTTCTCGGCCCCTGGTGGTCCTAGGTCGTTCCCGCTGCACAGATGCATGCGCCAGGGCCTCCTGCAGATAATTCCCTTTGGCTTATTGCGCTATCTGTAATAGCACCCGAGATATCACCAGATATATATTGGATTTTCCCCTGACCCTGAGTGTCCGCCCCATGAAACTGTGGTTTTTTCGGCCCCTGGTGGTCCGAGGTCGTTCCCGCTGCACAGATTCATGCGCCAGGGCCTCCTACAGACAATGCACTTTGATTTATTGCGCTATCTGTAATAGCACCCAAGATATCACCAGATAAATATTGGATTTTCCCCTGACCCTGAGTGTCCGGCCCCATGAGACGGTGGTTTTCTCGGCCCCTGATGGTCCGAGGTCGTTCCCGCTGTCCACATTTATGCGCCAGGGCCTCCTACAGACAATGCAATTTGATTTATTGCGCTATCTCTAATAGCACCCGAGATATCACCAGATATATATTGGATTTTTCCCTGACCCTGAGTGTCCGGCCCCATGAGACTATGGTTTTCTCGGCCCCTGGTGGTCCGAGGTTGTTCCCGCTGCACAGATTCATGCGCCAGGGCCTCCTACAGACAATGCACTTTGATTTATTGCGCTATCTGTAATAGCACCCGAGATATCACCAGATATATATTGGATTTTTCCCTGACCCTGAGTGTCCGGCCCCATGAGACGGTGGATGTCTCGGCCCCTGATGGTCCGAGATCGTTCCCGCTGCACACATTCATGCGCCAGCGCCTCCTGCAGACAATTCACTTTGGTTTATTGCGCTATCTCTAATAGCACCCGAGATATCACCAGATATATATTGGATTTTTCCCTGACCCTGAGTGTCCGGCCGCATGAGACGGTGGTTTTCTCGGCCCCTGGTGGTCCGCGGTCGTTCCCGCTGCACAGATTCATGCGCCAGGGCCTCCTGCAGATAATTCACTTTCGTTTATTGCGCTATCTCGAATAGCACCCGAGATATCACCAGATATATATTGGATTTTTCCCTTACCCTGAGTGTCCGGCCCCATGAGACGGTGGTTTTCTCGGCCCCTGGTGGTCCTAGGTCGTTCCCGCTGCACAGATGCATGCGCCAGGGCCTCCTCCAGATAATTCCCTTTGGCTTATTGCGCTATCTTTAATAGCACCCGAGATATCACCAGATATATATTGGATTTTCCCCTGACCCTGAGTGTCCGCCCCATGAGACTGTGGTTTTCTCGGCCCCTGGTGGTCCGAGGTCGTTCCCGCTGCACAGATTCATGCGCCAGGGCCTCCTACAGACAATGCACTTTGATTTATTGCGCTATCTGTAATAGCACCCGAGATATCACCAGATATATATTGGATTTTTCCCTGACCCTGAGTGTCCGGCCCCATGAGACTGTTGTTTTTTCGACCCCTGGTGGTCCGAGGTCGTTACCGTTGCACAGATTCATGCGCCAGGGCCTCCTGCAGATAATTCACTTTGGTTTATTGCGCTACCTCTAATAGCACCCGAGATATCAACAGATATATACTGGATTTTCCCCTGACCCTGAGTGTCCGGCCCCATGAGACTGTGGTTTTTTCGGCCCCTGGTGGTCCGAGGTCGTTCCCGCTGCACAGATTCATGCGCCAGGGTCTCCTGCAGAGAATTCACTTTGGTTTATTACGCTATCTCTAATAGCACCCGAGATATCACCAGATATAAACTGGATTTTCCCCTGACCCTGAGTGTCCGGCCCCATGAGACTGTGGTTTTCTCGGCCCCTGGTGGTCCGAGGTCGTTGCCGCTTCACAGATTCATGCGCCAGGGCCTCCTACAGACAATGCACTCTGACTTATTGCGCTATCTGTAATAGCACCCGAGATATCACCAGATATATATTGGATTTTACCCTGACCATGAGTGTCCGGCCCCATGAGACTGTGGTTTTTTCGGCCCCTGGTGGTCCGAGGTCGTTCCCGCTGCACAGATTCATGCGCCAGGGTCTCCTACAGACAATGCACATTGATTTATTGCGCTATCTGTAATAGCACCCGAGATATCACCAGATATATATTGGATTTTTCACTGACCCTGAGTGCCCGTCCCCATGAGACGGTGATTTTCTCGGCCCCTGGTGGTCCGAGGTCGTTCCCGCTGCACAGATGCATGCTCCAGGGCCTCCTGCAGATAATTCACTTTGATTTATCGCGCTATCTCTAATAGCACCCGAGATATCACCAGATATATATTGGATTTTCCCCTGACCCTGAGTGTCCGGCCCCATGAGACGGTGGTTGTCTCGGCCCCTGGTGGTCCGAGGTCGTTCCCGCTGCACAGATTCATGCGCCAGGGCCTCCTACAGACAATGCACTTTGATTTATTGTGCTATCTGTAATATAACCCGAGATATCACCAGATATATATTGGATTTTCCCCTGACCCAGAGTGTCCGGCCCCATGAGACTGTGGTTTTCTCGGCCCCTGGTGGTCCGAGGTCGTTGCCGCTGCACAGGTTCATGCGCCAGGGCCTCCTACAGACAATGCACTTTGATTTATTGCGCTATCTGTAATAGCACCCGAGATATCACCAGATATATATTGGATATTACCCTCACCCTGAGTGTCCAGCCCCATGAGACGGTGGTTTTCTCGGCCCCTGGTGGACCGAGGTCGTTCCCGCTGCACAGATTCATGCGCCAGGGCCTCCTCCAGACAATGAACTTTGATTTATTGCGCTATCTGTAATAGCTCCCGACATATCACCAGATATATAATGGATTTTCCCCAGACCCTAAGTGTCCGGCCCCATGAGACTTTAGTTTTCTCGGCCCCTGGTGGTCCGAGGTCGTTCCCGCTGCACAGATGCATGCGCCAGGGCCTCTTGCAGATAATTCAATTTGGTTTATTGCGCTGCATCTAATAGCACCCGAGATATCACCAGATATATATTGGATTTTCCCCTGACCCTGAGTGACCGGCCCCATGTGACTGTGGTTTTCTCGGCCCCTGGTGGTCCGAGGTCGTTCCCGCTGCACAGATTCATGCGCCAGGGCCTCCTGCAGATAATTCACTTTGATTTATTGCGCTATCTGTAATAGCACCCGAGATATCACCAGATAGATATTGAATTTTCACTGACCCTAAGTGTCCGGCCCCTCGGGACGGTGGTTTTCTCGGCCCCTGGTGGTCCGAGGTCGTTCCCGCTGCACAGATTCATGCGGCAGGGCCTCCTACAGACAATGCACTTTGATTTATTGCGCTATCTGTAATAGCACCCAAGATATCACCAGATAAATATTGGATTTTCCCCTGACCCTGAGTGTCCGTCCCCATGAGACGGTGGTTTTCTCGTCCCCTGATGGTCCGAGGTCGTTCCCGCTGGCCACATTTATGCGCCAGGGCCTCCTACAGACAATGCACTTTGATTTATTGCGCTATCTGTAATAGCACCAGAGATATCACCAGATATATATTGGATTTTCCCCTGACCCTGAGTGTCCGGCCCCTTGAGACTGTCGTTTTCGCGGCCCCTGGTGGTCCGAGGTCGTTCCCGTTGCACAGATTCATGCGCCAGGGCCTCCTGCAGATAATTCACTATGGTTTATTGCGCTATCTCTAATAGCACCCGAGATATCACCAGATATATATTGGATTTTGCCCTGACCCTGAGTGTCCGGCCCCATGAGACTGTGGTTTCCTCGGCCTCTGGTGGTCCGAGGTCGTTCCCGCTGCACAGATTAATGCGCCAGGGCCTCCTACAGACAATGCACTTTGATTTATTTCGCTATCTGTAATAGGACCGGAGATATCACCAGATATATATTGGATTTTCCCCAGACCCTGAGTGTCCGGCCGCATGAGACTGTAGTTTTATCGGCCCCTGGTGGTCCGAGGTTGTTCCCGCTGCACAGATTCATGCGCCAGGGCCTCCTACAGACAATGCACTTTGATTTATTGCGCTATCTGTAATAGCACCTGAGGTATCACCACATATATATTGGATTTTTCGCTGACCCAGAGTGTCCGGCCCCATGAGACGGTGGTTTTCTCGGCCCCTGGTGGTCCGAGGTCGTTCGCGCTGCACAGCTTCAGGCGCCAGGGCATCCTGCAGATGACTCACCTTGGTTTATTGCGCTATCTCTAATAGCACCCGAGATATCACCAGATATATATTGGATTTTTCCCTGACCCTGAGTGTCCGGCCCCATGAGACGGTGGTTTTCTCGGCCCCTGGTGGTCCGCGGTCGTTCCCGCTGCACAGATTCATGCGCCAGGGCCTCCTGCAGATAATTCACTTTCGTTTATTGCGGTATCTCGAATAGCACCCGAGATATCAGCAGATGTATATTGGATTTTTCCCTTACCCTGAGTGTCCGGCCCCATGAGACGGTGGTTTTCTCGGCCCCTGGTGGTCCTAGGACGTTCCCGCTGCACAGATGCATGCGCCAGGGCCTCCTGCAGATAATTCCCTTTGGCTTATTGCGCTATCTTTAATAGCACCCGAGATATCACCAGATATATATTGGATTTTCCCCTGACCCTGAGTGTCCGCCCCATGAGACTGTGGTTTACTCGGCCCCTGGTGGTCCGAGGTCGTTCCCGCTGCACAGATTCGTGCGCCAGGGCCTCCTACAGACAATGCACTTTGATTTATTGCGCTATCTGTAATAGCACCCGAGATATCACCAGATATATATTGGATTTTTCCCTGACCCTGAGTGTCCGGCCCCATGAGACTGTTGTTTTTTCGACCCCTGGTGGTCCGAGGTCGTTACCGTTGCACAGATTCATGCGCCAGGGCCTCCTGCAGATAATTCACTTTGGTTTATTGCGCTATCTCTAATAGCACCCGAGATATCACCAGATGTATATTGGATTTTTCCCTTACCCTGAGTGTCCGGCCCCATGAGACGGTGGCTTTCTCGGCCCCTGGTGGTCCTAGGTCGTTCCCGCTGCACAGATGCATGCGCCAGGGCCTCCTGCAGATAATTCCCTTTGGCTTATTGCGCTATCTTTAATAGCACCCGAGATATCACCAGATATATATTGGATTTTCCCCTGACCCTGAGTGTCCGCCCCATGAAACTGTGGTTTTTTCGGCCCCTGGTGGTCCGAGGTCGTTCCCGCTGCACAGATTCATGCGCCAGGGCCTCCTACAGACAATGCACTTTGATTTATTGCGCTATCTGTAATAGCACCCAAGATATCACCAGATAAATATTGGATTTTCCCCTGACCCTGAGTGTCCGGCCCCATGAGACGGTGGTTTTCTCGGCCCCTGATGGTCCGAGGTCGTTCCCGCTGTCCACATTTATGCGCCAGGGCCTCCTACAGACAATGCAATTTGATTTATTGCGCTATCTCTAATAGCACCCGAGATATCACCAGATATATATTGGATTTTTCCCTGACCCTGAGTGTCCGGCCCCATGAGACTATGGTTTTCTCGGCCCCTGGTGGTCCGAGGTTGTTCCCGCTGCACAGATTCATGCGCCAGGGCCTCCTACAGACAATGCACTTTGATTTATTGCGCTATCTGTAATAGCACCCGAGATATCACCAGATATATATTGGATTTTTCCCTGACCCTGAGTGTCCGGCCCCATGAGACGGTGGATGTCTCGGCCCCTGATGGTCCGAGATCGTTCCCGCTGCACACATTCATGCGCCAGCGCCTCCTGCAGACAATTCACTTTGGTTTATTGCGCTATCTCTAATAGCACCCGAGATATCACCAGATATATATTGGATTTTTCCCTGACCCTGAGTGTCCGGCCGCATGAGACGGTGGTTTTCTCGGCCCCTGGTGGTCCGCGGTCGTTCCCGCTGCACAGATTCATGCGCCAGGGCCTCCTGCAGATAATTCACTTTCGTTTATTGCGCTATCTCGAATAGCACCCGAGATATCACCAGATATATATTGGATTTTTCCCTTACCCTGAGTGTCCGGCCCCATGAGACGGTGGTTTTCTCGGCCCCTGGTGGTCCTAGGTCGTTCCCGCTGCACAGATGCATGCGCCAGGGCCTCCTCCAGATAATTCCCTTTGGCTTATTGCGCTATCTTTAATAGCACCCGAGATATCACCAGATATATATTGGATTTTCCCCTGACCCTGAGTGTCCGCCCCATGAGACTGTGGTTTTCTCGGCCCCTGGTGGTCCGAGGTCGTTCCCGCTGCACAGATTCATGCGCCAGGGCCTCCTACAGACAATGCACTTTGATTTATTGCGCTATCTGTAATAGCACCCGAGATATCACCAGATATATATTGGATTTTTCCCTGACCCTGAGTGTCCGGCCCCATGAGACTGTTGTTTTTTCGACCCCTGGTGGTCCGAGGTCGTTACCGTTGCACAGATTCATGCGCCAGGGCCTCCTGCAGATAATTCACTTTGGTTTATTGCGCTACCTCTAATAGCACCCGAGATATCAACAGATATATACTGGATTTTCCCCTGACCCTGAGTGTCCGGCCCCATGAGACTGTGGTTTTTTCGGCCCCTGGTGGTCCGAGGTCGTTCCCGCTGCACAGATTCATGCGCCAGGGTCTCCTGCAGAGAATTCACTTTGGTTTATTACGCTATCTCTAATAGCACCCGAGATATCACCAGATATAAACTGGATTTTCCCCTGACCCTGAGTGTCCGGCCCCATGAGACTGTGGTTTTCTCGGCCCCTGGTGGTCCGAGGTCGTTGCCGCTTCACAGATTCATGCGCCAGGGCCTCCTACAGACAATGCACTCTGACTTATTGCGCTATCTGTAATAGCACCCGAGATATCACCAGATATATATTGGATTTTACCCTGACCATGAGTGTCCGGCCCCATGAGACTGTGGTTTTTTCGGCCCCTGGTGGTCCGAGGTCGTTCCCGCTGCACAGATTCATGCGCCAGGGTCTCCTACAGACAATGCACATTGATTTATTGCGCTATCTGTAATAGCACCCGAGATATCACCAGATATATATTGGATTTTTCACTGACCCTGAGTGCCCGTCCCCATGAGACGGTGATTTTCTCGGCCCCTGGTGGTCCGAGGTCGTTCCCGCTGCACAGATGCATGCTCCAGGGCCTCCTGCAGATAATTCACTTTGATTTATCGCGCTATCTCTAATAGCACCCGAGATATCACCAGATATATATTGGATTTTCCCCTGACCCTGAGTGTCCGGCCCCATGAGACGGTGGTTGTCTCGGCCCCTGGTGGTCCGAGGTCGTTCCCGCTGCACAGATTCATGCGCCAGGGCCTCCTACAGACAATGCACTTTGATTTATTGTGCTATCTGTAATATAACCCGAGATATCACCAGATATATATTGGATTTTCCCCTGACCCAGAGTGTCCGGCCCCATGAGACTGTGGTTTTCTCGGCCCCTGGTGGTCCGAGGTCGTTGCCGCTGCACAGGTTCATGCGCCAGGGCCTCCTACAGACAATGCACTTTGATTTATTGCGCTATCTGTAATAGCACCCGAGATATCACCAGATATATATTGGATATTACCCTCACCCTGAGTGTCCAGCCCCATGAGACGGTGGTTTTCTCGGCCCCTGGTGGACCGAGGTCGTTCCCGCTGCACAGATTCATGCGCCAGGGCCTCCTCCAGACAATGAACTTTGATTTATTGCGCTATCTGTAATAGCTCCCGACATATCACCAGATATATAATGGATTTTCCCCAGACCCTAAGTGTCCGGCCCCATGAGACTTTAGTTTTCTCGGCCCCTGGTGGTCCGAGGTCGTTCCCGCTGCACAGATGCATGCGCCAGGGCCTCTTGCAGATAATTCAATTTGGTTTATTGCGCTGCATCTAATAGCACCCGAGATATCACCAGATATATATTGGATTTTCCCCTGACCCTGAGTGACCGGCCCCATGTGACTGTGGTTTTCTCGGCCCCTGGTGGTCCGAGGTCGTTCCCGCTGCACAGATTCATGCGCCAGGGCCTCCTGCAGATAATTCACTTTGATTTATTGCGCTATCTGTAATAGCACCCGAGATATCACCAGATAGATATTGAATTTTCACTGACCCTAAGTGTCCGGCCCCTCGGGACGGTGGTTTTCTCGGCCCCTGGTGGTCCGAGGTCGTTCCCGCTGCACAGATTCATGCGGCAGGGCCTCCTACAGACAATGCACTTTGATTTATTGCGCTATCTGTAATAGCACCCAAGATATCACCAGATAAATATTGGATTTTCCCCTGACCCTGAGTGTCCGTCCCCATGAGACGGTGGTTTTCTCGTCCCCTGATGGTCCGAGGTCGTTCCCGCTGGCCACATTTATGCGCCAGGGCCTCCTACAGACAATGCACTTTGATTTATTGCGCTATCTGTAATAGCACCAGAGATATCACCTGATATATATTGGATTTTCCCCTGACCCTGAGTGTCCGGCCCCTTGAGACTGTCGTTTTCGCGGCCCCTGGTGGTCCGAGGTCGTTCCCGTTGCACAGATTCATGCGCCAGGGCCTCCTGCAGATAATTCACTATGGTTTATTGCGCTATCTCTAATAGCACCCGAGATATCACCAGATATATATTGGATTTTGCCCTGACCCTGAGTGTCCGGCCCCATGAGACTGTGGTTTCCTCGGCCTCTGGTGGTCCGAGGTCGTTCCCGCTGCACAGATTAATGCGCCAGGGCCTCCTACAGACAATGCACTTTGATTTATTTCGCTATCTGTAATAGGACCGGAGATATCACCAGATATATATTGGATTTTCCCCAGACCCTGAGTGTCCGGCCGCATGAGACTGTAGTTTTATCGGCCCCTGGTGGTCCGAGGTTGTTCCCGCTGCACAGATTCATGCGCCAGGGCCTCCTACAGACAATGCACTTTGATTTATTGCGCTATCTGTAATAGCACCTGAGGTATCACCACATATATATTGGATTTTTCGCTGACCCAGAGTGTCCGGCCCCATGAGACGGTGGTTTTCTCGGCCCCTGGTGGTCCGAGGTCGTTCGCGCTGCACAGCTTCAGGCGCCAGGGCATCCTGCAGATGACTCACCTTGGTTTATTGCGCTATCTCTAATAGCACCCGAGATATCACCAGATATATATTGGATTTTTCCCTGACCCTGAGTGTCCGGCCCCATGAGACGGTGGTTTTCTCGGCCCCTGGTGGTCCGCGGTCGTTCCCGCTGCACAGATTCATGCGCCAGGGCCTCCTGCAGATAATTCACTTTCGTTTATTGCGGTATCTCGAATAGCACCCGAGATATCAGCAGATGTATATTGGATTTTTCCCTTACCCTGAGTGTCCGGCCCCATGAGACGGTGGTTTTCTCGGCCCCTGGTGGTCCTAGGACGTTCCCGCTGCACAGATGCATGCGCCAGGGCCTCCTGCAGATAATTCCCTTTGGCTTATTGCGCTATCTTTAATAGCACCCGAGATATCACCAGATATATATTGGATTTTCCCCTGACCCTGAGTGTCCGCCCCATGAGACTGTGGTTTACTCGGCCCCTGGTGGTCCGAGGTCGTTCCCGCTGCACAGATTCGTGCGCCAGGGCCTCCTACAGACAATGCACTTTGATTTATTGCGCTATCTGTAATAGCACCCGAGATATCACCAGATATATATTGGATTTTTCCCTGACCCTGAGTGTCCGGCCCCATGAGACTGTTGTTTTTTCGACCCCTGGTGGTCCGAGGTCGTTACCGTTGCACAGATTCATGCGCCAGGGCCTCCTGCAGATAATTCACTTTGGTTTATTGCGCTATCTCTAATAGCACCCGAGATATCACCAGATGTATATTGGATTTTTCCCTTACCCTGAGTGTCCGGCCCCATGAGACGGTGGCTTTCTCGGCCCCTGGTGGTCCTAGGTCGTTCCCGCTGCACAGATGCATGCGCCAGGGCCTCCTGCAGATAATTCCCTTTGGCTTATTGCGCTATCTTTAATAGCACCCGAGATATCACCAGATATATATTGGATTTTCCCCTGACCCTGAGTGTCCGCCCCATGAAACTGTGGTTTTTTCGGCCCCTGGTGGTCCGAGGTCGTTCCCGCTGCACAGATTCATGCGCCAGGGCCTCCTACAGACAATGCACTTTGATTTATTGCGCTATCTGTAATAGCACCCAAGATATCACCAGATAAATATTGGATTTTCCCCTGACCCTGAGTGTCCGGCCCCATGAGACGGTGGTTTTCTCGGCCCCTGATGGTCCGAGGTCGTTCCCGCTGTCCACATTTATGCGCCAGGGCCTCCTACAGACAATGCAATTTGATTTATTGCGCTATCTCTAATAGCACCCGAGATATCACCAGATATATATTGGATTTTTCCCTGACCCTGAGTGTCCGGCCCCATGAGACTATGGTTTTCTCGGCCCCTGGTGGTCCGAGGTTGTTCCCGCTGCACAGAATCATGCGCCAGGGCCTCCTACAGACAATGCACTTTGATTTATTGCGCTATCTGTAATAGCACCCGAGATATCACCAGATATATATTGGATTTTTCCCTGACCCTGAGTGTCCGGCCCCATGAGACGGTGGATGTCTCGGCCCCTGATGGTCCGAGATCGTTCCCGCTGCACACATTCATGCGCCAGCGCCTCCTGCAGACAATTCACTTTGGTTTATTGCGCTATCTGTAATATAACCCGAGATATCACCAGATATATATTGGATTTTCCCCTGACCCAGAGTGTCCGGCCCCATGAGACTGTGGTTTTCTCGGCCCCTGGTGGTCCGAGGTCGTTGCCGCTGCACAGGTTCATGCGCCAGGGCCTCCTACAGACAATGCACTTTGATTTATTGCGCTATCTGTAATAGCACCCGAGATATCACCAGATATATATTGGATATTACCCTCACCCTGAGTGTCCAGCCCCATGAGACGGTGGTTTTCTCGGCCCCTGGTGGACCGAGGTCGTTCCCGCTGCACAGATTCATGCGCCAGGGCCTCCTCCAGACAATGAACTTTGATTTATTGCGCTATCTGTAATAGCTCCCGACATATCACCAGATATATAATGGATTTTCCCCAGACCCTAAGTGTCCGGCCCCATGAGACTTTAGTTTTCTCGGCCCCTGGTGGTCCGAGGTCGTTCCCGCTGCACAGATGCATGCGCCAGGGCCTCTTGCAGATAATTCAATTTGGTTTATTGCGCTGCATCTAATAGCACCCGAGATATCACCAGATATATATTGGATTTTCCCCTGACCCTGAGTGACCGGCCCCATGTGACTGTGGTTTTCTCGGCCCCTGGTGGTCCGAGGTCGTTCCCGCTGCACAGATTCATGCGCCAGGGCCTCCTGCAGATAATTCACTTTGATTTATTGCGCTATCTGTAATAGCACCCGAGATATCACCAGATAGATATTGAATTTTCACTGACCCTAAGTGTCCGGCCCCTCGGGACGGTGGTTTTCTCGGCCCCTGGTGGTCCGAGGTCGTTCCCGCTGCACAGATTCATGCGGCAGGGCCTCCTACAGACAATGCACTTTGATTTATTGCGCTATCTGTAATAGCACCCAAGATATCACCAGATAAATATTGGATTTTCCCCTGACCCTGAGTGTCCGTCCCCATGAGACGGTGGTTTTCTCGTCCCCTGATGGTCCGAGGTCGTTCCCGCTGGCCACATTTATGCGCCAGGGCCTCCTACAGACAATGCACTTTGATTTATTGCGCTATCTGTAATAGCACCAGAGATATCACCAGATATATATTGGATTTTCCCCTGACCCTGAGTGTCCGGCCCCTTGAGACTGTCGTTTTCGCGGCCCCTGGTGGTCCGAGGTCGTTCCCGTTGCACAGATTCATGCGCCAGGGCCTCCTGCAGATAATTCACTATGGTTTATTGCGCTATCTCTAATAGCACCCGAGATATCACCAGATATATATTGGATTTTGCCCTGACCCTGAGTGTCCGGCCCCATGAGACTGTGGTTTCCTCGGCCTCTGGTGGTCCGAGGTCGTTCCCGCTGCACAGATTAATGCGCCAGGGCCTCCTACAGACAATGCACTTTGATTTATTTCGCTATCTGTAATAGGACCGGAGATATCACCAGATATATATTGGATTTTCCCCAGACCCTGAGTGTCCGGCCGCATGAGACTGTAGTTTTATCGGCCCCTGGTGGTCCGAGGTTGTTCCCGCTGCACAGATTCATGCGCCAGGGCCTCCTACAGACAATGCACTTTGATTTATTGCGCTATCTGTAATAGCACCTGAGGTATCACCACATATATATTGGATTTTTCGCTGACCCAGAGTGTCCGGCCCCATGAGACGGTGGTTTTCTCGGCCCCTGGTGGTCCGAGGTCGTTCGCGCTGCACAGCTTCAGGCGCCAGGGCATCCTGCAGATGACTCACCTTGGTTTATTGCGCTATCTCTAATAGCACCCGAGATATCACCAGATATATATTGGATTTTTCCCTGACCCTGAGTGTCCGGCCCCATGAGACGGTGGTTTTCTCGGCCCCTGGTGGTCCGCGGTCGTTCCCGCTGCACAGATTCATGCGCCAGGGCCTCCTGCAGATAATTCACTTTCGTTTATTGCGGTATCTCGAATAGCACCCGAGATATCAGCAGATGTATATTGGATTTTTCCCTTACCCTGAGTGTCCGGCCCCATGAGACGGTGGTTTTCTCGGCCCCTGGTGGTCCTAGGACGTTCCCGCTGCACAGATGCATGCGCCAGGGCCTCCTGCAGATAATTCCCTTTGGCTTATTGCGCTATCTTTAATAGCACCCGAGATATCACCAGATATATATTGGATTTTCCCCTGACCCTGAGTGTCCGCCCCATGAGACTGTGGTTTACTCGGCCCCTGGTGGTCCGAGGTCGTTCCCGCTGCACAGATTCGTGCGCCAGGGCCTCCTACAGACAATGCACTTTGATTTATTGCGCTATCTGTAATAGCACCCGAGATATCACCAGATATATATTGGATTTTTCCCTGACCCTGAGTGTCCGGCCCCATGAGACTGTTGTTTTTTCGACCCCTGGTGGTCCGAGGTCGTTACCGTTGCACAGATTCATGCGCCAGGGCCTCCTGCAGATAATTCACTTTGGTTTATTGCGCTATCTCTAATAGCACCCGAGATATCACCAGATGTATATTGGATTTTTCCCTTACCCTGAGTGTCCGGCCCCATGAGACGGTGGCTTTCTCGGCCCCTGGTGGTCCTAGGTCGTTCCCGCTGCACAGATGCATGCGCCAGGGCCTCCTGCAGATAATTCCCTTTGGCTTATTGCGCTATCTTTAATAGCACCCGAGATATCACCAGATATATATTGGATTTTCCCCTGACCCTGAGTGTCCGCCCCATGAAACTGTGGTTTTTTCGGCCCCTGGTGGTCCGAGGTCGTTCCCGCTGCACAGATTCATGCGCCAGGGCCTCCTACAGACAATGCACTTTGATTTATTGCGCTATCTGTAATAGCACCCAAGATATCACCAGATAAATATTGGATTTTCCCCTGACCCTGAGTGTCCGGCCCCATGAGACGGTGGTTTTCTCGGCCCCTGATGGTCCGAGGTCGTTCCCGCTGTCCACATTTATGCGCCAGGGCCTCCTACAGACAATGCAATTTGATTTATTGCGCTATCTCTAATACCACCCGAGATATCACCAGATATATATTGGATTTTTCCCTGACCCTGAGTGTCCGGCCCCATGAGACTATGGTTTTCTCGGCCCCTGGTGGTCCGAGGTTGTTCCCGCTGCACAGATTCATGCGCCAGGGCCTCCTACAGACAATGCACTTTGATTTATTGCGCTATCTGTAATAGCACCCGAGATATCACCAGATATATATTGGATTTTCCCCTGACCCTGAGTGTCCGCCCCATGAGACTGTGGTTTTCTCGGCCCCTGGTGGTCCGAGGTCGTTCCCGCTGCACAGATTCATGCGCCAGGGCCTCCTACAGACAATGCACTTTGATTTATTGCGCTATCTGTAATAGCACCCGAGATATCACCAGATATATATTGGATTTTTCCCTGACCCTGAGTGTCCGGCCCCATGAGACTGTTGTTTTTTCGACCCCTGGTGGTCCGAGGTCGTTACCGTTGCACAGATTCATGCGCCAGGGCCTCCTGCAGATAATTCACTTTGGTTTATTGCGCTACCTCTAATAGCACCCGAGATATCAACAGATATATACTGGATTTTCCCCTGACCCTGAGTGTCCGGCCCCATGAGACTGTGGTTTTTTCGGCCCCTGGTGGTCCGAGGTCGTTCCCGCTGCACAGATTCATGCGCCAGGGTCTCCTGCAGAGAATTCACTTTGGTTTATTACGCTATCTCTAATAGCACCCGAGATATCACCAGATATAAACTGGATTTTCCCCTGACCCTGAGTGTCCGGCCCCATGAGACTGTGGTTTTCTCGGCCCCTGGTGGTCCGAGGTCGTTGCCGCTTCACAGATTCATGCGCCAGGGCCTCCTACAGACAATGCACTCTGACTTATTGCGCTATCTGTAATAGCACCCGAGATATCACCAGATATATATTGGATTTTTCCCTGACCCTGAGTGTCCGGCCCCATGAGACGGTGGTTTTCTCGGCCCCTGGTGGTCCGAGGTCGTTCCCGCTGCACAGATTCATGCGCCAGGGCCTCCTGCAGATAATTCACTTTGGTTTATTGCGCTATCTCTAATAGCGCCCGAGATATCAACAGATATATATTGGATTTTTCCCTGACCCTGAGTGTCCGGCCCCATGAGACTGCGGTTTTCTCGGCTCCTGGTGGTCCGTGGTCGTTCCCGCTGGACACATTCATGCGCCAGGGCCTCCTGCAGATAATTCACTATGGTTTATTGCGCTATCTCTAATAGCACCCGAGATATCACCAGATATATATTGGATTTTTCCCTGACCCTGAGTGTCCGGCCCCATGAGACTGTGGATTTTTCGGCCCCTGGTGGTCCGAGGTCGTTCCCGTTGCACAGATTCATGCGCCAGGGCCTCCTGCAGATAATTCACTTTGGTTTATTGCGCTATATCTAATAGCACCCAAGATATCACCAGATATATATTGGATTTTTCCCTGACCCTGAGTGTCCGGCCCCATGAGACTGTGGTTTCCTCGGCCCCTGGAGGTCTGAGGTCGTTCCCGCTGCACAGATTCATGCGCCAGGGCCTCCTACAGACAATGCACTTTGATTTATTGCGCTATCTGTAATAGCACCCGAGATATCACCACATATATATTGGATTTTTCGCTGACCCAGAGTGTCCGGCCCCATGAGACGGTGGTTTTCTCGGCCCCTGGTGGTCCGCGGTCGTTCCCGCTGCACAAATTCATGCGCCAGGGCCTCCTGCAGATAATTCACTTTCGTTTATTGCGCTATCTCTAATAGCACCCGAGATATCACCAGATATATATTGGATTTTTCCCTGACCCTGAGTGTCCGGCCCCATGAGACGGTGGTTTTCTCGGTCCCTGGTGGTCCTAGGTCGTTCCCGCTGCACAGATGCATGCGCCAGGGCGTCCTGCAGATAATTCCCTTTGGCTTATTGCGCTATCTCTAATAGCGCCCGAGATATCACCAGATATATATTGGATTTTCCCCTGACCCTGAGTGTCCGGCCCCATGAGACTGTGGTTTTCACGGCCCCTGGTGGTCCGAGGTCGTTCCCGCTGCACAGATTCATGCGCCAGGGCCTCCTACAGACAATGCACTTTGATTTATTGCGCTATCTGTAATAGCACCCGAGATATCACCAGATATATATTGGATTTTTCCCTGACCCTGAGTGTCCGGCCCCATGAGACTGTGGTTTTTTCGGCCCCTGGTGGTCCGAGGTCGTTCCCGTTGCACAGATTCATGCGCCAGGGCCTCCTGCAGATAACTCACTTTGGTTTATTGCGCTATCTCTAATAGCACCCAAGATATCACCAGATATATATTGAATTTTTCCCTGACCCTGAGTGTCCGGCCCCATGAGACTGTGGTTTTCTCGGCCCCTGGTGGTCCGAGGTCGTTCCCGCTGCACAGATTCATGCGCCAGGGCCTCCTACAGACAATGCACTTTGATTTATTGCGCTATCTGTAATAGCACCCAAGATATCACCAGATAAATATTGGATTTTCCCCTGACCCTGAGTGTCCGGCCCCATGAGACGGTGGTTTTCTCGGCCCCTGATGGTCCGAGGTTGTTCCCGCTGTCCACATTTATGCGCCAGGGCCTCCTACAGACAATGCAATTTGATTTATTGCGCTATCTGTAATAGCACCCGAGATATCACCAGATATATATTGCATTTTTCCCTGACCCTGAGTGTCCGGCCCCATGAGACGGTGGTTTTCTCGGTCCCTGGTGGTCCTAGGTCGTTCCCGCTGCACAGATTCATGCGCCAGGGCCTCCTGCAGATAATTCACTTTGGTTTATTGCGCTATCTCTAATAGCGCCCGAGATATCAACCGATATATATTGGATTTTTCCCTGACCCTGAGTGTCCGGCCCCATGAGACGGTGGTTTTCTCGGCCCCTGGTGGTCCGAGGTCGTTCCCGCTGCACAGATTCATGCGCCAGGGCCTCCTGCAGATAATTCACTTTGGTTTATTGCGCTATGTCTAATAGCGCCCGAGATATCAACCGATATATATTGGATTTTTCCCTGACCCTGAGTGTCCGGCCCCATGAGACTGCGGTTTTCTCGGCCCCTGGTGGTCCGAGGTCGTTCCCGCTGCACACATTCATGCGCCAGGGCCTCCTGCAGATAATTCACTATGGTTTATTGCGCTATCTCTAATAGCACCCGAGATATCACCATATATATATTGGATTTTTCACTGACCCTGAGCGTCCGGCCCCATGAGACGGTCGTTTTCTCGGCCCCTGGTGGTCTGAGAACGTTCCCGCTGCACAGGTTCATGCGCCAGCGTCTCCTACAGACAATGCACTTTGATTTATTGCGCTATCTGTAATAGCACCCGAGATATCACCAGATATATATTGGATTTTTCACTGACCCTGAGTGTCCGGCCCCATGAGACTGTGGTTTTCTCGGCCCCTGGTGGTCCGAGGTCGTTCCCGCTGCACAGATTCATGCGCCAGGGCCTCCTACAGACAATGCACTTTGATTTATTGCGCTATCTGTAATAGCACCCGAGATATCACCAGATATATATTGGATTTTACCCTGACCCTGAGTGTCCGGCCCCATGAGACGGTCGTTGTCTCGGCCCCTGGAGGTCCGAGGACGTTCCCGCTGCACAGATACATGCGCCAGGGCCTCCTACAGGTAATGCACTTTGATTAATTCGCTATCTGTAATAGCAACCGAGATATCACCAGATCTATATTGGATTTTCCCCTGACCCTGAGTGTCCGGCCCCATGAGACTGTGGTTTTTTCGGCCCCTGGTGGTCCGAGGTCGTTCCCGTTGCACAGATTCATGCGCCAGGGCCTCCTGCAGACAATTCACTTTGGTTTATTGCCCTATCTCTAATAGCACCCGAGATATCACCAGATATATATTGGATTTTTCCCCGACCCTGAGTGTCCGGCCACATGAGACGGTGGTTTTCTCGGCCGCTGGTGGTCCGCGGTCGTTCCCGCTGGCCAGATTCATGCGCCAGGGCCTCCTACAGACAATGCACTATGATTTATTGCGCTATCTGTAATAGCACCCGAGATATCACCAGATCTATATTGGATTTTCCCCTGACCCTGAGTATCCGGCCCCATGAGACTGTGGTTTTCTCGGCCCCTGGTGGTCCGAGGTCGTTCCCGTTGCACAGATTCATGCGCCAGGGCCTCCTGCAGATAATTCACTTTGGTTTATTGCGCTATCTCTAATAGCACCCGAGATATCACCAGATATATATTGGATTTTTCACTGACCCTGAGCGTCCGGCCCCATGAGACGGTCGTTTTCTCGGCCCCTGGTGGTCCGAGAACGTTCCCGCTGCACAGGTTCATGCGCCAGCGTCTCCTACAGACAATGCACTTTGATTTATTGCGCTATCTGTAATAGCACCCGAGATATCACCAGATATATATTGGATTTTCCCCTGACCCTGAGTGTCCGGCCCCATGAGACTGTGGTTTTCTCGGCCCCTGGTGGTCCGAGGTCGTTCCCGCTGCACAGATTCATGCGCCAGGGCTTCCTAGAGACAATGCACTTTGATTTATTGCGCTATCTGTAATAGCACCCGAGATATCACCAGATATATATTGGATTTTACCCTGACCCTGAGTGTCCGGCCCCATGAGACGGTCGTTGTCTCGGCCCCTGGTGGTCCGAGAACGTTCCCGCTGCACAGGTTCATGCGCCAGCGTCTCCTACAGACAATGCACTTTGATTTATTGCGCTATCTGTAATAGCACCCGAGATATCACCAGATATATATTGGATTTTCCCCTGACCCTGAGTGTCCGGCCCCATGAGACGGTGGTTTTCTCGGCCCCTGATGGTCCGAGGTTGTTCCCGCTGTCCACATTTATGCGCCAGGGCCTCCTACAGACAATGCAATTTGATTTATTGCGCTATCTGTAATAGCACCCGAGATATCACCAGATATATATTGCATTTTTCCCTGACCCTGAGTGTCCGGCCCCATGAGACGGTGGTTTTCTCGGTCCCTGGTGGTCCTAGGTCGTTCCCGCTGCACAGATTCATGCGCCAGGGCCTCCTGCAGATAATTCACTTTGGTTTATTGCGCTATCTCTAATAGTGCCCGAGATATCAACCGATATATATTGGATTTTTCCCTGACCCTGAGTGTCCGGCCCCATGAGACGGTGGTTTTCTCGGCCCCTGGTGGTCCGAGGTCGTTCCCGCTGCACAGATTCATGCGCCAGGGCCTCCTGCAGATAATTCACTTTGGTTTATTGCGCTATGTCTAATAGCGCCCGAGATATCAACCGATATATATTGGATTTTTCCCTGACCCTGAGTGTCCGGCCCCATGAGACTGCGGTTTTCTCGGCCCCTGGTGGTCCGAGGTCGTTCCCGCTGCACACATTCATGCGCCAGGGCCTCCTGCAGATAATTCACTATGGTTTATTGCGCTATCTCTAATAGCACCCGAGATATCACCAGATATATATTGGATTTTTCACTGACCCTGAGCGTCCGGCCCCATGAGACGGTCGTTTTCTCGGCCCCTGGTGGTCCGAGAACGTTCCCGCTGCACAGGTTCATGCGCCAGCGTCTCCTACAGACAATGCACTTTGATTTATTGCGCTATCTGTAATAGCACCCGAGATATCACCAGATATATATTGGATTTTTCACTGACCCTGAGTGTCCGGCCCCATGAGACTGTGGTTTTCTCGGCCCCTGGTGGTCCGAGGTCGTTCCCGCTGCACAGATTCATGCGCCAGGGCCTCCTACAGACAATGCACTTTGATTTATTGCGCTATCTGTAATAGCACCCGAGATATCACCAGATATATATTGGATTTTACCCTGACCCTGAGTGTCCGGCCCCATGAGACGGTCGTTGTCTCGGCCCCTGGTGGTCCGAGAACGTTCCCGCTGCACAGATTCTTGCGCCAGCGTCTCCTACAGACAATGCACTTTGATTTATTGCGCTATCTGTAATAGCACCCGAGATATCACCAGATATATATTGGATTTTCCCCTGACCCTGAGTGTCCGGCCCCATGAGACTGTGGTTTTCTCGGCCCCTGGTGGTCCGAGGTCGTTCCCGCTGCACAGATTCATGCGCCAGGGCCTCCTACAGACAATGCACTTTGATTTATTGCGCTATCTGTAATAGCACCCGAGATATAACCAGATATATATTGGATTTTCCCCTGACCCTGAGTGTCCGGCCCCTTGAGACTGTCGTTTTCTCGGCCCCTGGTGTTCCGGGGTCGTTCTCCGTTGCACAGATTCATGCGCCAGGGCCTCCTGCAGATAATTCACCTTGGTTTATTGCGCTATCTCTAATAGCACCCGAGATATCACCAGATATATATTGGATTTTTCCCTGACCCTGAGTGTCCGGCCCCATGAGACTGTTGTTTTTTCGACCCCTGGTGGTCCGAGGTCGTTACCGTTGCACAGATTCATGCGCCAGGGCCTCCTGCAGATAATTCACTTTCGTTTATTGCGCTATCTCTAATAGCACCCGAGATATCACCAGATATATATTGGATTTTTCCCTGACCCTGAGTGTCCGGCCCAATGAGACGGTGGTTTTCTCGGTCCCTGGTGGTCCTAGGTCGTTCCCGCTGCACAGATGCATGCGCCAGGGCGTCCTGCAGATAATTCCCTTTGGCTTATTGCGCTATCTCTAATAGCGCCCGAGATATCACCAGATATATATTGGATTTTCCCCTGACCCTGAGTGTCCGGCCCCATGAGACTGTGGTTTTCACGGCCCCTGGTGGTCCGAGGTCGTTCCCGCTGCACAGATTCATGCGCCAGGGCCTCCTACAGACAATGCACTTTGATTTATTGCGCTATCTGTAATAGCACCCGAGATATCACCAGATATATATTGGATTTTTCCCTGACCCTGAGTGTCCGGCCCCATGAGACTGTGGTTTTTTCGGCCCCTGGTGGTCCGAGGTCGTTCCCGTTGCACAGATTCATGCGCCAGGGCCTCCTGCAGATAACTCACTTTGGTTTATTGCGCTATCTCTAATAGCACCCAAGATATCACCAGATATATATTGAATTTTTCCCTGACCCTGAGTGTCCGGCCCCATGAGACTGTGGTTTTCTCGGCCCCTGGTGGTCCGAGGTCGTTCCCGCTGCACAGATTCATGCGCCAGGGCCTCCTACAGACAATGCACTTTGATTTATTGCGCTATCTGTAATAGCACCCAAGATATCACCAGATAAATATTGGATTTTCCCCTGACCCTGAGTGTCCGGCCCCATGAGACGGTGGTTTTCTCGGCCCCTGATGGTCCGAGGTTGTTCCCGCTGTCCACATTTATGCGCCAGGGCCTCCTACAGACAATGCAATTTGATTTATTGCGCTATCTGTAATAGCACCCGAGATATCACCAGATATATATTGCATTTTTCCCTGACCCTGAGTGTCCGGCCCCATGAGACGGTGGTTTTCTCGGTCCCTGGTGGTCCTAGGTCGTTCCCGCTGCACAGATTCATGCGCCAGGGCCTCCTGCAGATAATTCACTTTGGTTTATTGCGCTATCTCTAATAGCGCCCGAGATATCAACCGATATATATTGGATTTTTCCCTGACCCTGAGTGTCCGGCCCCATGAGACGGTGGTTTTCTCGGCCCCTGGTGGTCCGAGGTCGTTCCCGCTGCACAGATTCATGCGCCAGGGCCTCCTGCAGATAATTCACTTTGGTTTATTGCGCTATGTCTAATAGCGCCCGAGATATCAACCGATATATATTGGATTTTTCCCTGACCCTGAGTGTCCGGCCCCATGAGACTGCGGTTTTCTCGGCCCCTGGTGGTCCGAGGTCGTTCCCGCTGCACACATTCATGCGCCAGGGCCTCCTGCAGATAATTCACTATGGTTTATTGCGCTATCTCTAATAGCACCCGAGATATCACCATATATATATTGGATTTTTCACTGACCCTGAGCGTCCGGCCCCATGAGACGGTCGTTTTCTCGGCCCCTGGTGGTCTGAGAACGTTCCCGCTGCACAGGTTCATGCGCCAGCGTCTCCTACAGACAATGCACTTTGATTTATTGCGCTATCTGTAATAGCACCCGAGATATCACCAGATATATATTGGATTTTTCACTGACCCTGAGTGTCCGGCCCCATGAGACTGTGGTTTTCTCGGCCCCTGGTGGTCCGAGGTCGTTCCCGCTGCACAGATTCATGCGCCAGGGCCTCCTACAGACAATGCACTTTGATTTATTGCGCTATCTGTAATAGCACCCGAGATATCACCAGATATATATTGGATTTTACCCTGACCCTGAGTGTCCGGCCCCATGAGACGGTCGTTGTCTCGGCCCCTGGAGGTCCGAGGACGTTCCCGCTGCACAGATACATGCGCCAGGGCCTCCTACAGGTAATGCACTTTGATTAATTCGCTATCTGTAATAGCAACCGAGATATCACCAGATCTATATTGGATTTTCCCCTGACCCTGAGTGTCCGGCCCCATGAGACTGTGGTTTTTTCGGCCCCTGGTGGTCCGAGGTCGTTCCCGTTGCACAGATTCATGCGCCAGGGCCTCCTGCAGACAATTCACTTTGGTTTATTGCCCTATCTCTAATAGCACCCGAGATATCACCAGATATATATTGGATTTTTCCCCGACCCTGAGTGTCCGGCCACATGAGACGGTGGTTTTCTCGGCCGCTGGTGGTCCGCGGTCGTTCCCGCTGGCCAGATTCATGCGCCAGGGCCTCCTACAGACAATGCACTATGATTTATTGCGCTATCTGTAATAGCACCCGAGATATCACCAGATCTATATTGGATTTTCCCCTGACCCTGAGTATCCGGCCCCATGAGACTGTGGTTTTCTCGGCCCCTGGTGGTCCGAGGTCGTTCCCGTTGCACAGATTCATGCGCCAGGGCCTCCTGCAGATAATTCACTTTGGTTTATTGCGCTATCTCTAATAGCACCCGAGATATCACCAGATATATATTGGATTTTTCACTGACCCTGAGCGTCCGGCCCCATGAGACGGTCGTTTTCTCGGCCCCTGGTGGTCCGAGAACGTTCCCGCTGCACAGGTTCATGCGCCAGCGTCTCCTACAGACAATGCACTTTGATTTATTGCGCTATCTGTAATAGCACCCGAGATATCACCAGATATATATTGGATTTTCCCCTGACCCTGAGTGTCCGGCCCCATGAGACTGTGGTTTTCTCGGCCCCTGGTGGTCCGAGGTCGTTCCCGCTGCACAGATTCATGCGCCAGGGCTTCCTAGAGACAATGCACTTTGATTTATTGCGCTATCTGTAATAGCACCCGAGATATCACCA
Source organism: Nomia melanderi (assembly GCF_051020985.1). Lineage (NCBI taxonomy): Eukaryota > Metazoa > Arthropoda > Insecta > Hymenoptera > Halictidae > Nomia > Nomia melanderi. The sequence goes on from NW_027475130.1 coordinate 8,602,118, forward strand.
GATATATATTGGATTTTACCCTGACCCTGAGTGTCCGGCCCCATGAGACGGTCGTTGTCTCGGCCCCTGGTGGTCCGAGAACGTTCCCGCTGCACAGGTTCATGCGCCAGCGTCTCCTACAGACAATGCACTTTGATTTATTGCGCTATCTGTAATAGCACCCGAGATATCACCAGATATATATTGGATTTTCCCCTGACCCTGAGTGTCCGGCCCCATGAGACGGTGGTTTTCTCGGCCCCTGATGGTCCGAGGTTGTTCCCGCTGTCCACATTTATGCGCCAGGGCCTCCTACAGACAATGCAATTTGATTTATTGCGCTATCTGTAATAGCACCCGAGATATCACCAGATATATATTGCATTTTTCCCTGACCCTGAGTGTCCGGCCCCATGAGACGGTGGTTTTCTCGGTCCCTGGTGGTCCTAGGTCGTTCCCGCTGCACAGATTCATGCGCCAGGGCCTCCTGCAGATAATTCACTTTGGTTTATTGCGCTATCTCTAATAGTGCCCGAGATATCAACCGATATATATTGGATTTTTCCCTGACCCTGAGTGTCCGGCCCCATGAGACGGTGGTTTTCTCGGCCCCTGGTGGTCCGAGGTCGTTCCCGCTGCACAGATTCATGCGCCAGGGCCTCCTGCAGATAATTCACTTTGGTTTATTGCGCTATGTCTAATAGCGCCCGAGATATCAACCGATATATATTGGATTTTTCCCTGACCCTGAGTGTCCGGCCCCATGAGACTGCGGTTTTCTCGGCCCCTGGTGGTCCGAGGTCGTTCCCGCTGCACACATTCATGCGCCAGGGCCTCCTGCAGATAATTCACTATGGTTTATTGCGCTATCTCTAATAGCACCCGAGATATCACCAGATATATATTGGATTTTTCACTGACCCTGAGCGTCCGGCCCCATGAGACGGTCGTTTTCTCGGCCCCTGGTGGTCCGAGAACGTTCCCGCTGCACAGGTTCATGCGCCAGCGTCTCCTACAGACAATGCACTTTGATTTATTGCGCTATCTGTAATAGCACCCGAGATATCACCAGATATATATTGGATTTTTCACTGACCCTGAGTGTCCGGCCCCATGAGACTGTGGTTTTCTCGGCCCCTGGTGGTCCGAGGTCGTTCCCGCTGCACAGATTCATGCGCCAGGGCCTCCTACAGACAATGCACTTTGATTTATTGCGCTATCTGTAATAGCACCCGAGATATCACCAGATATATATTGGATTTTACCCTGACCCTGAGTGTCCGGCCCCATGAGACGGTCGTTGTCTCGGCCCCTGGTGGTCCGAGAACGTTCCCGCTGCACAGATTCTTGCGCCAGCGTCTCCTACAGACAATGCACTTTGATTTATTGCGCTATCTGTAATAGCACCCGAGATATCACCAGATATATATTGGATTTTCCCCTGACCCTGAGTGTCCGGCCCCATGAGACTGTGGTTTTCTCGGCCCCTGGTGGTCCGAGGTCGTTCCCGCTGCACAGATTCATGCGCCAGGGCCTCCTACAGACAATGCACTTTGATTTATTGCGCTATCTGTAATAGCACCCGAGATATAACCAGATATATATTGGATTTTCCCCTGACCCTGAGTGTCCGGCCCCTTGAGACTGTCGTTTTCTCGGCCCCTGGTGTTCCGGGGTCGTTCTCCGTTGCACAGATTCATGCGCCAGGGCCTCCTGCAGATAATTCACCTTGGTTTATTGCGCTATCTCTAATAGCACCCGAGATATCACCAGATATATATTGGATTTTCCCCTGACCCTGAGTGTGCGGCACCATGAGACTGTAGTTTTCTCGGCCCCTGGTGGTCCTAGGTCGTTCCCGCTGCACAGATTCATGCGCCAGGGCCTCCTACAGACAATGCACTTTGATTTATTGCGCTATCTGTAATAGCACCCGAGATATCACCAGATATATATTGGATTTTTCACTGACCCTGAGTGTCCTGCCCCATGAGACGGTGGTTTTCTCGGCCCCTGGTGTTCCGAGGTCGTTCCCGCTGCACAGATTCATGCGCCAGGGCCTCCTACAGACAATGCACTTTGATTTATTGCGCTATCTCTAATAGCACCCGAGATATCACCAGATATATATTGGATTTTCCCCTGACCCTGAGTGTCCGGCCCCATGAGACTGTGGTTTTCTCGGCCCCTGGTGGTCCTAGGTCGTTCCCGCTGCACTGATGCATGCGCCAGGGACTCCTGCAGATAATTCCCTTTGGCTTATTGCGCTATCTCTAATAGCGCCCGAGATAACACCAGATATATATTGGATTTTTCCCTGACCCTGAGTGTCCGGCCCCATGAGACTGCGGTTTTCTCGGCCCCTGGTGGTCCGAGGTCGTTCCCGCTGCACACATTCATGCGCCAGGGCCTCCTGCAGATAATTCACTTTAGTTTATTGCGCTATCTTTAATAGCACCCGAGATATCACCAGATATATATTGGATTTTCCCCTGACCCTGAGTGTCCGGCCCCATGAGACTGTGGTTTTCTCGGCCCCTGGTGGTCCGAGGTCGTTCCCGCTGCACAGATTCATGCGCCAGGGCCTCCTACAGACAATGCACTTTGATTTATTGCGCTATCTGTAATAGCACCCGAGATATAACCAGATATATATTGGATTTTCCCCTGACCCTGAGCGTCCGGCCCCATGAGACGGTCGTTTTCTCGGCCCCTGGTGGTCCGAGAACGTTCCCGCTGCACAGGTTCATGCGCCAGCGTCTCCTATAGACAATGCACTTTGATTTATTGCGCTATCTGTAATAGCACCCGAGATATCACCAGATATATATTGGATTTTTCACTGACCCTGAGTGTCCTGCCCCATGAGACGGTGGTTTTCTCGGCCCCTGGTGTTCCGAGGTCGTTCCCGCTGCACAGATTCATGCGCCAGGGCCTCCTACAGACAATGCACTTTGATTTATTGCGCTATCTCTAATAGCACCCGAGATATCACCAGATATATATTGGATTTTCCCCTGACCCTGAGTGTCCGGCCCCATGAGACTGTGGTTTTCTGGGCCGCTGGTGGTCCTAGGTCGTTCCCGCTGCACTGATGCATGCGCCAGGGCCTCCTGCAGATAACTCCCTTTGGCTTATTGCGCTATCTCTAATAGCGCCCGAGATATCACCAGATATATATTGGATTTTTCCCTGACCCTGAGTGTCCGGCCCCATGAGACTGCGGTTTTCTCGGCCCCTGGTGGTCCGAGGTTGTTCCCGCTGCACAGATTCATGCGCCAGGGCCTCCTGCAGATAACTCCCTTTGGCTTATTGCACTATCTCTAATAGCGCCCGAGATATCACCAGATATATATTGGATTTTTCCCTGACCCTGAGTGTGCGGCCCCATGAGACTGCGGTTTTCTCGGCCCCTGGTGGTCCGAGGTTGTTCCCGCTGCACAGATTCATGCGCCAGGGCCTCCTGCAGATAACTCCCTTTGGCTTATTGCGCTATCTCTAATAGCGCCCGAGATATCACCAGATATATATTGGATTTTTCCCTGACCCTGAGTGTGCGGCCCCATGAGACTGCGGTTTTCTCGGCCGCTGGTGGTGCGAGGTCGTTCCCGCTGGCCAGATTCATGCGCCAGGGCCTCCTACAGACAATGCACTATGATCTATTGCGTTATCTGTAATAGCACCCGAGATATCACCACATATATATTGGATTTTTCCCTGGCCCAGAGTGTCCGGCCCCCTCGAGACGGTGCTTTCCTCGGCCCCTGGTGGTCCGAGGTCGTTCCCGCTGCACAGCTTCAGGCGCCAGGGCCTCCTGCAGATAACTCACTTTGGTTTATTGCGCTATCTCTAATAGCACCCGAGATATCACCAGATATATATTGGATTTTTCCCTGACCCTGAGTGTCCGGCCCCATGAGACGGTGGTTTTCTCGGCACCTGGTGGTCCGAGGTCGTTCCCGCTGCACAGATTCATGCGCAAGGGCCTCCTGCAGATAATTCACTTTGGTTTATTGCGCTATCTCTAATAGCGCCCGAGATATCAACAGATATATATTGGATTTTTCCCTGACCCTGAGTGTCCGGCCCCATGAGACTGCGGTTTTCTCGGCCCCTGGTGGTCCGAGGTCGTTCCCGCTGCACAGATTCATGCGCCAGGGTCTCCTACAGACAATGCACTTTGATTTATTGCGCTATCTGTAATAGCACCCGAGATATCACCAGATATATATTGGATTTTTCCCTGACCCTGAGTGTCCGGCCCCATGAGACGGTGGATGTCTCGGCCCCTGATGGTCCGAGATCGTTCCCGCTGCACAGATTCATGCGCCAGGGCCTCCTGCAGACAATTCACTTTGGTTTATTGCGCTATCTCTAATAGCACCCGAGATATCACCAGATATATATTGGATTTTCCCCGACCCTGAGTGTCCGGCCCCATGAGACTGCGGTTTTCTCGGCCCCTGGTGGTCCGAGGTCGTTCCCGCTGGCCAGATTCATGCGCCAGGGCCTCCTACAGACAATGCACTATGATTTATTGCGCTATCTGTAATAGCACCCGTGATATCACCAGATCTATATTGGATTTTCCCCTGACCCTGAGTATCCGGCCCCATGAGACTGTGGTTTTCTCGGCCCCTGGTGGTCCGAGGTCGTTCCCGTTGCACAGATTCATGCGCCAGGGCCTCCTGCAGATAATTCACTTTGGTTTATTGCGCTATCTCTAATAGCACCCGAGATATCACCAGATATATATTGGATTTTTCACTGACCCTGAGCGTCCGGCCCCATGAGACGGTCGTTTTCTCGGCCCCTGGTGGTCCGAGAACGTTCCCGCTGAACAGGTTCATGCGCCAGCGTCTCCTACAGACAATGCACTTTGATTTATTGCGCTATCTGTAATAGCACCCGAGATATCACCACATATATATTGGATTTTTCACTGACCCTGAGTGTCCTGCCCCATGAGACGGTGGTTTTCTCGGCCCCTGGTGTTCCGAGGTCGTTCCCGCTGCACAGATTCATGCGCCAGGGCTTCCTACAGACAATGCACTTTGATTTATTGCGCTATCTCTAATAGCGCCCGAGATATCACCAGATATATATTGGATTTTTCCCTGACCCTGAGTGTCCGGCCCCATGAGACTGCGGTTTTCTCTGCCCCTGGTGGGCCGAGGTCGTTCCCGCTGCACAGATTCATGCGCCAGGGCCTCCTGCAGACAATTCACTTTGGTTTATTGCGCTATCTCTAATAGCACCCGAGATATCACCAGATATATATTGGATTTTTCCCCGACCCTGAGTGTCCGGCCCCATGAGACGGTGGTTTTCTCGGCCGCTGGAGGTCCGAGGTCGTTCCCGCTGGCCAGATTCATGCGCCAGGGCCTCCTACAGACAATGCACTATGATTTATTGCGCTATCTGTAATAGCACCCGAGATATCACCAGATCTATATTGGATTTTCCCCTGACCCTGAGTATCCGGCCCCATGAGACTGTGGTTCTCTCGGCCCCTGGTGGTCCGAGGTCGTTCCCGTTGCACAGATTTATGCGCCAGGGCCTCCTGCAGATAATTCACTTTGGTTTATTGCGCTATCTCTAATAGCGCCCGAGATATCACCAGATATATATTGGATTTTTCCATGACCCTGAGTGTCCGGCCCCATGAGACTGCGGTTTTCTCGGCCCCTGGTGGTCCGAGGTCGTTCCCGCTGCACAGATTCATGCGCCAGGGCCTCCTACAGACAATGCACTTTGATTTATTGCTCTATCTGTAATAGCACCCGAGATATCACCAGATATATATTGGATTTTCCCCTGACCCTGAGTGTCCGGCCCCATGAGACTGCGGTTTTCTCGGCCCCTGGTGGGCCGAGGTCGTTCCCGCTGCACAGATTCATGCGCCAGGGCCTCCTGCAGACAATTCACTTTGGTTTATTGCGCTATCTCTAATAGCACCCGAGATATCACCAGATATATATTGGATTTTTCCCCGACCCTGAGTGTCCGGCCCCATGAGACGGTGGTTTTCTCGGCCGCTGGTGGTCCGAGGTCGTTCCCGCTGGCCAGATTCATGCGCCAGGGCCTCCTACAGACAATGCACTATGATTTATTGCGCTATCTGTAATAGCACCCGAGATATCACCAGATCTATATTGGATTTTCCCCTGACCCTGAGTATCCGGCCCCATGAGACTGTGGTTCTCTCGGCCCCTGGTGGTCCGAGGTCGTTCCCGTTGCACAGATTCATGCGCCAGGGCCTCCTGCAGATAATTCACTTTGGTTTATTGCGCTATCTCTAATAGCACCCGAGATATCACCAGATATATATTGGATTTTTCACTGACCCTGAGCGTCCGGCCCCATGAGACGGTCGTTTTCTCGGCCCCTGGTGGTCCGAGAACGTTCCCGCTGCACAGGTTCATGCGCCAGCGTCTCCTACAGACAATGCACTTTGATTTATTGCGCTATCTGTAATAGCACCCGAGATATCACCAGATATATATTGGATTTTTCACTGACCCTGAGTGTCCTGCCCCATGAGACGGTGGTTTTCTCGGCCCCTGGTGTTCCGAGGTCGTTCCCGCTGCACAGATTCATGCGCCAGGGCCTCCTACAGACAATGCACTTTGATTTATTGCGCTATCTCTAATAGCACCCGAGATATCACCAGATATATATTGGATTTTCCCCTGACCCTGAGTGTCCGGCCCCATGAGACTGTGGTTTTCTGGGCCCCTGGTGGTCCTAGGTCGTTCCCGCTGCACTGATGCATGCGCCAGGGACTCCTGCAGATAATTCCCTTTGGCTTATTGCGCTATCTCTAATAGCGCCCGAGATATCACCAGATATATATTGGATTTTTCCCTGACCCTGAGTGTCCGGCCCCATGAGACTGCGGTTTTCTCGGCCCCTGGTGGTCCGAGGTTGTTCCCGCTGCACAGATTCATGCGCCAGGGCCTCCTACAGACAATGCACTTTGATTTATTGCTCTATCTGTAATAGCACCCGAGATATCACCAGATATATATTGGATTTTCCCCTGACCCTGAGTGTCCGGCCCCATGAGACTGTGGTTTTCTCGGCCCCTGGTGGTCCGAGGTCGTTCCCGCTGCACAGATTCATGCGCCAGGGCCTCCTACAGACAATGCACTTTGATTTATTGCGCTATCTGTAATAGCACCCGAGATATCACCAGATATATATTGGATTTTCCCCTGACCCTGAGTGTCCGGCCCCTTGAGACTGTCGTTTTCTCGGCCCCTGGTGGTCCGGGGTCGTTCCCGTTGCACAGATTCATGCGCCAGGGCCTCCTGCAGATAATTCACCTTGGTTTATTGCGCTATCTCTAATAGCACCCGAGATATCACCCGATATATATTGGATTTTCCCCTGACCCTGAGTGTGCGGCACCATGAGACTGTAGTTTTCTCGGCCCCTGGTGGTCCTAGGTCGTTCCCGATGCACAGATTCATGCGCCAGGGCCTCCTACAGACAATGCACTTTGATTTATTGCTCTATCTGTAATAGCACCCGAGATATCACCAGATATATATTGGATTTTCCCCTGACCCTGAGTGTCCGGCCCCATGAGACTGCGGTTTTCTCGGCCCCTGGTGGTCCGAGGTCGTTCCCGCTGCACACATTCATGCGCCAGGGCCTCCTGCAGACAATTCACTTTGTTTTATTGCGCTATCTCTAATAGCACCCGAGATATCACCAGATGTATATTGGATTTTTCCCCGACCCTGAGTGTCCGGCCCCATGAGACGGTGGTTTTCTCGGCCGCTGGTGGTCCGAGGTCGTTCCCGCTGGCCAGATTCATGCGCCAGGGCCTCCTACAGACAATGCACTATGATTTATTGCGCTATCTGTAATAGCACCCGTGATATCACCAGATCTATATTGGATTTTCCCCTGACCCTGAGTATCCGGCCCCATGAGACTGTGGTTTTCTCGGCCCCTGGTGGTCCGAGGTCGTTCCCGTTGCACAGATTCATGCGCCAGGGCCTCCTGCAGATAATTCACTTCGGTTTATTGCGCTATCTCTAATAGCACCCGAGATATCACCAGATATATATTGTATTTTTCACTGACCCTGAGCGTCCGGCCCGATGAGACGGTCGTTTTCTCGGCCCCTGGTGGTCCGAGAACGTTCCCGCTGCACAGGTTCATGCGCCAGCGTATCCTACAGACAATGCACTTTGATTTATTGCGCTATCTGTAATAGCACCCGAGATATCACCAGATATATATTGGATTTTTCACTGACCCTGAGTGTCCTGCCCCATGAGACGGTGGTTTTCTCGGCCCCTGGTGTTCCGAGGTCGTTCCCGCTGCACAGATTCATGCGCCAGGGCCTCCTACAGACAATGCACTTTGATTTATTGCGCTATATCTAATAGCACCCGAGATATCACCAGATATATATTGGATTTTACCCTGACCCTGAGTGTCCGGCCCCATGTGACGGTGGTTGTCTCAGCCCCTGGAGGTCCGAGGACGTTCCCGCTGCACAGATACATGCGCCAGGGCCTCCTGCAGATAATTGACTTTGGTTTATTGCGCTATCTCTAATAGCACCCGAGATATCAAGAGATATATACTGGATTTTCCCCTGACCCTGAGTGTCCGGCCCAATGAGACTGTGGTTCTCTCGGCCCCTGGTGGTCCGAGGTCGTTCCCGCTGCATAGATTCATGCGCCAGGGCCTCCTACAGACAATGCACTTTGATTTATTGCGCTATCTGTAAGAGCACCCGAGATATCACCAGATATATATTGGATTTTTCACTGACCCTGAGTGTCCGGCCCCATGAGACGGTCGTTTTCTCGGCCCCTGGTGGTCCGAGGTCGTTCCCGCTGCACAGATTCATGCGCCAGGGCCTCCTGCAGATAATTCACTTTGGTTTATTGCGCTATCTCTGATAGCACCCGAGATATCACCAGATCTATATTGGATTTTCCCCTGACCCTGAGTGTCCGGCCCCATGAGACTGTGGTTTTCTCGGCCCCTTGTGGTCCGAGGTCGTTCCCGATGCACAGATTCATGCGCCAGGGCCTCCTGCAGATAATTCACTTTGGTTTATTGCGCTATCTCTAATACCACCCGAGATATCTCCAGATATATATTGGATTTTCCCCTGACCCTGAGTGTCCGGTCCCATGAGACTGTGGTATTCTCGGCCCCTGGTGGTCCGAGGTCGTTGCCGCTGCACAGGTTCATGCGCCTGGGCCTCCTACAGACAATGCACTTTGATTTATTGCGCTATCTGTAATAGCACCCGAGATATCACCAGATATATATTGGATTTTTCACTGACCCTGAGCGTCCGGCCCCATGAGACGGTCGTTTTCTCGGCCCCTGGTGGTCCGAGGTCGTTCCCGCTGCACAGGTTCATGCGCCAGGGTCTTCTACGGACAGTGCACTTTGATTTATTGCGCTATCTGTAATAGCACCCGAGATATCACCAGATATATATTGGATTTTTCACTGACCCTGAGTCTCCTGCCCCATGAGACGGTGGTTTTCTCGGCCCCTGTTGGTCCGAGGTCGTTCCCGTTGCACAGATTCATGCGCCAGGGCCTCCTGCAGATAATTCACTTTGGTTTATTGCGGTATCTGTAATAGCACCCGAGATATCACCATATATATATTGGATTTTTCACTGACCCTGAGTGTCCTGCCCCATGTGACGGTGGTTTTCTCGGCCCCTGGTGTTCCGAGGTCGCTCCCGTTGCACAGATTCATGCGCCAGGGCCTCCTGCAGATAATGCACTTTGGTTTATTGCGCTATCTCTAATAGCACCCGAGATATCACCAGATATATATTGGATTTTTCACTGACCCTGAGCGTCCGGCCCCATGAGACGGTCGTTTTCTCGGCCCCTGGTGGTCCGAGAACGTTCCCGCTGCACAGGTTCATGCGCCAGGGCCTCCTGCAGACAATGCACTTTGATTTATTGCGCTATCTCTAATAGCACCCGAGATATCACCAGATATATATTGGATTTTCCCCTGACCCTGAGTGTCCGGCCCCATGAGACTGTGGTTTTCTCGGCCCCTGGTGGTCCGAGGTCGCTCCCGTTGCACAGATTCATGCGCCAGGGCCTCCTGCAGATAATGCACTTTGGTTTATTGCGCTATCTCTAATAGCACCCGAGATATCACCAGATATATATTGGATTTTCCCCTGACCCTGAGTGTCCGGCCCCATGAGACTGTGGTTTTCTCAGCCCCTGGTCGTCCGAGGTCGTTCCCGCTGCACAGATACATGCTCCAGGGCCTCCTACAGACAATGCACTTTGATTTATTGCTCTATCTGTAATAGCACACGAGATATCACCAGATATATATTGGATTTTCCCCTGACCCTGAGTGTCCGGCCCCATGAGACGGTGGTTTTCTCGGCCCCTGATGGTCCGAGGTCGTTCCCGCTGGCCACATTTATGCGCCAGGGCCTCCTACAGACAATGCACTTTGATTTATTGCGCTATCTGTAATAGCACCCGAGATATCACCAGATATATATTGGATTTTCCCCTGACCCTGAGTGTCCGGCCCCTTGGGACTGTCGTTTTCTCGGTCCCTGGTGGTCCGAGGTCGTTCCCGTTGCACAGATTCATGCGCCAGGGCCTCCTGCAGATAATTCACCATGGTTTATTGCGATATCTCTAATAGCACCCGAGATATCACCAGATATATATTGGATTTTCCCCTGACCCTGAGTGTCCGGCCCCATGAGACTGTGGTTTTCTCGGCCCCTGGTGGTCCGAGGTTGTTCCCGCTGCACAGATTCATGCGCCAGCGTCTCCTACAGACAATGCACTTTGATTTATTGCGCTATCTGTAATAGCACCCGAGATATCACCAGATATATATTGGATTTTTCCCCGACCCTGAGTGTCCGGCCCCATGAGACGGTGGTTTTCTCGGCCGCTGGTGGTCCGAGGTCGTTCCCGCTGTCCAGATTCATGCGCCAGGGCCTCCTGCAGATAATTCACTTTGGTTTATTGCGCTATCTCTAATAGCACCCGAGATATCACCAGATATATATTGGATTTTTCACTGACCCTGAGCGTCCGGACCCATGAGACGGTCGTTTTCTCGGCCCCTGGTGGTCCGAGAACGTTCCCGCTGCACAGGTTCATGCGCCAGGGCCTCCTGCAGACAATGCACTTTGATTTATTGCGCTATCTCTAATAGCACCCGAGATATCACCAGATATATATTGGATTTTCCCCTGACCCTGAGTGTCCGGCCCCATGAGACTGTGGTTTTCTCGGCCCCTGGTGGTCCGAGGTCGCTCCCGTTGCACAGATTCATGCGCCAGGGCCTCCTGCAGATAATGCACTTTGGTTTATTGCGCTATCTCTAATAGCACCCGAGATATCACCAGATATATATTGGATTTTGCCCTGACCCTGAGTGTCCGGCCCCATGAGACTGTGGTTTTCTCAGCCCCTGGTCGTCCGAGGTCGTTCCCGCTGCACCGATACATGCTCCAGGGCCTCCTACAGACAATGCACTTTGATTTATTGCTCTGTCTGTAATAGCACACGAGATATCACCAGATATATATTGGATTTTCCCCTGACCCTGAGTGTCCGGCCCCATGAGACTGTGGTTTTCTCGGCCCCTGGTGGTCCGAGGTCGTTCCCGCTGCACAGATTCATGCGCCAGGGCCTCCTACAGACAATGCACTTTGATTTATTGCGCTATCTGTAATATCACCCGAGATATCACCAGATATATATTGGATGTTTCCCTGTCCCTGAGTGTCCGGCCCCATGAGACGGTGGATGTCTCGGCCCCTGATGGTCCGAGATCGTTCCCGCTGCAGAGATTCATGCGCCAGGGCCTCCTGCAGACAATTCACTTTGGTTTATTGCCCTATCTCTAATAGCACCCGAGATATCACCAGATATATATTGGATTTTTCCCCGACCCTGAGTGTCCGGCCCCATGAGACGGTGGTTTTCTCGGCCGCTGGTGGTCCGAGGTCGTTCCCGCTGGCCAGATTCATGCGCCAGGGCCTCCTACAGACAATGCACTATGATTTATTGCGCTATCTGTAATAGCACCCGAGATATCACCAGATCTATATTGGATTTTCCCCTGACCCTGAGTATCCGGCCCCATGAGACTGTGGTTTTCTCGGCCCCTGGTGGTCCGAGGTCGTTCCCGTTGCACAGATTCATGCGCCAGGGCCTCCTGCAGATAATTCACTTTGGTTTATTGCGCTATCCCTAATAGCACCCGAGATATCACCAGATATATATTGGATTTTTCACTGACCCTGAGTGTCCTGCCCCATGAGACGGTGGTTTTCTCGGCCTCTGGTGTTCCGAGGTCGTTCCCGCTGCACAGATTCATGCGCCAGGGCCTCCTACAGACAATGCACTTTGATTTATTGCGCTATCTCTAATAGCACCCGAGATATCACCAGATCTATATTGGATTTTCCCCTGACCCTGAGTATCCGGCCCCATGAGACTGTGGTTTTCTCGGCCCCTGGTGGTCCGAGGTCGTTCCCGTTGCACAGATTCATGCGCCAGGGCCTCCTGCAGATAATTCACTTTGGTTTATTGCGCTATCTCTAATAGCACCCGAGATATCACCAGATATATATTGGATTTCTCACTGACCCTGAGTGTCCTGCCCCATGAGACGGTGGTTTTCTCGGCCTCTGGTGTTCCGAGGTCGTTCCCGCTGCACAGATTCATGCGCCAGGGCCTCCTACAGACAATGCACTTTGATTTATTGCGCTATCTCTAATAGCACCCGAGATATCACCAGATATATATTGGATTTTCCCCTGACCCTGAGTGTCCGGCCCCATGAGACTGTGGTTTTCTCGGCCCCTGGTGGTCCGTGGTCGCTCCCGTTGCACAGATTCATGCGCCAGGGCCTCCTGCAGATAATTCACTTTGGTTTATTGCGCTATCTCTAATAGCACCCGAGATATCACCAGATATTTGCTGGATTTTTACATGACCTTGGGTGACGGATTCCGAATATCTGTAATTTTCTCGGCCACTGGTGGTCCGAGGTCGTTCCTGCGGTACAGATTCATTCGCAAGAGCCTCCTACAGTCAATGCACTTTGGTTTATTGCGCTATCTGTAATAGCACCCGAGATATCACCAGATATATATTGGATTTTCCCCTGACCCTGAGTGTCCGGCCCCATGAGACTGTGGTTTTCTCGGCCCCTGGTGGTCCGAGGTCGTTCCCGCTGCACAGATTCATGCGCCAGGGCCTCCTACAGACAATGCACTTTGATTTATTGCGCTATCTGTAATAGCACCCGAGATATCACCAGATATATATTGGATTCTTCCCTGACCCTGAGTGTCCGGCCCCATGAGACGGTGGTTTTCTCGGCCCCTGGTGGTCCGAGGTCGTCCCCGCTGCACAGATTCATGCGCCGGGGCCTAATACAGACAATGCACTTTGATTTCTTGGGCTATCTGTAATAGCACCCGAGATATCACCAGATATATATTGGATTTTTCCCTGACCCTGAGTGTCCGGCCCCATGAGACGGTGGTTTTCTCGGCCCCTGGTGGTCCGAGGTCGTTCCCGCTGCACAGATTCATGCGCCAGGGCCTCCTACAGACAATGCACTTTGATTTATTGTTCTATCTGTAATATAACCCGAGATATCACCAGAAATATATTGGATTTTTCCCTGACCCTGAGTGTCCGGCCCCATTAGACGGTTGTTGTCTCGGCCCCTGGTGGTCCGAGGTCGTTCCCGCTGCACAGATTCATGCGCCAGGGCCTCTTGCAGACAATGCACTTTGATTTATTGCGCTATCTGTAATAGCACCCGAGATATCACCAGATATATATTGGATTTTTCACTGACCCTGAGTGTCCGGCCCAATGTGACGGTGGTTTTCTCGGCCCCTGGTGTTCCGAGGTCGTTCCCGCTGCACAGATTCATGCGCCAGGGCCTCCTACAGACAATGCACTTTGATTTATTGCGCTATCTGTAATAGCACCCAAGATATCACCAGATAAATATTGGATTTTCCCCTGACCCTGAGTGTCCGGCCCCATGAGACTGTGGTTTTCTCGGCCCCTGGTGGTCCGAGGTCGCTCCCGTTGCACAGATTCATGCGCCAGGGCCTCCTGCAGATAATGCACTTTGGTTTATTGCGCTATCTCTAATAGCACCCGAGATATCACCAGATATATATTGGATTTTGCCCTGACCCTGAGTGTCCGGCCCCATGAGACTGTGGTTTTCTCAGCCCCTGGTCTTCCGAGGTCGTTCCCGCTGCACAGATACATGCTCCAGGGCCTCCTACAGACAATGCACTTTGATTTATTGCTCTATCTGTAATAGCACACGAGATATCACCAGATATATATTGGATTTTCCCCTGACCCTGAGTGTCCGGCCCCATGAGACGGTGGTTTTCTCGGCCCCTGATGGTCCGAGGTCGTTCCCGCTGGCCACATTTATGCGCCAGGGCCTCCTACAGACAATGCACTTTGATTTATTGCGCTATCTGTAATAGCACCCGAGATATCACCAGATATATATTGGATTTTCCCCTGACCCTGAGTGTCCGGCCCCTTGGGACTGTCGTTTTCTCGGTCCCTGGTGGTCCGAGGTCGTTCCCGTTGCACAGATTCATGCGCCAGGGCCTCCTGCAGATAATTCACCATGGTTTATTGCGATATCTCTAATAGCACCCGAGATATCACCAGATATATATTGGATTTTCCCCTGACCCTGAGTGTCCGGCCACATGAGACTGTTGTTTTCTCGGCCCCTGGTGGTCCGAGGTTGTTCCCGCTGCACAGATTCATGCGCCAGCGTCTCCTACAGACAATGCACTTTGATTTATTGCGCTATCTGTAATAGCACCCGAGATATCACCAGATATATATTGGATTTTTCCCCGACCCTGAGTGTCCGGCCCCATGAGACGGTGGTTTTCTCGGCCGCTGGTGGTCCGAGGTCGTTCCCGCTGGCCAGATTCATGCGCCAGGGCCTCCTACAGACAATGCACTATGATTTATTGCGCTATCTGTAATAGCACCCGAGATATCACCAGATCTATATTGGATTTTCCCCTGACCCTGAGTATCCGGCCCCATGAGACTGTGGTTTTCTCGGCCCCTGGTGGTCCGAGGTCGTTCCCGTTGCACAGATTCATGCGAGAGGGCCTCCTGCAGATAATTCACTTTGGTTTATTGCGCTATCTCTAATAGCACCCGAGATATCACCAGATATATATTGGATTTTTCACTGACCCTGAGCGTCCGGCCCCATGAGACGGTCGTTTTCTCGGCCCCTGGTGGTCCGAGAACGTTCCCGCTGCACAGGTTCATGCGCCAGGGCCTCCTGCAGACAATGCACTTTGATTTATTGCGCTATCTCTAATAGCACCCGAGATATCACCAGATATATATTGGATTTTCCCCTGACCCTGAGTGTCCGGCCCCATGAGACTGTGGTTTTCACGGCCCCTGGTGGTCCGAGGTCGCTCCCGTTGCACAGATTCATGCGCCAGGGCCTCCTGCAGATAATGCACTTTGGTTTATTGCGCTATCTCTAATAGCACCCGAGATATCACCAGATATATATTGGATTTTGCCCTGACCCTGAGTGTCCGGCCCCATGAGACTGTGGTTTTCTCAGCCCCTGGTCGTCCGAGGTCGTTCCCGCTGCACCGATACATGCTCCAGGGCCTCCTACAGACAATGCACTTTGATTTATTGCTCTATCTGTAATAGCACACGAGATATCACCAGATATATATTGGATTCTCCCCTGACCCTGAGTGTCCGGCCCCATGAGACTGTGGTTTTCTCGGCCCCTGGTGGTCCGAGGTCGTTCCCGCTGCACAGATTCATGCGCCAGGGCCTCCTACAGACAATGCACTTTGATTTATTGCGCTATCTGTAATATCACCCGAGATATCACCAGATATATATTGGATGTTTCCCTGACCCTGAGTGTCCGGCCCCATGAGACGGTGGATGTCTCGGCCCCTGATGGTCCGAGATCGTTCCCGCTGCACAGATTCATGCGCCAGGGCCTCCTGCAGACAATTCACTTTGGTTTATTGCCCTATCTCTAATAGCACCCGAGATATCACCAGATATATATTGGATTTTTCCCCGACCCTGAGTGTCCGGCCCCATGAGACGGTGGTTTTCTCGGCCGCTGGTGGTCCGAGGTCGTTCCCGCTGGCCAGATTCATGCGCCAGGGCCTCCTACAGACAATGCACTATGATTTATTGCGCTATCTGTAATAGCACCCGAGATATCACCAGATCTATATTGGATTTTCCCCTGACCCTGAGTATCCGGCCCCATGAGACTGTGGTTTTCTCGGCCCCTGGTGGTCCGAGGTCGTTCCCGTTGCACAGATTCATGCGCCAGGGCCTCCTGCAGATAATTCACTTTGGTTTATTGCGCTATCTCTAATAGCACCCGAGATATCACCAGATATATATTGGATTTTTCACTGACCCTGAGTGTCCTGCCCCATGAGACGGTGGTTTTCTCGGCCTCTGGTGTTCCGAGGTCGTTCCCGCTGCACAGATTCATGCGCCAGGGCCTCCTACAGACAATGCACTTTGATTTATTGCGCTATCTCTAATAGCACCCGAGATATCACCAGATATATATTGGATTTTCCCCTGACCCTGAGTGTCCGGCCCCATGAGACTGTGGTTTTCTCGGCCCCTGGTGGTCCGAGGTCGCTCCCGTTGCACAGATTCATGCGCCAGGGCCTCCTGCAGATAATTCACTTTGGTTTATTGCGCTATCTCTAATAGCACCCGAGATATCACCAGATATTTGCTGGATTTTTACATGACCTTGGGTGACGGATTCCGAATATCTGTAATTTTCTCGGCCACTGGTGGTCCGAGGTCGTTCCTGCGGTACAGATTCATTCGCAAGAGCCTCCTACAGTCAATGCACTTTGGTTTATTGCGCTATCTGTAATAGCACCCGAGATATCACCAGATCTATATTGGATTTTCCCCTGACCCTGAGTGTCCGGCCCCATGAGACTGTGGTTTTCTCGGCCCCTGGTGGTCCGAGGTCGTTCCCGCTGCACAGATTCATGCGCCAGGGCCTCCTACAGACAATGCACTTTGATTTATTGCGCTATCTGTAATAGCACCCGAGATATCACCAGATATATATTGGATTCTTCCCTGACCCTGAGTGTCCGGCCACATGAGACGGTGGTTTTCTCGGCCCCTGGTGGTCCGAGGTCGTTCCCGCTGCACAGATTCATGCGCCGGGGCCTAATACAGACAATGCACTTTGATTTCTTGGGCTATCTGTAATAGCACCCGAGATATCACCAGATATATATTGGATTTTTCCCTGACCCTGAGTGTCCGGCCCCATGAGACGGTGGTTTTCTCGGCCCCTGGTGGTCCGAGGTCGTTCCCGCTGCACAGATTCATGCGCCAGGGCCTCCTACAGACAATGCACTTTGATTTATTGTTCTATCTGTAATATAACCCGAGATATCACCAGAAATATATTGGATTTTTCCCTGACCCTGAGTGTCCGGCCCCATTAGACGGTTGTTGTCTCGGCCCCTGGTGGCCCGAGGTCGTTCCCGCTGCACAGATTCATGCGCCAGGGTCTCCTACAGACAATGCACTTTGATTTATTGCGCTATCTGTAATAGCACCCGAGATATCACCAGATATATATTGGATTTTTCACTGACCCTGAGTGTCCGGCCCCATGAGACGGTGGTTTTCTCGGCCCCTGGTGATCCGAGGTCGTTCCCGCTGCACAGATTCATGCGCCGGGTCCAAATACAGACAATGCACTTTCATTTCTTGGGCTATCTGTAATAGCACCCGAGATATCACCAGATATATAATGGATTCTTCCCTGACCCTGAGTGTCCGGCCCCATGAGACGGTGGTTTTCTCGGCCCCTGGTGGTCCGAGGTCGTTCCCTCTGCACAGATTCATGCGCCAGGGCCTCCTACAGACAATGCACATTTATTTATTACGCTATCTGTAATAGCACCCGAGATACCACCAGATATATATTGGATCTTTCACTGACCCTGAGTGTCCGGCCCCATGAGACGGTGGTTTTCGCGGCCCCTGGTGGTTCGAGGTCGTTCCGGCTGCACAGATTCATGCGCCAGGGCCTCCTACAGACAATTCACTTTGATTTATTGCGCTATCTGTAATAGCACCCGAGATATCACCAGATATATGTTGGATTTTCCCCTGACCCTGAGTGTCCGGCCCCATGAGACTGTGGTTTTCTCGGCCCCTGGTGGTCCGAAGTCGTTCCCGTTGCACAGATTCATGCGCCAGGGCCTCCTGCAGATAATTCACCATGGTTTATTGCGATATCTCTAATAGCACCCGAGATATCACCAGATATATATTGGATTTTCCCCTGACCCTGAGTGTCCGGCCCCATGAGACTGTGGTTTTCTCGGCCCCTGGTGGTCCGAGGTTGTTCCCGCTGCACAGATTCATGCGCCAGCGTCTCCTACAGACAATGCACTTTGATTTATTGCGCTATCTGTAATAGCACCCGAGATATCACCAGATATATATTGGATTTTTCCCCGACCCTGAGTGTCCGGCCCCATGAGACGGTGGTTTTCTCGGCCGCTGGTGGTCCGAGGTCGTTCCCGCTGGCCAGATTCATGCGCCAGGGCCTCCTACAGACAATGCACTATGATTTATTGCCCTATCTGTAATAGCACCCGAGATATCACCAGATCTATATTGGATTTTCCCCTGACCCTGAGTATCCGGCCCCATGAGACTGTGGTTTTCTCGGCCCCTGGTGGTCCGAGGTCGTTCCCGTTGCACAGATTCATGCGAGAGGGCCTCCTGCAGATAATTCACTTTGGTTTATTGCGCTATCTCTAATAGCACCCGAGATATCACCAGATATATATTGGATTTTTCACTGACCCTGAGCGTCCGGCCCCATGAGACGGTCGTTTTCTCGGCCCCTGGTGGTCCGAGAACGTTCCCGCTGCACAGGTTCATGCGCCAGGGCCTCCTGCAGACAATGCACTTTGATTTATTGCGCTATCTCTAATAGCACCCGAGATATCACCAGATATATATTGGATTTTCCCCTGACCCTGAGTGTCCGGCCCCATGAGACTGTGGTTTTCACGGCCCCTGGTGGTCCGAGGTCGCTCCCGTTGCACAGATTCATGCGCCAGGGCCTCCTGCAGATAATGCACTTTGGTTTATTGCGCTATCTCTAATAGCACCCGAGATATCACCAGATATATATTGGATTTTGCCCTGACCCTGAGTGTCCGGCCCCATGAGACTGTGGTTTTCTCAGCCCCTGGTCGTCCGAGGTCGTTCCCGCTGCACCGATACATGCTCCAGGGCCTCCTACAGACAATGCACTTTGATTTATTGCTCTCTCTGTAATAGCACACGAGATATCACCAGATATATATTGGATTCTCCCCTGACCCTGAGTGTCCGGCCCCATGAGACTGTGGTTTTCTCGGCCCCTGGTGGTCCGAGGTCGTTCCCGCTGCACAGATTCATGCGCCAGGGCCTCCTACAGACAATGCACTTTGATTTATTGCGCTATCTGTAATATCACCCGAGATATCACCAGATATATATTGGATGTTTCCCTGACCCTGAGTGTCCGGCCCCATGAGACGGTGGATGTCTCGGCCCCTGATGGTCCGAGATCGTTCCCGCTGCACAGATTCATGCGCCAGGGCCTCCTGCAAACAATTCACTTTGGTTTATTGCCCTATCTCTAATAGCACCCGAGATATCACCAGATATATATTGGATTTTTCCCCGACCCTGAGTGTCCGGCCCCATGAGACGGTGGTTTTCTCGGCCGCTGGTGGTCCGAGGTCGTTCCCGCTGGCCATATTCATGCGCCAGGGCCTCCTACAGACAATGCACTATGATTTATTGCGCTATCTGTAATAGCACCCGAGATATCACCAGATATATATTGGATTTTCCCCTGACCCTGAGTGTCCGGCCCCATGAGACTGTGGTTTTCACGGCCCCTGGTGGTCCGAGGTCGCTCCCGTTGCACAGATTCATGCGCCAGGGCCTCCTGCAGATAATGCACTTTGGTTTATTGCGCTATCTCTAATAGCACCCGAGATATCACCAGATATATATTGGATTTTGCCCTGACCCTGAGTGTCCGGCCCCATGAGACTGTGGTTTTCTCAGCCCCTGGTCGTCCGAGGTCGTTCCCGCTGCACCGATACATGCTCCAGGGCCTCCTACAGACAATGCACTTTGATTTATTGCTCTATCTGTAATAGCACACGAGATATCACCAGATATATATTGGATTCTCCCCTGACCCTGAGTGTCCGGCCCCATGAGACTGTGGTTTTCTCGGCCCCTGGTGGTCCGAGGTCGTTCCCGCTGCACAGATTCATGCGCCAGGGCCTCCTACAGACAATGCACTTTGATTTATTGCGCTATCTGTAATATCACCCGAGATATCACCAGATATATATTGGATGTTTCCCTGACCCTGAGTGTCCGGCCCCATGAGACGGTGGATGTCTCGGCCCCTGATGGTCCGAGATCGTTCCCGCTGCACAGATTCATGCGCCAGGGCCTCCTGCAAACAATTCACTTTGGTTTATTGCCCTATCTCTAATAGCACCCGAGATATCACCAGATATATATTGGATTTTTCCCCGACCCTGAGTGTCCGGCCCCATGAGACGGTTGTTTTCTCGGCCGCTGGTGGTCCGAGGTCGTTCCCGCTGGCCAGATTCATGCGCCAGGGCCTCCTACAGACAATGCACTATGATTTATTGCGCTATCTGTAATAGCACCCGAGATATCACCAGATCTATATTGGATTTTCCCCTGACCCTGCGTATCCGGCCCCATGAGACTGTGGTTTTCTCGGCCCCTGGTGGTCCGAGGTCGTTCCCGCTGCACAGATTCGTGCGCCAGGGCCTCCTGCAGATAATTCACTTTGGTTTTTTGCGCTATCTCTAATAGCACCCGAGATATCACCAGATATATATTGGATTTTCCCCTGACCCTGAGTGTCCGGCCCCATGAGACTGTAGTTTTCTCGGCCCCTGGTGGTCCGAGGTCGTTCCCGCTGCACAGCTTCATGCGCCAGGGCCTCCTGCAGATAATTCACTTTGGTTTATTGCGCTACCTCTAATAGCACCCGAGATATCACCAGATATATATTGGATTTTTCACTGACCCTGAGTGTCCTGCCCCATGAGACGGTGGTTTTCTCGGCCTCTGGTGTTCCGAGGTCGTTCCCGCTGCACAGATTCATGCGCCAGGGCCTCCTACAGACAATGCACTTTGATTTATTGCGCTATCTCTAATAGCACCCGAGATATCACCAGATATATATTGGATTTTCCCCTGACCCTGAGTGTCCGGCCCCATGAGACTGTGGTTTTCTCGGCCCCTGGTGGTCCGAGGTCGCTCCCGTTGCACAGATTCATGCGCCAGGGCCTCCTGCAGATAATTCACTTTGGTTTATTGCGCTATCTGTAATAGCACCCGAGATATCACCAGATATTTGCTGGATTTTTACATGACCTTGGGTGACGGATTCCGAATATCTGTAATTTTCTCGGCCACTGGTGGTCCGAGGTCGTTCCTGCGGTACAGATTCATTCGCAAGAGCCTCCTACAGTCAATGCACTTTGGTTTATTGCGCTATCTGTAATAGCACCCGAGATATCACCAGATATATATTGGATTTTCCCCTGACCCTGAGTGTCCGGCCCCATGAGACTGTGGTTTTCTCGGCCCCTGGTGGTCCGAGGTCGTTCCCGCTGCACAGATTCATGCGCCAGGGCCTCCTACAGACAATGCACTTTGATTTATTGCGCTATCTGTAATAGCACCCGAGATATCACCAGATATATATTGGATTCTTCCCTGACCCTGAGTGTCCGGCCCCATGAGACGGTGGTTTTCTCGGCCCCTGGTGGTCCGAGGTCGTTCCCGCTGCACAGATTCATGCGCCGGGGCCTAATACAGACAATGCACTTTGATTTCTTGGGCTATCTGTAATAGCACCCGAGATATCACCAGATATATATTGGATTTTTCCCTGACCCTGAGTGTCCGGCCCCATGAGACGGTGGTTTTCTCGGCCCCTGGTGGTCCGAGGTCGTTCCCGCTGCACAGATTCATGCGCCAGGGCCTCCTACAGACAATGCACTTTGATTTATTGTTGTATCTGTAATATAACCCGAGATATCACCAGAAATATATTGGATTTTTCCCTGACCCTGAGTGTCCGGCCCCATTAGACGGTTGTTGTCTCGGCCCCTGGTGGCCCGAGGTCGTTCCCGCTGCACAGATTCATGCGCCAGGGTCTCCTACAGACAATGCACTTTGATTTATTGCGCTATCTGTAATAGCACCCGAGATATCACCAGATATATATTGGATTTTTCACTGACCCTGAGTGTCCGGCCCCATGAGACGGTGGTTTTCTCGGCCCCTGGTGATCCGAGGTCGTTCCCGCTGCACAGATTCATGCGCCGGGTCCAAATACAGACAATGCACTTTCATTTCTTGGGCTATCTGTAATAGCACCCGAGATATCACCAGATATATAATGGATTCTTCCCTGACCCTGAGTGTCCGGCCCCATGAGACGGTGGTTTTCTCGGCCCCTGGTGGTCCGAGGTCGTTCCCTCTGCACAGATTCATGCGCCAGGGCCTCCTACAGACAATGCACATTTATTTATTACGCTATCTGTAATAGCACCCGAGATACCACCAGATATATATTGGATCTTTCACTGAACCTGAGTGTCCGGCCCCATGAGACGGTGGTTTTCGCGGCCCCTGGTGGTTCGAGGTCGTTCCGGCTGCACAGATTCATGCGCCAGGGCCTCCTACAGACAATTCACTTTGATTTATTGCGCTATCTGTAATAGCACCCG
Organism: Nomia melanderi; assembly: GCF_051020985.1. Classification (NCBI taxonomy): domain Eukaryota; kingdom Metazoa; phylum Arthropoda; class Insecta; order Hymenoptera; family Halictidae; genus Nomia; species Nomia melanderi. The sequence goes on from NW_027475130.1 coordinate 8,625,033, forward strand.
AGATATCACCAGATATATGTTGGATTTTCCCCTGACCCTGAGTGTCCGGCCCCATGAGACTGTGGTTTTCTCGGCCCCTGGTGGTCCGAAGTCGTTCCCGTTGCACAGATTCATGCGCCAGGGCCTCCTGCAGATAATTCACCATGGTTTATTGCGCTATCTCTAATAGCACCCGAGATATCACCAGATATTTGCTGGATTTTTACATGGCCTTGGGTGACGGATTCCGAATATCTGTAATTTTCTCGGCCACTGGTGGTCCGAGGTCGTTCCTGCGGCACAGATTCATTCGCAAGGGCCTCCTACAGACAATGCACTTTGGTTTATTGCGCTATCTGTAATAGCACCCGAGATATCACCAGATATATATTGGATTTTCCCCTGACCCTGAGTGTCCGGCCCCATGAGACTGTGGTTTTCTCGGCCCCTGGTGGTCCGAGGTCGTTCCCGCTGCACAGATTCATTCGCCTGGGCCTCCTACAGACAATGCACTTTGATTTATTGCGCTATCTGTAATAGCACCCGAGATATCACCAGATATATATTGGGTTTTCCCCTGACCCTGAGTGTCCGGCCCCATGAGACTGTGGTTTTCTCGGCCCCTGGTGGTCCGAGGTCGTTCCCGCTGCACAGATTCATTCGCCTGAGCCTCCTACAGACAATGCACTTTGATTTATTGCGCTATCTGTAATAGCACCCGAGATATCACCAGATATATGTTGGATTTTCCCCTGACCCTGAGCGTCCGGACCCATGAGACTGTGGTTTTCTCGGCCCCTGGTGATCCGAGGTCGTTCCCGCTGCACAGATTCATGCGCCGGGTCCAAATACAGACAATGCACTTTCATTTCTTGGGCTATCTGTAATAGCACCCGAGATATCACCAGATATATAATGGATTCTTCCCTGACCCTGAGTGTCCGGCCCCATGAGACGGTGGTTTTCTCGGCCCCTGATGGTCCGAGGTCGTTCCCTCTGCACAGATTCATGCGCCAGGGCCTCCTACAGACAATGCACATTTATTTATTTCGCTATCTGTAATAGCACCCGAGATACCACCAGATATATATTGGATCTTTCACTGACCCTGAGTGTCCGGCCCCATGAGACGGTGGTTTTCGCGGCCCCTGGTGGTTCGAGGTCGTTCCGGCTGCACAGATTCATGCGCCAGGGCCTCCTACAGACAATTCACTTTGATTTATTGCGCTATCTGTAATAGCACCCGAGATATCACCAGATATATGTTGGATTTTCCCCTGACCCTGAGTGTCCGGCCCCATGAGACTGTGGTTTTCTCGGCCCCTGGTGGTCCGAAGTCGTTCCCGTTGCACAGATTCATGCGCCAGGGCCTCCTGCAGATAATTCACTTTGGTTTATTGCGCTATCTCTAATAGCACCCGAGATATCACCAGATATTTGCTGGATTTTTACATGGCCTTGGGTGACGGATTCCGAATATCTGTAATTTTCTCGGCCACTGGTGGTCCGAGGTCGTTCCTGCGGCACAGATTCATTCGCCTGGGCCTCCTACAGACAATGCACTTTGGTTTATTGCGCTATCTGTAATAGCACCCGAGATATCACCAGATATATATTGGATTTTCCCCTGACCCTGAGTGTCCGGCCCCATGAGACTGTGGTTTTCTCGGCCCCTGGTGGTCCGAGGTCGTTCCCGCTGCACAGATTCATTCGCCTGAGCCTCCTACAGACAATGCACTTTGATTTATTGCGCTATCTGTAATAGCACCCGAGATATCACCAGATATATATTGGATTCTTCCCTGACCCTGAGTGTCCGGCCCCATGAGACGGTGGTTTTCTCGGCCCCTGGTGGTCCGAGGTCGTTCCCGCTGCACACATTCATGCGCCGGGGCCTAATACAGACAATGCACTTTGATTTCTTGGGCTATCTGTAATAGCACCCGAGATATCACCAGATATATATTGGATTTTTCCCTGACCCTGAGTGTCCGGCCCCATGAGACGGTGGTTTTCTCGGCCCCTGGTGGTCCGAGGTCGTTCCCGCTGCACAGATTCATGCGCCAGGGCCTCCTACAGACAATGCACTTTGATTTATTGTTCTAACTGTAATATAACCCGAGATATCACCAGAAATATATTGGATTTTTCCTTGACCCTGAGTGTCCGGCCCCATGAGACGGTTGTTGTCTCGGCCCCTGGTGGTCCGAGGTCGTTCCCGCTGCACAGATTCATGCGCCAGGGTCTCCTGCAGATAATTCACTTTGGTTTATTGCGCTATCTCTAATAGCACCCGAGATATCACCAGGTATATATTGGATTCTTCCCTGACCCTGAGTGTCCGAAACCATGAGACTGTGGTTTTCTCGGCCCCTGGTGGTCCGAGGTCGTTCCCTCTGCACAGGTTCATGCTCCAGGGCCTCCTACAGACAATGCACATTTATTTATTACGCTATCTGTAATAGCACCCGAGATACCACCAGATATATATTGGATCTTTCACTGACCCTGAGTGTCTGGCCCCATGAGACGGTGGTTTTCGCGGCCCCTGGTGGTTCGAGGTCGTTCCGGCTGCACAGATTCATGCGCCAGGGCGTCCTACAGACAATTCACTTTGATTTATTGCGCTATCTGTAATAGCACCCGAGATATCACCAGATATATGTTGGATTTTCCCCTGACCCTGAGCGTCCGGACCCATGAGACTGTGGTTTTCTCGGCCTCTGGTGGTCCGAGGTCGTTCCCGCTACACAGATTCATGCGCCAGGGCCTCCTACAGACAATGCACTCTGATTTATTGCGCTATCTGTAATAGCACCCGAGATATCACCAGGTATATATTGGATTCTTCCCTGACCCTGAGTGTCCGACCCCATGAGACTGTGGTTTTCTCGGCCCCTGGTGGTCCGAGGTCGTTCCCTCTGCACAGATTCATGCTCCAGGGCCTCCTACAGACAATGCACTTTGGGTTATGAGGCTATCTGTAATAGCACCCGAGATATCACCAGATATATGCTGGATTTTTACATGACCTTGGGTGACAGATTCCGAATATCTGTAATTTTCTCGGCCCCTGGTGGTCCGAGGTCGTTTCCGCTGCACAGATTCATTCGCCTGGGCCTCCTACAGACAATGCACTTTGGTTTATTGCGCTGTCTCTAATAGCACCCGAGATATCACCAGATATTTGCTGAATTTTTACATGACCTTGGGTGACGGATTCCGAATATCTGTAATTTTCTCGGCCACTGGTGGTCCGAGGTCGTTCCTGCGGTACAGATTCATTCGCAAGAGCCTCCTACAGACAATGCACTTTGGTTTATTGCGCTATCTGTAATAGCACCCGAGATATCACCAGATATATATTGGATTTTCCCCTGACCCTGAGTGTCCGGCCCCATGAGACTGTGGTTTTCTCGGCCCCTGGTGGTCCGAGGTCGTTCCCGCTGCACAGATTCATTCGCCTGAGCCTCCTACAGACAATGCACTTTGATTTATTGCGCTATCTGTAATAGCACCCGAGATATCACCAGATATATATTGGATTCTTCCCTGACCCTGAGTGTCCGGCCCCATGAGACGGTGGTTTTCTCGGCCCCTGGTGGTCCGAGGTCGTTCCCGCTGCACAGATTCACGCGCCAGGGCCTCCTACAGACAATGCACTTTGATTTATTGTTCTATCTGTAATATAACCCGAGATATCACCAGAAATATATTGGATTTTTCCCTGTCCCTGAGTGTCCGGCCCCATGAGACGGTTGTTGTCTCGGCCCCTGGTGGTCCGAGGTCGTTCCCGCTGCACAGATTCATGCGCCAGGGTCTCCTGCAGATAATTCACTTTGGTTTATTGCGCTATCTCTAATAGCACCCGAGATATCACCAGGTATATATTGGATTCTTCCCTGACCCTGAGTGTCCGACCCCATGAGACTGTGGTTTTCTCGGCCCCTGGTGGTCCGAGGTTGTTCCCGCTGCACAGATTCATGCGCCAGCGTCTCCTACAGACAATGCACTTTGATTTATTGCGCTATCTGTAATAGCACCCGAGATATCACCAGATATATATTGGATTTTTCCCCGACCCTGAGAGTCCGGCCCCATGAGACGGTGGTTTTCTCGGCCGCTGGTGGTCCGAGGTCGTTCCCGCTGGCCAGATTCATGCGCCAGGGCCTCCTACAGACAATGCACTATGATTTATTGCGCTATCTGTAATAGCACCCGAGATATCACCAGATCTATATTGGATTTTCCCCTGACCCTGAGTATCCGGCCCCATGAGACTGTGGTTTTCTCGGCCCCTGGTGGTCCGAGGTCGTTCCCGTTGCACAGATTCATGCGAGAGGGCCTCCTGCAGATAATTCACTTTGGTTTATTGCGCTATCTCTAATAGCACCCGAGATATCACCAGATATATATTGGATTTTTCACTGACCCTGAGCGTCCGGCCCCATGAGACGGTCGTTTTCTCGGCCCCTGGTGGTCCGAGAACGTTCCCGCTGCACAGGTTCATGCGCCAGGGCCTCCTGCAGACAATGCACTTTGATTTATTGCGCTATCTCTAATAGCACCCGAGATATCACCAGATATATATTGGATTTTCCCCTGACCCTGAGTGTCCGGCCCCATGAGACTGTGGTTTTCACGGCCCCTGGTGGTCCGAGGTCGCTCCCGTTGCACAGATTCATGCGCCAGGGCCTCCTGCAGATAATGCACTTTGGTTTATTGCCCTATCTCTAATAGCACCCGAGATATCACCAGATATATATTGGATTTTGTCCTGACCCTGAGTGTCCGGCCCCATGAGACTGTGGTTTTCTCAGCCCCTGGTCGTCCGAGGTCGTTCCCGCTGCACCGATACATGCTCCAGGGCCTCCTACAGACAATGCACTTTGATTTATTGCTCTATCTGTAATAGCACACGAGATATCACCAGATATATATTGGATTCTCCCCTGACCCTGAGTGTCCGGCCCCATGAGACTGTGGTTTTCTCGGCCCCTGGTGGTCCGAGGTCGTTCCCGCTGCACAGATTCATGCGCCAGGGCCTCCTACAGACAATGCACTTTGATTCATTGCGCTATCTGTAATATCACCCGAGATATCACCAGATATATATTGGATGTTTCCCTGACCCTGAGTGTCCGGCCCCATGAGACGGTGGATGTCTCGGCCCCTGATGGTCCGAGATCGTTCCCGCTGCACAGATTCATGCGCCAGGGCCTCCTGCAAACAATTCACTTTGGTTTATTGCCCTATCTCTAATAGCACCCGAGATATCACCAGATATATATTGGATTTTTCCCCGACCCTGAGTGTCCGGCCCCATGAGACGGTGGTTTTCTCGGCCGCTGGTGGTCCGAGGTCGTTCCCGCTGGCCAGATTCATGCGCCAGGGCCTCCTACAGACAATGCACTATGATTTATTGCGCTATCTGTAATAGCACCCGAGATATCACCAGATCTATATTGGATTTTCCCCTGACCCTGCGTATCCGGCCCCATGAGACTGTGGTTTTCTCGGCCCCTGGTGGTCCGAGGTCGTTCCCGTTGCACAGATTCATGCGCCAGGGCCTCCTGCAGACAATGCACTTTGATTTATTGCGCTATCTCTAATAGCACCCGAGATATCACCAGATATATATTGGATTTTCCCCTGACCCTGAGTGTCCGGCCCCATGAGACTGTGGTTTTCTCGGCCCCTGGTGGTCCGAGGTCGCTCCCGTTGCACAGATTCATGCGCCAGGGCCTCCTGCAGATAATTCACTTTGGTTTATTGCGCTATCTCTAATAGCACCCGAGATATCACCAGATATTTGCTGGATTTTTACATGACCTTGGGTGACGGATTCCGAATATCTGTAATTTTCTCGGCCACTGGTGGTCCGAGGTCGTTCCTGCGGTACAGATTCATTCGCAAGAGCCTCCTACAGTCAATGCACTTTGGTTTATTGCGCTATCTGTAATAGCACCCGAGATATCACCAGATATATATTGGATTTTCCCCTGACCCTGAGTGTCCTGCCCCATGAGACTGTGGTTTTCTCGGCCCCTGGTGGTCCGAGGTCGTTCCCGCTGCACAGATTCATGCGCCAGGGCCTCCTACAGACAATGCACTTTGATTTATTGCGCTATCTGTAATAGCACCCGAGATATCACCAGATATATATTGGATTCTTCCCTGACCCTGAGTGTCCGGCCCCATGAGACGGTGGTTTTCTCGGCCCCTGGTGGTCCGAGGTCGTTCCCGCTGCACAGATTCATGCGCCAGGGCCTCCTACAGACAATGCACTTTGATTTATTGTTCTATCTGTAATATAACCCGAGATATCACCAGAAATATATTGGATTTTTCCCTGACCCTGAGTGTCCGGCCCCATTAGACGGTTGTTGTCTCGGCCCCTGGTGGCCCGAGGTCGTTCCCGCTGCACAGATTCATGCGCCAGGGTCTCCTACAGACAATGCACTTTGATTTATTGCGCTATCTGTAATAGCACCCGAGATATCACCAGATATATATTGGATTTTTCACTGACCCTGAGTGTCCGGCCCCATGAGACGGTGGTTTTCTCGGCCCCTGGTGATCCGAGGTCGTTCCCGCTGCACAGATTCATGCGCCGGGTCCAAATACAGACAATGCACTTTCATTTCTTGGGCTATCTGTAATAGCACCCGAGATATCACCAGATATATAATGGATTCTTCCCTGACCCTGAGTGTCCGGCCCCATGAGACGGTGGTTTTCTCGGCCCCTGGTGGTCCGAGGTCGTTCCCTCTGCACAGATTCATGCGCCAGGGCCTCCTACAGACAATGCACATTTATTTATTACGCTATCTGTAATAGCACCCGAGATACCACCAGATATATATTGGATCTTTCACTGACCCTGAGTGTCCGGCCCCATGAGACGGTGGTTTTCGCGGCCCCTGGTGGTTCGAGGTCGTTCCGGCTGCACAGATTCATGCGCCAGGGCCTCCTACAGACAATTCACTTTGATTTATTGCGCTATCTGTAATAGCACCCGAGATATCACCAGATATATGTTGGATTTTCCCCTGACCCTGAGTGTCCGGCCCCATGAGACTGTGGTTTTCTCGGCCCCTGGTGGTCCGAAGTCGTTCCCGTTGCACAGATTCATGCGCCAGGGCCTCCTGCAGATAATTCACTTTGGTTTATTGCGCTATCTCTAATAGCACCCGAGATATCACCAGATATTTGCTGGATTTTTACATGGCCTTGGGTGACGGATTCCGAATATCTGTAATTTTCTCGGCCACTGGTGGTCCGAGGTCGTTCCTGCGGCACAGATTCATTCGCAAGGGCCTCCTACAGACAATGCACTTTGGTTTATTGCGCTATCTGTAATAGCACCCGAGATATCACCAGATATATATTGGATTTTCCCCTGACCCTGAGTGTCCGGCCCCATGAGACTGTGGTTTTCTCGGCCCCTGGTGGTCCGAGGTCGTTCCCGCTGCACAGATTCATTCGCCTGGGCCTCCTACAGACAATGCACTTTGATTTATTGCGCTATCTGTAATAGCACCCGAGATATCACCAGATATATATTGGGTTTTCCCCTGACCCTGAGTGTCCGGCCCCATGAGACTGTGGTTTTCTCGGCCCCTGGTGGTCCGAGGTCGTTCCCGCTGCACAGATTCATTCGCCTGAGCCTCCTACAGACAATGCACTTTGATTTATTGCGCTATCTGTAATAGCACCCGAGATATCACCAGATATATATTGGATTCTTCCCTGACCCTGAGTGTCCGGCCCCATGAGACGGTGGTTTTCTCGGCCCCTGGTGGTCCGAGGTCGTTCCCGCTGCACAGATTCATGCGCCGGGGCCTAATACAGACAATGCACTTTGATTTCTTGGGCTATCTGTAATAGCACCCGAGATATCACCAGATATATATTGGATTTTTCCCTGACCCTGAGTGTCCGGCCCCATGAGACGGTGGTTTTCTCGGCCCCTGGTGGTCCGAGGTCGTTCCCGCTGCACAGATTCATGCGCCAGGGCCTCCTACAGACAATGCACTTTGATTTATTGTTCTAACTGTAATATAACCCGAGATATCACCAGAAATATATTGGATTTTTCCTTGACCCTGAGTGTCCGGCCCCATGAGACGGTTGTTGTCTCGGCCCCTGGTGGTCCGAGGTCGTTCCCGCTGCACAGATTCATGCGCCAGGGTCTCCTGCAGATAATTCACTTTGGTTTATTGCGCTATCTCTAATAGCACCCGAGATATCACCAGGTATATATTGGATTCTTCCCTGACCCTGAGTGTCCGAAACCATGAGACTGTGGTTTTCTCGGCCCCTGGTGGTCCGAGGTCGTTCCCTCTGCACAGGTTCATGCTCCAGGGCCTCCTACAGACAATGCACATTTATTTATTACGCTATCTGTAATAGCACCCGAGATACCACCAGATATATATTGGATCTTTCACTGACCCTGAGTGTCTGGCCCCATGAGACGGTGGTTTTCGCGGCCCCTGGTGGTTCGAGGTCGTTCCGGCTGCACAGATTCATGCGCCAGGGCGTCCTACAGACAATTCACTTTGATTTATTGCGCTATCTGTAATAGCACCCGAGATATCACCAGATATATGTTGGATTTTCCCCTGACCCTGAGCGTCCGGACCCATGAGACTGTGGTTTTCTCGGCCTCTGGTGGTCCGAGGTCGTTCCCGCTACACAGATTCATGCGCCAGGGCCTCCTACAGACAATGCACTCTGATTTATTGCGCTATCTGTAATAGCACCCGAGATATCACCAGGTATATATTGGATTCTTCCCTGACCCTGAGTGTCCGACCCCATGAGACTGTGGTTTTCTCGGCCCCTGGTGGTCCGAGGTCGTTCCCTCTGCACAGATTCATGCTCCAGGGCCTCCTACAGACAATGCACTTTGGGTTATGAGGCTATCTGTAATAGCACCCGAGATATCACCAGATATATGCTGGATTTTTACATGACCTTGGGTGACAGATTCCGAATATCTGTAATTTTCTCGGCCCCTGGTGGTCCGAGGTCGTTTCCGCTGCACAGATTCATTCGCCTGGGCCTCCTACAGACAATGCACTTTGGTTTATTGCGCTGTCTCTAATAGCACCCGAGATATCACCAGATATTTGCTGAATTTTTACATGACCTTGGGTGACGGATTCCGAATATCTGTAATTTTCTCGGCCACTGGTGGTCCGAGGTCGTTCCTGCGGTACAGATTCATTCGCAAGAGCCTCCTACAGACAATGCACTTTGGTTTATTGCGCTATCTGTAATAGCACCCGAGATATCACCAGATATATATTGGATTTTCCCCTGACCCTGAGTGTCCGGCCCCATGAGACTGTGGTTTTCTCGGCCCCTGGTGGTCCGAGGTCGTTCCCGCTGCACAGATTCATTCGCCTGAGCCTCCTACAGACAATGCACTTTGATTTATTGCGCTATCTGTAATAGCACCCGAGATATCACCAGATATATATTGGATTCTTCCCTGACCCTGAGTGTCCGGCCCCATGAGACGGTGGTTTTCTCGGCCCCTGGTGGTCCGAGGTCGTTCCCGCTGCACAGATTCACGCGCCAGGGCCTCCTACAGACAATGCACTTTGATTTATTGTTCTATCTGTAATATAACCCGAGATATCACCAGAAATATATTGGATTTTTCCCTGTCCCTGAGTGTCCGGCCCCATGAGACGGTTGTTGTCTCGGCCCCTGGTGGTCCGAGGTCGTTCCCGCTGCACAGATTCATGCGCCAGGGTCTCCTGCAGATAATTCACTTTGGTTTATTGCGCTATCTCTAATAGCACCCGAGATATCACCAGGTATATATTGGATTCTTCCCTGACCCTGAGTGTCCGACCCCATGAGACTGTGGTTTTCTCGGCCCCTGGTGGTCCGAGGTCGTTCCCTCTGCACAGATTCATGCTCCAGGGCCTCCTACAGACAATGCACATTTATTTATTACGCTATCTGTAATAGCACCCGAGATACCACCAGATATATATTGGATCTTTCACTGACCCTGAGTGTCCGGCCCCATGACACGGTGGTTTTCGCGGCCCCTGGTGGTTCGAGGTCGTTCCGGCTGCACAGATTCATGCGCCAGGGCGTCCTACAGACAATTCACTTTGATTTATTGCGCTATCTGTAATAGCACCCGAGATATCACCAGATATATGTTGGATTTTCCCCTGACCCTGAGCGTCCGGACCCATGAGACTGTGGTTTTCTCGGCCTCTGGTGGTCCGAGGTCGTTCCCGCTACACAGATTCATGCGCCAGGGCCTCCTACAGACAATGCACTCTGATTTATTGCGCTATCTGTAATAGCACCCGAGATATCACCAGATATATATTGGATTTTTCCCTGACCCTGAGTGTCCGGCCCCATGAGACGGTGGTTTTCTCGGCCCCTGGTGGTCCGAGGTCGTTCCCGCTGCACAGATTCATGCGCCGGGGCCTAATACAGACAATGCACTTTGATTTCTTGGGCTATCTGTAATAGCACCCGAGATATCACCAGATATATATTGGATTTTTCCCTGACCCTGAGTGTCCGGCCCGATGAGACGGTGGTTTTCTCGGCCCCTGGTGGTCCGAGGTCGTTCCCGCTGCACAGATTCATGCGCCAGGGCCTCCTACAGACAATGCACTTTGATTTATTGTTCTATCTGTAATATAACCCGAGATATCACCAGAAATATATTGGATTTTTCCCTGACCCTGAGTGTCCGGCCCCATGAGACGGTTGTTGTCTCGGCCCCTGGTGGTTCGAGGTCGTTCCCGCTGCACAGATTCATGCGCCAGGGTCTCCTGCAGATAATTCACTTTGGCTTATTGCGCTATCTCTAATAGCACCCGAGATATCACCAGGTATATATTGGATTCTTCCCAGACCCTGAGTGTCCGACCCCATGAGACTGTGGTTTTCTCGGCCCCTGGTGGTCCGAGGTCGTTCCCTCTGCACAGATTCATGCGCCAGGGCCTCCTACAGACAATGCACATTTATTTATTACGCTATCTGTAATAGCACCCGAGATACCACCAGATATATATTGGATCTTTCACTGACCCTGAGTGTCCGGCCCCATGAGACGGTGGTTTTCGCGGCCCCTGGTGGTTCGAGGTCGTTCCGGCTGCACAGATTCATGCGCCAGGGCGTCCTACAGACAATTCACTTTGATTTATTGCGCTATCTGTAATAGCACCCGAGATATCACCAGATATATGTTGGATTTTCCCCTGACCCTGAGCGTCCGGACCCATGAGACTGTGGTTTTCTCGGCCTCTGGTGGTCCGAGGTCGTTCCCGCTACACAGATTCATGCGCCAGGGCCTCCTACAGACAATGCACTCTGATTTATTGCGCTATCTGTAATAGCACCCGAGATATCACCAGATATATATTGGATTTTTCCCTGACCCTGAGTGTCCGGCCCCATGAGACGGTGGTTTTCTCGGCCCCTGGTGGTCCGAGGTCGTTCCCGCTGCACAGATTCATGCACCGGGGCCTAATACAGACAATGCACTTTGATTTCTTGGGCTATCTGTAATAGCACCCGAGATATCACCAGATATATATTGGATTTTTCCCTGAGCCTGAGTGTCCGGCCCCATGAGACGGTGGTTTTCTCGGCCCCTGATGGTTCGAGGTCGTTCCCGCTGCACAGGTTCATGCGCCAGGGCCTCCTGCAGATAATTCACTTTGGTTTATTGCGCTATCTCTACTAGCACCCGAGATATCACCCGATATATATTGGACATTTCCCTGACCCTGAGTGTCCGGCCCCATGTGTCGGTGGTTTTCTCGGCCCCTGGTGGTCCCAGGTCGTTCCCGCTGCACAGATTCATGCACCAGGGCCTCCTACAAACAATGCACTTTGACTTATTGTTCTATCTGTAATATAACCCGAGATATCACCAGAAATATATTGGATTTTTCCCTGACCCTGACTGTCCGGCCCCATGAGACGGTGGTTTTCTCGGCCCCTGGTGGTCCGAGGTAGTTCCCGCTGCACAGATTCATGCGCAAGGTCCTCCTACAGACAATGCACTTTGATTTATTGCGCTATCTGTAATAGCACTCGAGATATAACCAGATATATATTGGATTTTTCACTGACCCTGAGTGTCCGGCCCCATGAGACGGTGGTTTTCTCGGCCCCTGGTGGTCCGAGGTCGTTCCCGTTGCACAGATTCATGCGCCAGGGCCTCCTGCAGATAATACACTTTGGTTTATTGCGCTATCTCTAATAGCACCCGAGATATCACCAGATATATATTGGATTTTTCCCTGACCCTGAGATTCCGGCCCCATGAGACGGTGGTTTTCTCGGCCTCTGGTGGTCCTAGGTCGTTCCCGCTGCACAGATTCATGCGCCAGGGCCTGCTGCAGACAATGCACTTTGGTTTATTGCGTTATCTCCAATCGCACCCGAGATATCACCAGATATATATTGGATTTTTCCCCGACCCAGAGTGTCCGGCCCCATGAGACGGTGGTTTTCTCGGCCCCTGGTGGTCAGAGGTCGTTCCCGCTGCACAGATTCATGCGCCAGGGCCTCCTACAGATAATGCACTTTGATTTATTGCGCTATCTGTAATAACACCCGAGATATCACCAGATATATGTTGGATTTTTCCCCGACCCAGAGTGTCCGGCCCCATGAGACTGTGGTTTTCTCGGCCCCCGGTGGTCAGAGGTCGTTCCCGCTGCGCAGATGCATGCGCCAGGGCCTCCTGCAGATAATTCACTTTGGTTTATTGCGCTATCTCTAATAGCACCCGAGATATCACCAGATATATATTGTATTTTCCCATGACCCTGAGTGTCCTGGCCCATAAGACTGTGGTTTTCTCTGCACCTGGCGGTCAGAGATCGTTCCCGCCTCACAGATTCATGCGCCAGTGCCTCCTACAGACAATGCACTTTGGTTTATTGCGCTATCTCCAATAGCACCCGAGATATCGCCAGATATATATTGGATTTGTCCCTGGCCCTGAGTGTCCGGCCCCATGAGACGGTAGTTTTCTCTGCCCCTGGTGGTCCGAGGTCGATCCGGCTGCACAGATTCATGCGCCAGGGCCTCCTACAGACAATGCACTTTGATTTATTGCGCTATCTGTAATAGCACCCGAGATATCACCAGGTATATATTGGATTCTTCCCTGACCCTGAGTGTCCGACCCCATGAGACTGTGGTTTTCTCGGCCCCTGGTGGTCCGAGGTCGTTCCCGCTGCACAGATTCATGCACCGGGGCCTAATACAGACAATGCACTTTGATTTCTTGGGCTATCTGTAATAGCACCCGAGATATCACCAGATATATATTGGATTTTTCCCTGAGCCTGAGTGTCCGGCCCCATGAGACGGTGGTTTTCTCGGCCCCTGATGGTTCGAGGTCGTTCCCGCTGCACAGGTTCATGCGCCAGGGCCTCCTGCAGATAATTCACTTTGGTTTATTGCGCTATCTCTACTAGCACCCGAGATATCACCCGATATATATTGGACATTTCCCTGACCCTGAGTGTCCGGCCCCATGTGTCGGTGGTTTTCTCGGCCCCTGGTGGTCCCAGGTCGTTCCCGCTGCACAGATTCATGCACCAGGGCCTCCTACAAACAATGCACTTTGACTTATTGTTCTATCTGTAATATAACCCGAGATATCACCAGAAATATATTGGATTTTTCCCTGACCCTGACTGTCCGGCCCCATGAGACGGTGGTTTTCTCGGCCCCTGGTGGTCCGAGGTAGTTCCCGCTGCACAGATTCATGCGCAAGGTCCTCCTACAGACAATGCACTTTGATTTATTGCGCTATCTGTAATAGCACTCGAGATATAACCAGATATATATTGGATTTTTCACTGACCCTGAGTGTCCGGCCCCATGAGACGGTGGTTTCCTCGGCCCCTGGTGGTCCGAGGTCGTTCCCGTTGCACAGATTCATGCGCCAGGGCCTCCTGCAGATAATACACTTTGGTTTATTGCGCTATCTCTAATAGCACCCGAGATATCACCAGATATATATTGGATTTTCCCCTGACTCTGAGTGTCCGGCCCCATGAGACTGTGGTTTTCTCGGCCCCTGGTGGTCCGAGGTCGTTCCCGCTGCACAGATTCATGCGCCAGGGCCTCCTACAGACAATGCACTTTCATTTATTGCGCTATCTGTAATAGCACCCGAGATATCACCAGATATATATTGGATTTTTCACTGACCCTGAGTGTCCGGCCCCATGAGACGGTGGTTTTCTCGCCCCTGGTGATCCGAGGTCGTTCCCGCTGCACAGATTCATGCGCCGGGTCCTAATACAGACAATGCACTTTGATTTATTGTGCTATCTGTAATATAACCCGAGATATCACCAGATATATGTTGGATTTTCCCCTAACCCTGAGTGTCCGGCCCCATGAGACTGTGGTTTTCTCGGCCCCTGGTGGTCCGAGGTCGTTCCCGCTGCACAGATTCATGCGCCAGGGCCTCCTACAGACAATGCACATTTATTTATTACGCTATCTGTAATAGCACCCGAGATACCACCAGATATATATTGGATCTTTCACTGACCCTGAGTGTCCGGCCCCATGAGACGGTGGTTTTCGCGGCCCCTGGTGGTTCGAGGTCGTTCCGGCTGCACAGATTCATGCGCCAGGGCCTCCTACAGACAATTCACTTTGATTTATTGCGCTATCTGTAATAGCACCCGAGATATCACCAAATATATGTTGGATTTTCCCCTGACCCTGAGTGTCCGGCCCCATGAGACTGTGGTTTTCTCGGCCCCTGGAGGTCCGAGGTCGTTCCCGCTGCACAGATGCATGCGCCAGGGCCTCCTGCAGATAAGTCACTTTGATTTATCGCGCTATCTCTAATAGCACCCGAGATATCACCAGATATATATTGGATTTTTCCCCGACCCAGAGTGTCCGGCCCCATGAGACGGTGGTTTTCTCGGCCCCTGGTGGTCAGAGGTCGTTCCCGCTGCACAGATTCATGCGCCAGGGCCTCCTACAGATAATGCACTTTGATTTATTGCGCTATCTGTAATAACACCCGAGATATCACCAGATATATGTTGGATTTTTCCCCGACCCAGAGTGTCCGGCCCCATGAGACTGTGGTTTTCTCGGCCCCCGGTGGTCAGAGGTCGTTCCCGCTGCGCAGATGCATGCGCCAGGGCCTCCTGCAGATAATTCACTTTGGTTTATTGCGCTATCTCTAATAGCACCCGAGATATCACCAGATATATATTGTATTTTCCCATGACCCTGAGTGTCCTGGCCCATAAGACTGTGGTTTTCTCTGCACCTGGCGGTCAGAGATCGTTCCCGCCTCACAGATTCATGCGCCAGTGCCTCCTACAGACAATGCACTTTGGTTTATTGCGCTATCTCCAATAGCACCCGAGATATCGCCAGATATATATTGGATTTGTCCCTGGCCCTGAGTGTCCGGCCCCATGAGACGGTAGTTTTCTCTGCCCCTGGTGGTCCGAGGTCGATCCGGCTGCACAGATTCATGCGCCAGGGCCTCCTACAGACAATGCACTTTGATTTATTGCGCTATCTGTAATAACACCCGAGATATCACCAGATATATATTGGATTTTTCCCTGACCCTGAGTGTCCGACCCCATGAGACGGTGGTTTTCTCGGCTCCTGGTGTCCGAGGTCGTTCCCGCTGCACAGATTCATGCGCCAGGGCCCCCTGCAGATAATTCACTTTGATTTATTGCGCTATTTCTAACAGCACCCGAGATATCACCAGATATATATTGGATTTTTCCCTGACCCTGAGATTCCGGCCCCATGAGACGGTGGTTTTCTCGGCCTCTGGTGGTCCTAGGTCGTTCCCGCTGCACAGATTCATGCGCCAGGGCCTGCTGCAGACAATGCACTTTGGTTTATTGCGTTATCTCCAATCGCACCCGAGATATCACCAGATATAAATTGGATTTTTCCCTGACCCTGAGTGTCCGACCCCATGAGACAGTGGTTTTCTCGGCTCCTGGTGTCCGAGGTCGTTCCCGCTGCACAGGTTCATGCGCCAGGGCCTCCTGCAGATAATTCACTTTGGTTTATTGCGCTATCTCTAATAGCACCCGAGATATCACCAGGTATATATTGGATTCTTCCATGACCCTGAGTGTCCGGCCCCATGAGACGGTGGTTGTCTCGGCCCCTGGTGGTCCGAGGTCGTTCCCGCAGCACAGATTCATGCGCCCGGAGCCCCTGCAGATAATTCACTTTGGTTTATTGCGCTATCTCTAATAGCACCCGAGATATCACCAGATATATATTGGATTTTTCCCTGACACTGAGTGTCCGACCCCGTGAGACTGTGGTTTTCTCGGCCCCTGGTGGTCCGAGGTACTTCCCGCTGCACAGATTCATGCGCAAGGTCCTCCTACAGACAATACACTTTGATTTATTGCGCTATCTGTAATAGCACTCGAGATATAACCAGATATATATTGGATTTTTCACTGACCCGGAGTGTCCGGCCCCATGAGACGGTGGTTTTCTCGGCCCCTGGTGGTCCGAGGTCGTTCCCGTTGCACAGATTCATGCGCCAGGGCCTCCTGCAAATAATACACTTTGGTTTATTGCGCTATCTCTAATAGCACCCGAGATATCACTAGATATATATTGGATTTTCCCCTGGCCCTGAGTGTCCGGCCCCATGAGACTGTGGTTTTCTCGGCCCCCGGTGGTCCGAGGTCGTTCCCGCTGCACAGATTCATGCGCCAGGGCCTCCTACAGACAATGCACTTTGATTTATTGCGCTATCTGTAATAGCACCCGAGATATCACCAGAAATATATTGGATTTTTCCCTGACCCTGAGTGTCCGGCCCCATGAGACGGTTGTTGTCTCGGCCCCTGGTGGTCCGAGGTCGTTCCCGCTGCACAGATTCATGCGCCAGGGCCTCCTGCAGATATTTCACTTTGGTTTATTGCGCTATCTCTAATAGCACCCGAGATATCACCATATATATATTGGATTTTACCCAGACCCTGAGTGTCCGGCCCCATGAGACTGTGGTTTTCTCGGCCCCTGGTGGTCCGAGGTCGTTCCCGCTGCACAGATTCATGCGCCAGGGCCTCCTACAGACAATGCACTTTGATTTATTGCGCTATCTGTAATAGCACCCGAGCTATCACCAGATATATATTGGATTTTTCCCTGACCCTGAGTGCCCGGCCCCATGTGTCGGTGGTTTTCTCGGCCCCTGGGGGTCCGAGATCGATCTCGCTGCAGAGGTTCATGCGCTAGAGCCTCCTGCAGACAATGCACTTTGATATATCCCGCTATATGTAATAGCACCCGAGATATCATGAGATATATATTGGATTTTTCCCTGACCCTGAGTGTCCGGCCCAATGAGGCGGTGGTTTTCTCGGCCCCTGGTTGTCCGAGGTCGTTCCCGCTGCACAGATTCATGCGCCAGGGCCTCTTGCAGATAATTCACTTTGGTGTATTGCGCTATCTCTAATATCACCCGAGATATCACCAGATATATATTGGATTTTACCCTGACCCTGAGTGTCCGGCCCCATGAGACTGTGGTTTTCTCGGCCCCTGGTGGTCCGAGGTCGTTCCCGCTGCACAGATGCATGCGCCAGGGCCTCCTGCAGATAAGTCACTTTGATTTATCGCGCTATCTCTAATAGCACCCGAGATATCACCAGATATATATTGGATTTTTCCCCGACCCAGAGTGTCCGGCCCCATGAGACGGTGGTTTTCTCGGCCCCTGGTGGTCAGAGGTCGTTCCCACTGCACAGATTCATGCGCCAGGGCCTCCTACAGATAATGCACTTTGATTTATTGCGCTATCTGTAATAGCACCCGAGATATCACCAGATATATGTTGGATTTTTCCATGACCCTGAGTGTCCGGCCCCATGAGACGGTGGTTTTCTCGGCCCCTGGTGGTCCGAGGTAGTTCCCGCTGCACAGATTCATGCGCCGGGGCCTAATACAGACAATGCACTTTGATTTCTTGGGCTATCTGTAATAGCACCCGAGATATCACCAGATATATATTGGATTTTTCCCTGACACTGAGCGTCCGGCCCCATGAGGCGGTGGTTTTCTCGGCCCCTGGTGGTCCGAGGTCGTTCCCGCTGCACAGATTCATGCGCCAGGGCCTCCTGCAGATAATTCACTTTGATTTATTGTTCTATCTGTAATATAACCCGAGATATCACCAGATATATATTGGATTTTTACCTGACCCTGAGTGCCCGGCCCCATGTCTCGGTGATTTTCTCGGACCCTGGTGATCCGAGGTAGATACCGCTGCACAGATTCATGCGCCAGGGCCTCCTGCAGAAAATGCACTTTGATTTATTGCGCTATCTCTAATAACACCCGAGATATCACCAGATACATGCTGGATTTATACATGACCTTGGGTGACGGATTCCGATTATCTGTAATTTTCTCGGCCCCTGGTGGTCCGAGGTCGTTCCTGCTGCACAGATTCATTCGCCAGTGCCTCCTACAGACAATGCACATTGACTTATTGCGCTATCTCTAATAGCACCCGAGATATCACCAGATATATATTGGATCTTTCACTGACCCTGAGTGTCCGGCCCCATGAGACGGTGGTTTTCGCGGCCCCTGGTGGTCCGAGGTTTTTCCGGCTGCACAGATTCATGCGCCAGGGCCTCCTACAGACAATGCACTTTGATTTATTGCGCTATCTGTAATAGCACCCGAGATATCACCAGATATATATTGGATTTTTCACTGACCCTGAGTGTGCGGCCCCATGAGACGGTGGTTTTCTCGGACCCTGGTGGTCCGAGGTCGTTCCCGCTGCACAGATTCATGCGCCAGGGCCTCCTACAGACAACGTACTTTGATTTATTGCGCTATCTGTAATAGCACCCGAGATATCACCAGATATATATTGGATTTTCCCCTGGCCCTGAGTGTCCGGCCCCATGAGACTGTGGTTTTCTCGGCCCCTAGTGGTCCGAGGTCGTTCCCGCTGCACAGATCCATGCGCCAGGGCCTTCTACAGACAACGCACTTTGATTTATTGCGCTATCTGTAATAGCACCCGAGATATCACCAGATATATATTGGATTTTCCCCTGACCCTGAGTGTCCGGCCCCATGAGACGGTGGTTTTCTCGGCCCCTGGTGGTCCTAGGTCGTTCCCGCTGCACAGATGCATGCGCCAGGGCCTCCTGCAGATAATTCCCTTTGGCTTATTGCGCTATCTCTAATAGCGCCCGAGATATCACCAGATATATATTGGATTTTTCCCTGACCCTGAGTCTCCGGCCCCATGAGACTGCGGTTTTCTCGGCCCCTAGTGGTCCGAGGTCGTTCCCGCTGCACAGATTCATGCGCCAGGGCCTCCTGCAGATAATGCACTTTGATTTATTGCGCTATCTCTAATAGCACCCGAGATATCACCAGATATATATTGGATTTTTCCCTGACCCTGAGTGTCCGGACCAATGAGACTGTGGTTTTCTTGGCCGCTGGGGGTCCGAGGTAGTTCCCGCTGGCCAGATTCATGCGCCAGGGCCTCCTACAGACAATGCATTTTGATTTATTGCGCTATCTCTAATAGCGCCCGAGATATCACCAGATATATATTGGATTTTTCCCCGACCCTGAGTGTCCGGCCCCATGAGACGGTTGTTTTCTCGGCCGCTGGTGGTCCGAGGTCGTTCCCGCTGGCCAGACTCATGCGCCAGGGCCTCCTACAGACAATGCACTTTGATTTATTGCGCTATCTGTAATAGCACCCGAGATATCACCAGATATATATTGGATTTTTCCCCGACCCTGAGTGTCCGGCCCCATGAGACGGTTGTTTTCTCGGCCGCTGGTGGTCCGAGGTCGTTCCCGCTGCACAGAATCATGCGCCAGGGCCTCCTACAGACAATGCACTTTGATTTATTGCGCTATCTGTAATAGCACCCGAGATATCACCCGATATATATTGGATTTTCCCCTGACCCTGAGTGTCCGGCCCCATGAGACGGTGGTCTTCTCGGCCCCTGGTGGTCCGAGGTCGTTCCCGCTGCCCAGATTCATGCGCCAGGGCCTCCTACAGACAGTGCACTTTGATTTATTGCGCTATCTGTAATAGCACCCGAGAAAGCTCCATATATATGCTGGATTTTTACATGACTTTGGGTGGCGGATACCGAAAATCTGTAATTTTCTCGGCCCCTGGTGGTCCGACGTCGTTCCCGCTGCACAGAATCATGCGCCAGGGCCTCCTACAGACAATGCACTTTGATTTATTGCGCTATCTGTAATAGCACCCGAGATATCACCAGATATATATTGGATTTTTCACTGACCCTGAGTGTGCGGCCCCATGAGACGGTGGTTTTCTCGGACCCTGGTGGTCCGAGGTCGTTCCCGCTGCACAGATTCATGCGCCAGGGCCTCCTACAGACAACGTACTTTGATTTATTGCGCTATCTGTAATAGCACCCGAGATATCACCAGATATATATTGGATTTTCCCCTGGCCCTGAGTGTCCGGCCCCATGAGACTGTGGTTTTCTCGGCCCCTAGTGGTCCGAGGTCGTTCCCGCTGCACAGATCCATGCGCCAGGGCCTTCTACAGACAACGCACTTTGATTTATTGCGCTATCTGTAATAGCACCCGAGATATCACCAGATATATATTGGATTTTCCCCTGACCCTGAGTGTCCGGCCCCATGAGACGGTGGTTTTCTCGGCCCCTGGTGGTCCTAGGTCGTTCCCGCTGCACAGATGCATGCGCCAGGGCCTCCTGCAGATAATTCCCTTTGGCTTATTGCGCTATCTCTAATAGCGCCCGAGATATCACCAGATATATATTGGATTTTTCCCTGACCCTGAGTCTCCGGCCCCATGAGACTGCGGTTTTCTCGGCCCCTAGTGGTCCGAGGTCGTTCCCGCTGCACAGATTCATGCGCCAGGGCCTCCTGCAGATAATGCACTTTGATTTATTGCGCTATCTCTAATAGCACCCGAGATATCACCAGATATATATTGGATTTTTCCCTGACCCTGAGTGTCCGGACCAATGAGACTGTGGTTTTCTTGGCCGCTGGGGGTCCGAGGTAGTTCCCGCTGGCCAGATTCATGCGCCAGGGCCTCCTACAGACAATGCATTTTGATTTATTGCGCTATCTCTAATAGCGCCCGAGATATCACCAGATATATATTGGATTTTTCCCCGACCCTGAGTGTCCGGCCCCATGAGACGGTTGTTTTCTCGGCCGCTGGTGGTCCGAGGTCGTTCCCGCTGGCCAGACTCATGCGCCAGGGCCTCCTACAGACAATGCACTTTGATTTATTGCGCTATCTGTAATAGCACCCGAGATATCACCAGATATATATTGGATTTTTCCCCGACCCTGAGTGTCCGGCCCCATGAGACGGTTGTTTTCTCGGCCGCTGGTGGTCCGAGGTCGTTCCCGCTGCACAGAATCATGCGCCAGGGCCTCCTACAGACAATGCACTTTGATTTATTGCGCTATCTGTAATAGCACCCGAGATATCACCCGATATATATTGGATTTTCCCCTGACCCTGAGTGTCCGGCCCCATGAGACGGTGGTCTTCTCGGCCCCTGGTGGTCCGAGGTCGTTCCCGCTGCCCAGATTCATGCGCCAGGGCCTCCTACAGACAGTGCACTTTGATTTATTGCGCTATCTGTAATAGCACCCGAGAAAGCTCCATATATATGCTGGATTTTTACATGACTTTGGGTGGCGGATACCGAAAATCTGTAATTTTCTCGGCCCCTGGTGGTCCGACGTCGTTCCCGCTGCACAGAATCATGCGCCAGGGCCTCCTACAGACAATGCACTTTGATTTATTGCGCTATCTGTAATAGCACCCGAGATATCACCCGATATATATTGGATTTTCCCCAGACCCTGAGTGGCCGGCCCCATGAGACGGTGGTCTTCTCGGCCCCTGGTGGTCCGAGGTCGTTCCCGCTGCCCAGATTCATGCGCCACGGCCTCCTACAGACAATGCACTTTGATTTATTGCGCTATCTGTAATAGCACCCGAAATATCAACAGATATATATTGGATATTTCCCTCACCCTGAGTGTCCAACCCCATGAGACGGTGGTTTTCTCGGCCCCTGGTGGACCGATGTCGTTCCCGCTGCACAGATTCATGCGCCAGGGCCTCCTGCAGATAATTCACTTTGGTTTATTGCGCTATCTCTAATAGCGCCCGAGATATCACCAGATATATATTGGATTTTTCCCTGACCCTGAGTCTCCGGCCCCATGAGACAGCGGTTTTCTCGGCCCCTGGTGGTCCGAGGTCGTTCCCGCTGCACACATTCATGCGCCAGGGCCTCCTGCAGATAATTCACTTTGATTTATCGCGCTATCTCTAATAGCACCCGAGATATCACCAGATATATGCTGGATTTTTACATGACCTTGGGTGACGGATTCCGAATATCTGTAATTTTCTCGGCCACTGGTGGTCCGAGGTCGTTCCTGCTGCACAGATTCATTCGCCAGTGCCTCCTACAGACAATGCACTTTGATTTATTGCGCTATCCGTAATAGCACCCGAGATATCACCAGATATATATTGGATTTTCCCCTGACCCTGAGTGTCCGGCACCATGAGACTGTGGTTTTCTCGGCCCCTAGTGGTCCGAGGTCGTTCCCGCTGCACAGATTCATGCGCCAGGGCCTCCTGCAGATAATGCACTTTGATTTATTGCGCTATCTCTAATAGCACCCGAGATATCACCAGATATATATTGGATTTTCCCCTGACCCTGAGTGTCCGGCCCCATGAGACTGTGGTTCTCTCGGACCCTAGTGGTCCGAGGTCGTTCCCGCTGCACAGATTCATGCGCCAGGGCCTCCTACAGACAACGCACCTTAATTTATTGCGCTATCTGTAATAGCACCCGAGATATCACCAGATATATATTGGATTTTCCCCTGACCCTGAGTGTCCGGCCCCATGAGACAGTGGTTTTCTCGGACCCTGGTGGTCCGAGGTCGTTCCCGCTGCACAGATTCATGCGCCAGGGCCTCCTACAGACAACGCACTTAGATTTATTGCGCTATCTGTAATAGCACCCGAGATATCACCAGATATATATTGGATTTTCCCCTGACCCTGAGTGTCCGGCCCCATGAGACTGTGGCTTTCTCGGCCCCTAGTAGTCCGAGGTCGTTCCCGCTGCACACATTCATGCGCCAGAGCCTCCTACAGACAACGCACTTTGATTTATTGCGCTATCTGTAATAGCACCCGAGATATCACCAGATATATATTGGATTTTCCCCCGACCCTGAGTGTCCGGCCCCATGAGACGGTGGTTTTCTCGGCCCCTGGTGGTCCTAGGTCGTTCCCGCTGCACAGATGCATGCGCCAGGGCCTCCTGCAGATAATTCCCTTTGGCTTATTGCGCTATCTCTAATAGCACCCGAGATATCACCAGATATATATTGGATTTTCCCCTGACCCTGAGTGGCCCGCCCCATGAGACGGTGGTCTTCTCGGCCCCTGGTGGTCCGAGGTCGTTCCCGCTGCCCAGATTCATGCGCCACGGCCTCCTACAGACAATGCACTTTGATTTATTGCGCTATCTGTAATAGCACCCGAGATATCACCAGATATATATTGGATATTTCCCTCACCCTGAGTGTCCAGCCCCATGAGACGGTGGTTTTCTCGGCCCCTGGTGGACCGAGGTCATTCCCGCTGCACAGATTCATGCGCGAGGGCCTCCTGCAGATAATTCACTTTGGTTTATTGCGCTATCTCTAATAGCACCTGAGATATCACCAGATATATATTGGATTTTCCCCTGACTCTGGGTGTCCGGCCCCATGAGACGGTGGTTTTCTCGGCCCCAGGTGGTCCGAGGACGCTCCCGCTTCCCAGATTCAGGCGCCAGGGCCTCCTGCAGATAACTCACTTGGTTTATTGCGCTATCTCTAATAGCACCCGAGATATCACCAGATATATATTGGATTTTCCCCTGACCGTGAGTGTCCGGCCCCATGAGACTGTGGTTTTCTCGGCCCCTAGTGGTCCGAGGTCGTTCCCGCTGCACAGATTCATGCGCCAGGGCCTCCTACAGACAACGCACTTTGATTTATTGCGCTATCTGTAATAGCACCCGAGATATCACCAGATATATATTGGATTTTCCCCTGACCCTGAGTGTCCGGCCCCATGAGACTGTGGCTTTCTCGGCCCCTAGTAGTCCGAGGTCGTTCCCGCTGCACACATTCATGCGCCAGAGCCTCCTACAGACAACGCACTTTGATTTATTGCGCTATCTGTAATAGCACCCGAGATATCACCAGATATATATTGGATTTTCCCCTGACCCTGAGTGTCCGGCCCCATGAGACGGTGGTTTTCTCGGACCCTGGTGGTCCGAGGTCGTTCCCGCTGCACAGATTCATGCGCCAGGGCCTCCTACAGACAGTGCACTTTGATTTATTGCGCTATCTGTAATAGCACCCGAGAAAGCTGCATATATATGCTGGATTTTTACATGACTTTGGGTGGCGGATACCGAAAATCTGTAATTTTCTCGGCCTCTGGTGGTCCGAGGTCGTTCCCTCTGCACAGATTCATGCGCCAGGGCCTCCTACGGACAATGCACTTTGATTTATTGCGCTATCTGTAATAGCACCCGAGATATCACCGGATATATATTAGATTTTTCCCTGACCCTGAGTGTCCGGCCCCATGAGACGGTGGTTTTCTCGGCCCCTGGTGGTCCGAGGTCGTTCCCGCTGCACAGATGCATGCGCCAGGGCCTCCTGCAGATAATTCACTTTGGTTAATTGCGCTATCTCTAATAGCACCCGAGATATCACCAGATATATATTGGATTTTTCCCTGACCCTGAGTGTCCGGACCAATGAGACTGTGGTTTTCTCGGCCCCTGGTGGTCCGAGGTCGTTCCCGCTGGCCAGATGCATGCGCCAGGGTCTCCTACAGACCATGCACTTTGATTTATTGCGCTATCTGTAATAGCACCCGAGATATCGCCAGATATATATTGGATTTTCCCCTGACCCTGAGTGTCCGGCCACATGAGACGGTGGTTTTCTCGGCCCCTGGTGGTCCTAGGTCGTGCCCGCTGCACAGATGCATGCGCCAGGGCCTCCTGCAGATAATTCCCTTTGGCTTATTGCGCTATCTCTAATAGCACCCGAGATATCACCAGATATATGCTGGATTTTTACATGACCGTGGGTGACGGATTCCGAATATCAGTAATTTTCTCGGCCCCTGTTGGTCCGAGGTCGTTCCTGCTGCACAGATTCATTCGCCAGTGCCTCCTACAGACAATGCACTTTGATTTATTGCGCTATCTGTAATAGCACCCGAGATATCACCAGATATATATTGGATTTTCCCCTGACCCTGAGTGTCCGGCCCCATGAGACGGTGGTTTTCTCGGACCCTGGTGGTCCGAGGTAGTTCCCGCTGGCCAGATTCATGCGGCAGGGCCTCCTACAGACAATGCATTTTGATTTTTTGCGCTATCTCTAATAGCACCCGAGATATCGCCAGATATATATTGGATTTTCCCCTGACCCTGAGTGTCCAGCCCCATGAGACGGTGGTTTTCTCGGCCCCTGGTGGACCGAGGTCGTTCCCGCTGCACAGATTCATGCGCCAGGGCCTCTTGCGGATAATTCACTTTGGTTTATTGCGCTATCTCTAATAGCGCCCGAGATATCACCAGATATATATTGGATTTTTCCCTGACCCAGAGTGTCCGGCCCCATGAGTCTGCGGTTTTCTCGGCCCCTGGTCTTCCGAGGTCGTTCCCGCTGCACACATTCATGCGCCAGGGCCTCCTGCAGATGATTCACTTTGATTTATCGCGCTATCTCTAATAGCACCCGAGATATCACCAGATATATGCTGGATTTTTACATGACCTTGGGTGACGGATTCCGAATATCTGTAATTTTCTCGGCCACTGGTGGTCCGAGGTCGTTCCTGCTGCACAGATTCATTCGCCAGTGCCTCCTACAGACAATGCACTTTGATTTATTGCGCTGTCCGTAATAGCACCCGAGATATCACCAGATATATATTGGATTTTCCCCTGACCCTGAGTGTCCGGCCCCATGAGACTGTTGTTTTCTCGGCCCCTGGTGGTCCGAGGTCGCTCCCGTTGCACAAATTCATGCGCCAGGGCCTCCTACAGACAACGCACTTTGATTTATTGCGCTATCAGTAATAGCACCCGAGATATCACCAGATATATATTGGATTTACCCCTGACCCTGAGTGTCCGGCCCCATGAGACGGTGGTTTTCTCGGACCCTGGTGGTCCGAGGTCGTTCCCGCTGCACAGATTCATGCGCCAGGGCCTCCTACAGACAACGCACTTTGATTTATTGCGCTATCTGTAATAGCACCCGAGATATCACCGGATATATATTGGATTTTCCACTGACCCTGAGTGTCCGGCCCCATGAGACTGTGGTTTTCTCGGCCCCTAGTGGTCCGAGGTCGTTCCCGCTGCACAGAATCATGCGCCAGAGCCTCCTACAGACAACGCACTTTGATTTATTGCGCTATCTGTAATAGCACCCGAGATATCACCAGATATATATTGGATTTTCCCCTGACCCTGAGTGTCCGGCCCCATGAGACGGTGGTTTTCTCGGCCCCTGGTGGTCCTAGGTCGATCCCGCTGCACAGATGCATGCGCCAGGGCCTCCTGCAGATAATTCCCTTTGGCTTATTGCGCTATCTGTAATAGCACCCGAGATATCACCAGATATATATTGGATTTTCCCCTGACCCTGAGTGTCCGGCCCCATGAGACGGTGGTTTTCTCGGCCCCTGGTGGTCCTAGGTCGATCCCGCTGCACAGATGCATGCGCCAGGGCCTCCTGCAGATAATTCCCTTTGGCTTATTGCGCTATCTCTAATAGCACCCGAGATATCACCAGATATATATTGGATTTTCCCCTGACCCTGAGTGGCCGGCCCCATGAGACGGTGGTCTTCTCGGCCCCTGGTGGTCCGAGGTCGTTCCCGCTGCCCAGATTCATGCGCCACGGCCTCCTACAGACAATGCACTTTGATTTATTGCGCTATCTGTAATAGCACCCGAGATATCACCAGATATATATTGGATATTTCCCTCACCCTGAGTGTCCAGCCCCATGAGACGGTGGTTTTCTCGGCCCCTGGTGGACCGAGGTCATTCCCGCTGCACAGATTCATGCGCGAGGGCCTCCTGCAGATAATTCACTTTGGTTTATTGCGCTATCTCTAATAGCACCTGAGATATCACCAGATATATATTGGATTTTCCCCTGACTCTGGGTGTCCGGCCCCATGAGACGGTGGTTTTCTCGGCCCCAGGTGGTCCGAGGACGCTCCCGCTTCCCAGATTCAGGCGCCAGGGCCTCCTGCAGATAACTCACTTGGTTTATTGCGCTATCTCTAATAGCACCCTAGATATCACCAGATATATATTGGATTTTCCCCTGACCCTGAGTGTCCGGCCCCATGAGACTGTGGTTTTCTCGGCCCGTAGTGGTCCGAGGTCGTTCCCGCTGCACAGATTCATGCGCCAGGGCCTCCTACAGACAACGCACTTTGATTTATTGCGCTATCTGTAATAGCACCTGAGATATCACCAGATATATATTGGATTTTCCCCTGACCCTGAGTGTCCGGCCCCATGAGACTGTGGCTTTCTCGGCCCCTAGTAGTCCGAGGTCGTTCCCGCTGCACACATTCATGCGCCAGAGCCTCCTACGGACAATGCACTTTGATTTATTGCGCTATCTGTAATAGCACCCGAGATATCACCGGATATATATTAGATTTTTCCCTGACCCTGAGTGTCCGGCCCCATGAGACGGTGGTTTACTCGGCCCCTGGTGGTCGGAGGTCGTTCCCGCTGCACAGATGCATGCACCAGGTCCTCCTGCAGATAATTCACTTTGGTTTATTGCGCTATCTCTAATAGCACCCGAGATATCACCAGATATATATTGGATTTTTCCCTGACCCTGAGTGTCCGGCCCCATGAGGCGGTGGTTTTCTCGGCCCCTGGTGGTCCGAGGTCGTTCCCGCTGCACAGATGCATGCGCCAGGGCCTCCTGCAGATAATTCACTTTGGTTAATTGCGCTATCTCTAATAGCACCCGAGATATCACCAGATATATATTGGATTTTTCCCTGACCCTGAGTGTCCGGACCAATGAGACTGTGGTTTTCTCGGCCCCTGGTGGTCCGAGGTCGTTCCCGCTGGCCAGATGCATGCGCCAGGGTCTCCTACAGACCATGCACTTTGATTTATTGCGCTATCTGTTATAGCACCCGAGATATCGGCAGATATATATTGGATTTTCCCCTTAGCCTGTGTGTCCGGCCCCGTTAGACGGTGATTTTCTCGGCCCCTGGTGGTCCGAGGTCGTTCCCGCTGCCCAGATTCATGCGCCAGGGCCTCCTACAGACAGTGCACTTTGATTTATTGCGCTATCTGTAATAGTACCCGAGAAAGCTCCATATATATGCTGGATTTTTACATGACTTTGGGTGGCGGATACCGAAAATCTGTAATTTTCTCGGCCCCTGGTGGTCCGACGTCGTTCCCGCTGCACAGAATCATGCGACCGGGCCTCCTACAGACAATACACTTTGATTTATTGCGCTATCTCTAATAGCACCCGAGATATCACCAGATATATATTGGATTTTTCCCCGACCCTGAGTGTCCGGCCCCATGAGACGGTGGTTTTCTTGGCCGCTGGTGGTCCGAGGTAGTTCCCGCTGGCCAGATTCATGCGCCAGGGCCTCCTACAGACAACGCACTTTGATTTATTGCGCTATCTGTAATAGCACCCGAGATATCACCAGATATATATTGGATATTTCCCTCACCCTGAGTGTCCAGCCCCATGAGACGGTGGTTTTCTCGGCCCCTGGTGGACCGAGGTCGTTCCCGCTGCACAGATTCATGCGCCAGGGCCTCTTGCGGATAATTCACTTTGGTTTATTGCGCTATCTCTAATAGCGCCCGAGATATCACCAGATATATATTGGATTTTTCCCTGACCCTGAGTGTCCGGCCCCATGAGTCTGCGGTTTTCTCGGCCCCTGGTGGTCCGAGGTCGTTCCCGCTGCACACATTCATGCGCCAGGGCCTCCTGCAGATGATTCTCTTTGATTTATCGCGCTATCTCTAATAGCACCCGAGATATCACCAGATATATGCTGGATTTTTACATGACCTTGGGTGACGGATTCCGAATATCTGTGATTTTCTCGGCCACTGGTGGTCCGAGGTCGTTCCTGCTGCACAGATTCATGCGCCAGAGCCTCCTACAGACAACGCACTTTGATTTATTGCGCTATCTGTAATAGCACCCGAGATATCACCAGATATATATTGGATTTACCCCTGACCCTGAGTGTCCGGCCGCATGAGACGGTGGTTTTCTCGGACCCTGGAGGTTCGAGGTCGTTCCCGCTGCACAGATTCATGCGCCAGGACCTCCTACAGACAACGCACTTTGATTTATTGCGCTATCTGTAATAGCACCCGAGATATCACCAGATATATATTGGATTTTCCACTGACCCTGAGTGTCCGGCCCCATGAGACTGTGGTTTTCTCGGCCCCTAGTGGTCCGAGGTCGTTCCCGCTGCACAGAATCATGCGCCAGAGCCTCCTACAGACAACGCACTTTGATTTATTGCGCTATCTGTAATAGCACCCGAGATATCACCAGATATATATTGGATTTTCCCCTGACCCTGAGTGTCCGGCCCCATGAGACGGTGGTTTTCTCGGCCCCTGGTGGTCCTAGGTCGTTCCCGCTGCACAGATGCATGCGCCAGGGCCTCCTGCAGATAATTCCCTTTGGCTTATTGCGCTATCTCTAATAGCACCCGAGATATCACCAGATATATATTGGATTTTTCCCTGACCCTGAGTGGCCGGCCCCATGAGACGGTGGTCTTCTCGGCCCCTGGTGGTCCGAGGTCGTTCCCGCTGCCCAGATTCATGCGCCACGGCCTCCTACAGACAATGCACTTTGATTTATTGCGCTATCTGTAATAGCACCCGAGATATCAACAGATATATATTGGATATTTCCCTCACCCTGAGTGTCCAGCCCCATGAGACGGTGGTTTTCTCGGCCCCTGGTGGACCGATGTCGTTCCCGCTGCACAGATTCATGCGCCAGGGCCTCCTGCAGATAATTCACTTTGGTTTATTGCGCTATATCTAATAGCGCCCGAGATATCACCAGATATATATTGGATTTTTCCCTGACCCTGAGTGTCCGGCCCCATGAGACTGCGGTTTTCTCGGCCCCTGGTGGTCCGAGGTCGTTCCCGCTGCACACATTCATGCGCCAGGGCCTCCTGCAGATAATTCACTTTGATTTATTGCGCTATCTGTAATAGCACCCGAGATATCACCAGATATATATTGGATTTACCCCTGACCCTGAGTGTCCGGCCCCATGAGACGGTGGTTTACTCGGCCCCTGGTGGTCGGAGGTCGTTCCCGCTGCACAGATGCATGCACCAGGGCCTCCTGCAGATAATTCACTTTGGTTTATTGCGCTATCTCTAATAGCACCCGAGATATCACCAGATATATATTTGGATTTTTCCCTGACCCTGAGTGTCCGGCCCCATGAGACGGTGGTTTTCTCGGCCCCTGGTGGTCCGAGGTCGTTCCCTCTGCACAGATTCATGCGCCAGGGCCTCCTACGGACAACGCACTTTGATTTATTGCGCTATCTGTAATAGCACCCGAGATATCACCAGATATATATTGGATTTTCCCCTGACCCTGAGTGTCCGGCCCCATGAGACGGTGGTTTTCTCGGACCCTGGTGGTCCGAGGTCGTTCCCGCTGCACAGATTCATGCGCCAGGGCCTCCTACAGACAACGCACTTTGATTTATTGCGCTATCTGTTATAGCACCCGAGATATCACCAGATATATATTGGATTTTCCCCTGACCCTGAGTGTCCGGCCCCATGAGACTGTGGTTTTCTCGGCCCCTAGTGGTCCGAGGTCGTTCCCGCTGCACAGATTCATGCGCCAGAGCCTCCTACAGACAACGCACTTTGATTTATTGCGCTATCTGTAATAGCACCCGAGATATCACCAGATATATTTTGGATTTTCCCCTGACCCTGTGTGTCCGGCCCCATGAGACGGTGGTTTTCTCGGCCCCTGGTGGTCCTAGGTCGTTCCCGCTGCACAGATGCTTGCGCCAGGGCCTCCTGCAGATAATTCCCTTTGGCTTATTGCGCTATCTCTAATAGCAGCCGAGATATCACCAGATATATATTGGATTTTCCACTGACCCTGAGTGTCCGGCCCCATGAGACTGTGGTTTTCTCGGCCCCTAGTGGTCCGAGGTCGTTCCCGCTGCACAGAATCATGCGCCAGAGCCTCCTACAGACAACGCACTTTGATTTATTGCGCTATCTGTAATAGCACCCGAGATATCACCAGATATATATTGGATTTTCCCCTGACCCTGAGTGTCCGGCCCCATGAGACGGTGGTTTTCTCGGCCCCTGGTGGTCCTAGGTCGATCCCGCTGCACAGATGCATGCGCCAGGGCCTCCTGCAGATAATTCCCTTTGGCTTATTGCGCTATCTGTAATAGCACCCGAGATATCACCAGATATATATTGGATTTTCCCCTGACCCTGAGTGTCCGGCCCCATGAGACGGTGGTTTTCTCGGCCCCTGGTGGTCCTAGGTCGATCCCGCTGCACAGATGCATGCGCCAGGGCCTCCTGCAGATAATTCCCTTTGGCTTATTGCGCTATCTCTAATAGCACCCGAGATATCACCAGATATATATTGGATTTTCCCCTGACCCTGAGTGGCCGGCCCCATGAGACGGTGGTCTTCTCGGCCCCTGGTGGTCCGAGGTCGTTCCCGCTGCCCAGATTCATGCGCCACGGCCTCCTACAGACAATGCACTTTGATTTATTGCGCTATCTGTAATAGCACCCGAGATATCACCAGATATATATTGGATATTTCCCTCACCCTGAGTGTCCAGCCCCATGAGACGGTGGTTTTCTCGGCCCCTGGTGGACCGAGGTCATT
This sequence comes from Nomia melanderi, assembly GCF_051020985.1. Classification (NCBI taxonomy): domain Eukaryota; kingdom Metazoa; phylum Arthropoda; class Insecta; order Hymenoptera; family Halictidae; genus Nomia; species Nomia melanderi. Next base: position 8,657,150 of record NW_027475130.1, read on the forward strand.
CCCGCTGCACAGATTCATGCGCGAGGGCCTCCTGCAGATAATTCACTTTGGTTTATTGCGCTATCTCTAATAGCACCTGAGATATCACCAGATATATATTGGATTTTCCCCTGACTCTGGGTGTCCGGCCCCATGAGACGGTGGTTTTCTCGGCCCCAGGTGGTCCGAGGACGCTCCCGCTTCCCAGATTCAGGCGCCAGGGCCTCCTGCAGATAACTCACTTGGTTTATTGCGCTATCTCTAATAGCACCCTAGATATCACCAGATATATATTGGATTTTCCCCTGACCCTGAGTGTCCGGCCCCATGAGACTGTGGTTTTCTCGGCCCGTAGTGGTCCGAGGTCGTTCCCGCTGCACAGATTCATGCGCCAGGGCCTCCTACAGACAACGCACTTTGATTTATTGCGCTATCTGTAATAGCACCCGAGATATCACCAGATATATATTGGATTTTCCCCTGACCCTGAGTGTCCGGCCCCATGAGACTGTGGCTTTCTCGGCCCCTAGTAGTCCGAGGTCGTTCCCGCTGCACACATTCATGCGCCAGAGCCTCCTACGGACAATGCACTTTGATTTATTGCGCTATCTGTAATAGCACCCGAGATATCACCGGATATATATTAGATTTTTCCCTGACCCTGAGTGTCCGGCCCCATGAGACGGTGGTTTACTCGGCGCCTGGTGGTCGGAGGTCGTTCCCGCTGCACAGATGCATGCACCAGGGCCTCCTGCAGATAATTCACTTTGGTTTATTGCGCTATCTCTAATAGCACCCGAGATATCACCAGATATATATTGGATTTTTCCCTGACCCTGAGTGTCCGGCCCCATGAGGCGGTGGTTTTCTCGGCCCCTGGTGGTCCGAGGTCGTTCCCGCTGCACAGATGCATGCGCCAGGGCCTCCTGCAGATAATTCACTTTGGTTAATTGCGCTATCTCTAATAGCACCCGAGATATCACCAGATATATATTGGATTTTTCCCTGACCCTGAGTGTCCGGACCAATGAGACTGTGGTTTTCTCGGCCCCTGGTGGTCCGAGGTCGTTCCCGCTGGCCAGATGCATGCGCCAGGGTCTCCTACAGACCATGCACTTTGATTTATTGCGCTATCTGTTATAGCACCCGAGATATCGGCAGATATATATTGGATTTTCCCCTGAGCCTGTGTGTCCGGCCCCGTTAGACGGTGATTTTCTCGGCCCCTGGTGGTCCGAGGTCGTTCCCGCTGCCCAGATTCATGCGCCAGGGCCTCCTACAGACAGTGCACTTTGATTTATTGCGCTATCTGTAATAGTACCCGAGAAAGCTCCATATATATGCTGGATTTTTACATGACTTTGGGTGGCGGATACCGAAAATCTGTAATTTTCTCGGCCCCTGGTGATCCGACGTCGTTCCCGCTGCACAGAATCATGCGACCGGGCCTCCTACAGACAATACACTTTGATTTATTGCGCTATCTCTAATAGCACCCGAGATATCACCAGATATATATTGGATTTTTCCCCGACCCTGAGTGTCCGGCCCCATGAGACGGTGGTTTTCTTGGCCGCTGGTGGTCCGAGGTAGTTCCCGCTGGCCAGATTCATGCGCCAGGGCCTCCTACAGACAACGCACTTTGATTTATTGCGCTATCTGTAATAGCACCCGAGATATCACCAGATATATATTGGATATTTCCCTCACCCTGAGTGTCCAGCCCCATGAGACGGTGGTTTTCTCGGCCCCTGGTGGACCGAGGTCGTTCCCGCTGCACAGATTCATGCGCCAGGGCCTCTTGCGGATAATTCACTTTGGTTTATTGAGCTATCTCTAATAGCGCCCGAGATATCACCAGATATATATTGGATTTTTCCCTGGCCCTGAGTGTCCGGCCCCATGAGTCTGCGGTTTTCTCGGCCCCTGGTGGTCCGAGGTCGTTCCCGCTGCACACATTCATGCGCCAGGGCCTCCTGCAGATGATTCACTTTGATTTATCGCGCTATCTCTAATAGCACCCGAGATATCACCAGATATATGCTGGATTTTTACATGACCTTGGGTGACGGATTCCGAATATCTGTGATTTTCTCGGCCACTGGTGGTCCGAGGTCGTTCCTGCTGCACAGATTCATGCGCCAGAGCCTCCTACAGACAACGCACTTTGATTTATTGCGCTATCTGTAATAGCACCCGAGATATCACCAGATATATATTGGATTTACCCCTGACCCTGAGTGTCCGGCCGCATGAGACGGTGGTTTTCTCGGACCCTGGAGGTTCGAGGTCGTTCCCGCTGCACAGATTCATGCGCCAGGACCTCCTACAGACAACGCACTTTGATTTATTGCGCTATCTGTAATAGCACCCGAGATATCACCAGATATATATTGGATTTTCCACTGACCCTGAGTGTCCGGCCCCATGAGACTGTGGTTTTCTCGGCCCCTAGTGGTCCGAGGTCGTTCCCGCTGCACAGAATCATGCGCCAGAGCCTCCTACAGACAACGCACTTTGATTTATTGCGCTATCTGTAATAGCACCCGAGATATCACCAGATATATATTGGATTTTCCCCTGACCCTGAGTGTCCGGCCCCATGAGACGGTGGTTTTCTCGGCCCCTGGTGGTCCTAGGTCGTTCCCGCTGCACAGATGCATGCGCCAGGGCCTCCTGCAGATAATTCCCTTTGGCTTATTGCGCTATCTCTAATAGCACCCGAGATATCACCAGATATATATTGGATTTTTACCTGACCCTGAGTGGCCGGCCCCATGAGACGGTGGTCTTCTCGGCCCCTGGTGGTCCGAGGTCGTTCCCGCTGCCCAGATTCATGCGCCACGGCCTCCTACAGACAATGCACTTTGATTTATTGCGCTATCTGTAATAGCACCCGAGATATCAACAGATATATATTGGATATTTCCCTCACCCTGAGTGTCCAGCCCCATGAGACGGTGGTTTTCTCGGCCCCTGGTGGACCGATGTCGTTCCCGCTGCACAGATTCATGCGCCAGGGCCTCCTGCAGATAATTCACTTTGGTTTATTGCGCTATATCTAATAGCGCCCGAGATATCACCAGATATATATTGGATTTTTCCCTGACCCTGAGTGTCCGGCCCCATGAGACTGCGGTTTTCTCGGCCCCTGGTGGTCCGAGGTCGTTCCCGCTGCACACATTCATGCGCCAGGGCCTCCTGCAGATAATTCACTTTGATTTATTGCGCTATCTGTAATAGCACCCGAGATATCACCAGATATATATTGGATTTACCCCTGACCCTGAGTGTCCGGCCCCATGAGACGGTGGTTTACTCGGCCCCTGGTGGTCGGAGGTCGTTCCCGCTGCACAGATGCATGCACCAGGGCCTCCTGCAGATAATTCACTTTGGTTTATTGCGCTATCTCTAATAGCACCCGAGATATCACCAGATATATATTTGGATTTTTCCCTGACCCTGAGTGTCCGGCCCCATGAGACGGTGGTTTTCTCGGCCCCTGGTGGTCCGAGGTCGTTCCCTCTGCACAGATTCATGCGCCAGGGCCTCCTACGGACAACGCACTTTGATTTATTGCGCTATCTGTAATAGCACCCGAGATATCACCAGATATATATTGGATTTTCCCCTGACCCTGAGTGTCCGGCCCCATGAGACGGTGGTTTTCTCGGACCCTGGTGGTCCGAGGTCGTTCCCGCTGCACAGATTCATGCGCCAGGGCCTCCTACAGACAACGCACTTTGATTTATTGCGCTATCTGTTATAGCACCCGAGATATCACCAGATATATATTGGATTTTCCCCTGACCCTGAGTGTCCGGCCCCATGAGACTGTGGTTTTCTCGGCCCCTAGTGGTCCGAGGTCGTTCCCGCTGCACAGATTCATGCGCCAGAGCCTCCTACAGACAACGCACTTTGATTTATTGCGCTATCTGTAATAGCACCCGAGATATCACCAGATATATTTTGGATTTTCCCCTGACCCTGTGTGTCCGGCCCCATGAGACGGTGGTTTTCTCGGCCCCTGGTGGTCCTAGGTCGTTCCCGCTGCACAGATGCTTGCGCCAGGGCCTCCTGCAGATAATTCCCTTTGGCTTATTGCGCTATCTCTAATAGCAGCCGAGATATCACCAGATATATATTGGATTTTCCCCTGACCCTGAGTGGCCGGCCCCATGAGACGGTGGTCTTCTCGGCCCCTGGTGGTCCGAGGTCGTTCCCGCTGCCCAGATTCATGAGCCAGTGCCTCCTACAGACAACGCACTTTGATTTATTGCGCTATCTGTAATAGCACCCGAGATATCACCAGATATATATTGGATTTTCCCCTGACCCTGAGTGTCCGGCCCCATGAGACGGTGGTTTTCTCGGCCCCTGGTGGTCCTAGGTCGTTCCCGCTGCACAGATGCTTGCGCCAGGGCCTCCTGCAGATAATTCCCTTTGGCTTATTGCGCTATCTCTAATAGCACCCGAGATATCACCAGATATATATTGGATTTTCCCCTGACCCTGAGTGGCCGGCCCCATGAGACGGTGGTCTTCTCGGCCCCTGGTGGTCCGAGGTCGTTCCCGCTGCCCAGATTCATGCGCCACGGCCTCCTACAGACAATGCACTTTGATTTATTGCGCTATCAGTAATAGCACCCGAGATATCACCAGATATATATTGGATATTTCCCTCACCCTGAGTGTCCAGCCACATGAGACGGTGGTTTTCTCGGACCCTGGTGGTCCGAGGTCGTTCCCGCTGCACAGATTCATGCGCCAGGGCCTCCTACAGACAACGCACTTTGATTTATTGCGCTATCTGTAATAGCACCCGAGATATCACCAGATATATATTGGATTTTCCACTGACCCTGAGTGTCCGGCCCCATGAGACTGTGGTTTTCTCGGCCCCTAGTGGTCCGAGGTCGTTCCCGCTGCACAGATTCATGCGCCAGAGCCTCCTACAGACAACGCACTTTGATTTATTGCGCTATCTGTAATAGCACCCGAGATATCACAAGATATATATTGGATTTTTCCCTGACCCTGAGTGTCCGGCCCCATGAGACTGTGGTTTTCTCGGCCCCTGGTGGTCCGAGGTCGTTCCCGCTGCACACATTCATGCGCCAGGGCCTCCTGCAGATAATTCACTTTGATTTATCGCGCTATCTCTAATAGCACCCGAGATATCACCAGATATATGCTGGATTTTTACATGACCTTGGGTGACGGATTCCGAATATCTGTAATTTTCTCGGCCACTGGTGGTCCGAGGTCGTTCCTGCTGCACAGATTCATTCGCCAGTGCCTCCTACAGACAATGCACTTTGATTTATTGCGCTGTCCGTAATAGCACCCGAGATATCACCAGATATATATTGGATTTTCCCCTGACCCTGAGTGTCCGGCCCCATGAGACTGTGGTTTTCTCGGCCCCTAGTGGTCCGAGGTCGTTCCCGCTGCACAGATTCATGCCCCAGGGCCTCCTACAGACAACGCACTTTGATTTATTGCACTATCTGTAATAGCACCCAAGATATCACCAGATATATATTGGATTTTTCCCTGACCCTGAGTGTCCGGCCCCATGAGACGGTGGTTTTCTCGGCCCCTGGTCGTCCGAGGTCGTTCCCGCTGCCCAGATTCATGCGCCAGGGCCTCCTACAGACAATGCACTTTGATTTATTGCGCTATCTGCAATAGCACCCGAGATATCACCAGATATATGCTGGATTTTTACATGACCTAGGGTGTCCGGCCCCATGTGTCGGTGGTTTTCTCGGCCCCTGGTGATCCGAGGTCGTTCCCGCTGCACAGATTCATGCACCAGGGCCTCCTACAGATAACTCACTTTGGTTTATTGCGCTATCTATAATAGCACCCGAGATATCACCAGATATATATTGGATTTTTCCCTGACCCTGAGTGTCCGGCCCCATGAGACGGTAGTTTTCTCGGCCCCTGGTGGACCGAGGTCGTTCCCGCTGCACAGATTCATGCGCCAGGGACTCCTGCAGATAATTCACTTTGATTTATTTCCCTATCTGTAATAGGACCCGAGATATCACCAGATATATATTGGATTTTCCCCAGACCCTGAGTGTCCGGCCGCATGAGACTGTAGTTTTCTCGGCCCCTGGTGGTCCGAGGTGGTTCCCGCTGCACAGATTCATGCGACAGGGCCTCCTACAGACAATGCACTTTGATTTATTGCGCTATCTGTAATAGCACCCGAGATATCACCAGATATATATTGGATATTTCCCTCACCCTGAGTGTCCAGCCCCATGAGACGGTGGTTTTCTCGGCCCCTGGTGGACCGAGGTCGTTCCCGCTGCACAGATTCATGCGCCTGGTCCTCCTGCAGATAATTCACTTTTATTTATTTCGCCATCTGTAATAGGACCCGAGATATCACCAGATATATATTGGATATTTCCCTCACCCTGAGTGTCCAGCCCCATGAGACGGTGGTTTTCTCGGCCCCTGGTGGACCGAGGTCGTTCCCGCTGCACAGATTCATGCGCCAGGGACTCCTGCAGATAATTCACTTTGGTTTATTGCGCTATCTCTAATAGCGCCCGAGATATCACCAGATATGTATTGGATTTTTCCCTGACCCTGAGTGTCCGGCCCCATGAGACTGCGGTTTTCTCGGCCCCTGGTGGTCCGAGGTCGTTCCCGCTGCACACATTCATGCGCCAGGGCCTCCTGCAGATAATTCACTTTGGTTTATTGCGCTATCTCTAATAGCACACGAGATATCACCAGATATATATTGGATTTTGCCCTGACCCTGAGTGTCCGGCCCCATGAGACTGTGGTTTTCTCGGATCCTGGCGGTCCGAGGTCGTTGCCGTTGCACAGATTCATGCGCCAGGGCCTCCTGCAGATAATTCACTTCGGTTTATTGCGCTATCTCTAATAGTACCCGAGATATCACCAGATATATATTGGATTTTCCCCTGACCCTGAGTGTCCGGCCCCATGAGACTGTGGTTTTCTCGGCCCCTGGTGGTCCGAGGTCGTTCCCGCTGCACAGATTCATGCGCCAGGGCCTCCTACAGACAATGCAGTTTGATTTATTGCGCTATCTCTAATAGCACCCAAGATATCACCAGATATATATAGGATTTTTCCCTGACCCTGACTGTCTGGCCCCATGAGACGGTGATTTTCTCGGCCCCTACGGGTCCGAGTTCGTTCCCGCTGCACAGATTCATGCGCCAGGGCCTCCTGCAGATAATTCACTTTGGTTTATTGCGCTATCTCTAACAGCACCCAAGATATCACCAGATATATATTGGATTTATCCCTGACCCTCAGTGTCCGGCCCCATGAGACTGTGGTTTTTTCGGCCCCTGGTGGTCCGAGGTCGTTCCCGTTGCACAGATTCATGCGCCAGGGCCTCCTACAGACAATGCACTTTGATTTATTGCGCTATCTGTAATAGCACCCGAGATATCACCAGATATATATTGGATATTTCCCTCACCCTGAGTGTCCAGCCCCATGAGACGGTGGTTTTCTCGACCCTGGTGGACCGAGGTCGTTCCCGCTGCACAGATTCATGGGCCAGGGCCTCCTGCAGATAATTCACTTTGATTTATCGCGCTATCTGTAATAGCACCCGAGATATCACCAGATATATATAGGATATTTCCCTCACCCTGAGTGTCCAGCCCCATGAGACGGTTGTTTTCTCGGCCCCTGGTGGACCGAGGTCGTTCCCGCTGCACAGATTCATGCGCCAGGGCCTCCTGCAGATAATTCGCTTTGGTTTATTTCGCTATCTGTAATAGGAACCGAGATATCACCAGATATATATTGGATTATCCCCAGACCCTGAGTGTCCGCCCCCATGAGACTGTAGTTTTCTCGGCCCCTGGTGGTCCGAGGTCGTTCCCGCTGCACAGGTTCATGCGCCAGGGCCTCCTACAGACAACGCACTTTGATTTATTGGGCTATCTCTAATAGCACCCGAGATATCACCAGATATATATTGGATTTTCCCCTGACCCTGAGTGTCCGGCCCCATGCGGCTGTGGTTTTTTCGGACCCTGGTGGTCCGAGGTCGTTCCCGCTGCACAGAATCAGGCGCCAGGGCCTCCTGCAGATAACTCACTTGGTTTATTGCGCTATCTCTAATAGCACCCGAGATATCACCAGATATATATTGGATATTTCCCTCACCCTGAGTGTCCAGCCCCATGAGACGGTGGTTTTCTCGGCCCCTGGTGGTCCGAGGTCGTTCCCGCTGCACTGATTCATGCGCCAGGGCCTCCTGCAGATAATTCACTTTCGTTTATTGCGCTATCTCTAATAGCACCCGAAATATCACCAGATATATATTGGATTTTCCCCTGACCCTGAGTGTCCGGCCCCATGAGACTGCGGTTTTCTCGGCCCCTGGTGGTCCGAGGTCGTTCCCGTTGCACAGATTCATGCGCCAGGGCCTCCCGCAGATAATTCACTTTGGTTTATTGCGCTATCTCTAATAGCACCCGAGATATCACCAGATATATATTGGATTTTCCCCTGACCCTGAGTGTCCGGCCCCATGAGACTGTGGTTTTCTCGGCCCCTGGTGGTCCGAGGTCGTTCCCGCTGCCCAGATTCATGCGCCACCGCCTCCTACTGACAATGCACTTTGATTTATTGCGCTATCTGTAATAGCGCCCGTGATATCACCAGATATATATTGGATTTTTCCCTGACCCTGAGTGTCCGGCCCCATGAGACGGCGGTTTTCTCGGCCCCTGGTGGCCCGAGGTCGTTCCCGCTGCACACATTCATGCGCCAGGGCCTCCTGCAGATAATTCACTTTGGTTTGTTGCGCTATCTCTAATAGCACCCGAAATATCACCAGATATATATTGGATTTTGCCCTGACCCTGAGCGTCCGGCCCCATTAGACTGTGGTTTTCTCGGCCCCTGGTGGTCCGAGGTCGTTCCCGTTGCACAGAATCATGCGCCAGGGCCTCCTGCAGATAATTCACTTTGGTTTATTGCGCTATCTCTAATAGCACCCGAGATATCACCAGATATATATTGGATTTTTCCCTGACCCTGAGTGTCCGGCCCCATGAGACGGTGGTTTTCTCGGCCCCTGGTGGTCCGAGGTCGTTGCCGCTGCACAGATTCATGCACCCGGGCCTCCTACAGACAATGCACTTTGATTTATTTCGCTATCTGTAATAGGAACCGAGATATCACCAGATATATATTGGATTTTTCCCTCACCCTGAGTGTCCGGCCCCATGAGACGGTGGTTTTCTCGGCCCCTGGTGGTCCTAGGTCGTTCCCTCTGCACAGATTCATTCGCCAGGGCCTCCTACAGACAATGCACTTTGATTTATTGCGGTATCTCTAATAGCACCCTAGATATCACCAGATATATATTGGGTTTTTCCCGGACCCTTACAGTCCGGCCCCATGAGACGGTGATTTTCTCGGCCCCTGGTGGTCCGAGGTCGTTCCCGCTGCACAGAATCATGCGCCAGGGCTTCCTGCAGATAATTCACTTTGGTTTATTGCGCTATCTCTAACAGCACCCAAGATATCACCAGATATATATGGGATTTTTCCCTGACCCTAAGTGTCCGGCCCCTCGGGACGGTGGTTTTCTCAGCCCCTGGTGGTCCGAGGTAGTTCCCGCTGCACAGATTCATGCGCCAGGGCCTCCTACAGATAACTCACTTTGGTTTATTGCGCTATCTATAATAGCACCCGAGATATCACCAGATATATATTGGATTTTTCCCTTACCCTGAGTGTCCGGCCCCATGAGACGGTGGTTTTCTCGGCCCCTGGTGGTCCTAGGTCGTTCCCGCTGCACAGATGCATGCGCCAGGGCCTCCTGCAGATAATTCACTTTGGTTTATTGCGCTATCTCTAACAGCACCCAAGATATCACCAGATATATATGGGATTTTTCCCTGACCCTGAGTGTCCGGACCCATGAGACTGTGGTCTTCTCGGCGCCTGGTGGTCCGAGGTCGTTCCCGCTGCCCAGATTCATGCGCCACGGCCTCCTACTGACAATGCACTTTGATTTATTGCGCTATCTGTAATAACACCCGAGATATCACCAGATATATATTGGATATTTCCCTCACCCTGAGTGTCCAGCCCCATGAGACGGTGGTTTTCTCGGCCCCTGGTGGACCGAGGTCGTTCCCGCAGCACAGATTCATGCGCCAGGGCCTCCTGCAGATAATTCACTTTGGTTTATTGCGCTATCTCTAACAGCACCCAAGATATCACCAGATATATATGGGATTTTTCCCTGACCCTGAGTGTCCGGACCCATGAGACTGTGGTCTTCTCGGCGCCTGGTGGTACGAGGTCGTTCCCGCTGCCCAGATTCATGCGCCACGGCCTCCTACTGACAATGCACTTTGATTTATTACGCTATCTGTAATAGCACCCGAGATATCACCAGATATATATTGGATTTTCCCCTGACCCTGAGTGTCCGGCCCCATGAGACTGTGGTTTTCTCGGCCCCTGGTGGTCCGAGGTCGTTCCCGCTGCACAGATTAATGCGCCAGGGACTCCTGCAGACAATGCACTTTGATTTATTGCGCTATCTGTAATAGCACCCGAGATATCACCAGATATATATTGGATATTTCCCTCACCCTGAGTGTCCAGCCCCATGAGACTGCGGTTTTCTCGGCCCCTGGTGGTCCGAGGTCGTTCCCGTTGCACAGATTCATGCGCCAGGGCCTCCTGCAGATAATTCACTTTGGTTTATTGCGCTGTATCTAATAGCACCCGAGATATCACCAGATATATATTGGATTTTCCCCTGACCCTGAGTGTCCAGCCCCATGAGACGGTGGTTTTCTCTGCCCCCGGTGGTCCGAGGTCGTTCCCGCTGCACTGATTCATGCGCCAGGGCCTCCTGCAGATAATTCACTTTCGTTTATTGCGCTATCTCTAATAGCACCCGAAATATCACCAGATATATATTGGATTTTCGCCTGACCCTGAGTGTCCGGCCCCATGAGACGGTGGTTTTCTCGGCCCCTGGTGGTCCGAGGTCGTTCCCGCTGCACAGATTCAGGCGCCAGGGCCTCCTGCAGATAACTCACTTGGTTTATTGCGCTATCTCTAATAGCACCCGAGATATCACCAGATATATATTGGATATTTCCCTCACCCTGAGTGTCCAGCCCCATGAGACGTTGTTTTTCTCGGCCCCTGGTGGTCCGAGGTCGTTCCCGCTGCACAGATTCATGCGCCAGGGCCTCCTACAGACAATGCACTTTGATTCATTGCGCTATCTGTAATAGCACCCGAGATATCACCAGATATATATTGGATATTTCCCTCACCCTGAGTGTCCAGCCCCATGAGACGGTGGTTTTCTCGGCCCCTGGTGGACCGAGGTCGTTCCCGCTGCACAGATTCATGCGCCAGGGCCTCCTGCAGATAATTCGCTTTGGTTTATTTCGCTATCTGTAATAGGAACCGAGATATCACCAGATATATATTGGATTTTCCCCAGACCCTGAGTGTCCGCCCCCATGAGACTGTAGTTTTCTCGGCCCCTGGTGGTCCGAGGTCGTTCCCGCTGCACAGGTTCATGCGCCAGGGCCTCCTACAGACAATGCACTTTGATTTATTGCGCTATCTGTAATATCACCCGAGATATCACCAGATATATATTGGATGTTTCCCTGTCCCTGAGTGTCCGGCCCCATGAGACGGTGGATGTCTCGGCCCCTGATGGTCCGAGATCGTTCCCGCTGCAGAGATTCATGCGCCAGGGCCTCCTGCAGACAATTCACTTTGGTTTATTGCCCTATCTCTAATAGCACCCGAGATATCACCAGATATATATTGGATTTTTCCCCGACCCTGAGTGTCCGGCCCCATGAGACGGTGGTTTTCTCGGCCGCTGGTGGTCCGAGGTCGTTCCCGCTGGCCAGATTCATGCGCCAGGGCCTCCTACAGACAATGCACTATGATTTATTGCGCTATCTGTAATAGCACCCGAGATATCACCAGATCTATATTGGATTTTCCCCTGACCCTGAGTATCCGGCCCCATGAGACTGTGGTTTTCTCGGCCCCTGGTGGTCCGAGGTCGTTCCCGTTGCACAGATTCATGCGCCAGGGCCTCCTGCAGATAATTCACTTTGGTTTATTGCGCTATCCCTAATAGCACCCGAGATATCACCAGATATATATTGGATTTTTCACTGACCCTGAGTGTCCTGCCCCATGAGACGGTGGTTTTCTCGGCCTCTGGTGTTCCGAGGTCGTTCCCGCTGCACAGATTCATGCGCCAGGGCCTCCTACAGACAATGCACTTTGATTTATTGCGCTATCTCTAATAGCACCCGAGATATCACCAGATATATATTGGATTTTCCCCTGACCCTGAGTGTCCGGCCCCATGAGACTGTGGTTTTCTCGGCCCCTGGTGGTCCGAGGTCGCTCCCGTTGCACAGATTCATGCGCCAGGGCCTCCTGCAGATAATTCACTTTGGTTTATTGCGCTATCTCTAATAGCACCCGAGATATCACCAGATATTTGCTGGATTTTTACATGACCTTGGGTGACGGATTCCGAATATCTGTAATTTTCTCGGCCACTGGTGGTCCGAGGTCGTTCCTGCGGTACAGATTCATTCGCAAGAGCCTCCTACAGTCAATGCACTTTGGTTTATTGCGCTATCTGTAATAGCACCCGAGATATCACCAGATATATATTGGATTTTCCCCTGACCCTGAGTGTCCGGCCCCATGAGACTGTGGTTTTCTCGGCCCCTGGTGGTCCGAGGTCGTTCCCGCTGCACAGATTCATGCGCCAGGGCCTCCTACAGACAATGCACTTTGATTTATTGCGCTATCTGTAATAGCACCCGAGATATCACCAGATATATATTGGATTCTTCCCTGACCCTGAGTGTCCGGCCCCATGAGACGGTGGTTTTCTCGGCCCCTGGTGGTCCGAGGTCGTCCCCGCTGCACAGATTCATGCGCCGGGGCCTAATACAGACAATGCACTTTGATTTCTTGGGCTATCTGTAATAGCACCCGAGATATCACCAGATATATATTGGATTTTTCCCTGACCCTGAGTGTCCGGCCCCATGAGACGGTGGCTTTCTCGGCCCCTGGTGGTCCGAGGTCGTTCCCGCTGCACAGATTCATGCGCCAGGGCCTCCTACAGACAATGCACTTTGATTTATTGTTCTATCTGTAATATAACCCGAGATATCACCAGAAATATATTGGATTTTTCCCTGACCCTGAGTGTCCGGCCCCATTAGACGGTTGTTGTCTCGGCCCCTGGTGGTCCGAGGTCGTTCCCGCTGCACAGATTCATGCGCCAGGGCCTCTTGCAGACAATGCACTTTGATTTATTGCGCTATCTGTAATAGCACCCGAGATATCACCAGATATATATTGGATTTTTCACTGACCCTGAGTGTCCGGCCCAATGTGACGGTGGTTTTCTCGGCCCCTGGTGTTCCGAGGTCGTTCCCGCTGCACAGATTCATGCGCCAGGGCCTCCTACAGACAATGCACTTTGATTTATTGCGCTATCTGTAATAGCACCCAAGATATCACCAGATAAATATTGGATTTTCCCCTGACCCTGAGTGTCCGGCCCCATGAGACTGTGGTTTTCTCGGCCCCTGGTGGTCCGAGGTCGCTCCCGTTGCACAGATTCATGCGCCAGGGCCTCCTGCAGATAATGCACTTTGGTTTATTGCGCTATCTCTAATAGCACCCGAGATATCACCAGATATATATTGGATTTTTCACTGACCCTGAGCGTCCGGCCCCATGAGACGGTCGTTTTCTCGGCCCCTGGTGGTCCGAGAACGTTCCCGCTGCACAGGTTCATGCGCCAGGGCCTCCTGCAGACAATGCACTTTGATTTATTGCGCTATCTCTAATAGCACCCGAGATATCACCAGATATATATTGGATTTTCCCCTGACCCTGAGTGTCCGGCCCCATGAGACTGTGGTTTTCTCGGCCCCTGGTGGTCCGAGGTCGCTCCCGTTGCACAGATTCATGCGCCAGGGCCTCCTGCAGATAATGCACTTTGGTTTATTGCGCTATCTCTAATAGCACCCGAGATATCACCAGATATATATTGGATTTTGCCCTGACCCTGAGTGTCCGGCCCCATGAGACTGTGGTTTTCTCAGCCCCTGGTCTTCCGAGGTCGTTCCCGCTGCACAGATACATGCTCCAGGGCCTCCTACAGACAATGCACTTTGATTTATTGCTCTATCTGTAATAGCACACGAGATATCACCAGATATATATTGGATTTTCCCCTGACCCTGAGTGTCCGGCCCCATGAGACGGTGGTTTTCTCGGCCCCTGATGGTCCGAGGTCGTTCCCGCTGGCCACATTTATGCGCCAGGGCCTCCTACAGACAATGCACTTTGATTTATTGCGCTATCTGTAATAGCACCCGAGATATCACCAGATATATATTGGATTTTCCCCTGACCCTGAGTGTCCGGCCCCTTGGGACTGTCGTTTTCTCGGTCCCTGGTGGTCCGAGGTCGTTCCCGTTGCACAGATTCATGCGCCAGGGCCTCCTGCAGATAATTCACCATGGTTTATTGCGATATCTCTAATAGCACCCGAGATATCACCAGATATATATTGGATTTTCCCCTGACCCTGAGTGTCCGGCCACATGAGACTGTTGTTTTCTCGGCCCCTGGTGGTCCGAGGTTGTTCCCGCTGCACAGATTCATGCGCCAGCGTCTCCTACAGACAATGCACTTTGATTTATTGCGCTATCTGTAATAGCACCCGAGATATCACCAGATATATATTGGATTTTTCCCCGACCCTGAGTGTCCGGCCCCATGAGACGGTGGTTTTCTCGGCCGCTGGTGGTCCGAGGTCGTTCCCGCTGGCCAGATTCATGCGCCAGGGCCTCCTACAGACAATGCACTATGATTTATTGCGCTATCTGTAATAGCACCCGAGATATCACCAGATCTATATTGGATTTTCCCCTGACCCTGAGTATCCGGCCCCATGAGACTGTGGTTTTCTCGGCCCCTGGTGGTCCGAGGTCGTTCCCGTTGCACAGATTCATGCGAGAGGGCCTCCTGCAGATAATTCACTTTGGTTTATTGCGCTATCTCTAATAGCACCCGAGATATCACCAGATATATATTGGATTTTTCACTGACCCTGAGCGTCCGGCCCCATGAGACGGTCGTTTTCTCGGCCCCTGGTGGTCCGAGAACGTTCCCGCTGCACAGGTTCATGCGCCAGGGCCTCCTGCAGACAATGCACTTTGATTTATTGCGCTATCTCTAATAGCACCCGAGATATCACCAGATATATATTGGATTTTCCCCTGACCCTGAGTGTCCGGCCCCATGAGACTGTGGTTTTCACGGCCCCTGGTGGTCCGAGGTCGCTCCCGTTGCACAGATTCATGCGCCAGGGCCTCCTGCAGATAATGCACTTTGGTTTATTGCGCTATCTCTAATAGCACCCGAGATATCACCAGATATATATTGGATTTTGCCCTGACCCTGAGTGTCCGGCCCCATGAGACTGTGGTTTTCTCAGCCCCTGGTCGTCCGAGGTCGTTCCCGCTGCACCGATACATGCTCCAGGGCCTCCTACAGACAATGCACTTTGATTTATTGCTCTATCTGTAATAGCACACGAGATATCACCAGATATATATTGGATTCTCCCCTGACCCTGAGTGTCCGGCCCCATGAGACTGTGGTTTTCTCGGCCCCTGGTGGTCCGAGGTCGTTCCCGCTGCACAGATTCATGCGCCAGGGCCTCCTACAGACAATGCACTTTGATTTATTGCGCTATCTGTAATATCACCCGAGATATCACCAGATATATATTGGATGTTTCCCTGACCCTGAGTGTCCGGCCCCATGAGACGGTGGATGTCTCGGCCCCTGATGGTCCGAGATCGTTCCCGCTGCACAGATTCATGCGCCAGGGCCTCCTGCAGACAATTCACTTTGGTTTATTGCCCTATCTCTAATAGCACCCGAGATATCACCAGATATATATTGGATTTTTCCCCGACCCTGAGTGTCCGGCCCCATGAGACGGTGGTTTTCTCGGCCGCTGGTGGTCCGAGGTCGTTCCCGCTGGCCAGATTCATGCGCCAGGGCCTCCTACAGACAATGCACTATGATTTATTGCGCTATCTGTAATAGCACCCGAGATATCACCAGATCTATATTGGATTTTCCCCTGACCCTGAGTATCCGGCCCCATGAGACTGTGGTTTTCTCGGCCCCTGGTGGTCCGAGGTCGTTCCCGTTGCACAGATTCATGCGCCAGGGCCTCCTGCAGATAATTCACTTTGGTTTATTGCGCTATCTCTAATAGCACCCGAGATATCACCAGATATATATTGGATTTTTCACTGACCCTGAGTGTCCTGCCCCATGAGACGGTGGTTTTCTCGGCCTCTGGTGTTCCGAGGTCGTTCCCGCTGCACAGATTCATGCGCCAGGGCCTCCTACAGACAATGCACTTTGATTTATTGCGCTATCTCTAATAGCACCCGAGATATCACCAGATATATATTGGATTTTCCCCTGACCCTGAGTGTCCGGCCCCATGAGACTGTGGTTTTCTCGGCCCCTGGTGGTCCGAGGTCGCTCCCGTTGCACAGATTCATGCGCCAGGGCCTCCTGCAGATAATTCACTTTGGTTTATTGCGCTATCTCTAATAGCACCCGAGATATCACCAGATATTTGCTGGATTTTTACATGACCTTGGGTGACGGATTCCGAATATCTGTAATTTTCTCGGCCACTGGTGGTCCGAGGTCGTTCCTGCGGTACAGATTCATTCGCAAGAGCCTCCTACAGTCAATGCACTTTGGTTTATTGCGCTATCTGTAATAGCACCCGAGATATCACCAGATCTATATTGGATTTTCCCCTGACCCTGAGTGTCCGGCCCCATGAGACTGTGGTTTTCTCGGCCCCTGGTGGTCCGAGGTCGTTCCCGCTGCACAGATTCATGCGCCAGGGCCTCCTACAGACAATGCACTTTGATTTATTGCGCTATCTGTAATAGCACCCGAGATATCACCAGATATATATTGGATTCTTCCCTGACCCTGAGTGTCCGGCCACATGAGACGGTGGTTTTCTCGGCCCCTGGTGGTCCGAGGTCGTTCCCGCTGCACAGATTCATGCGCCGGGGCCTAATACAGACAATGCACTTTGATTTCTTGGGCTATCTGTAATAGCACCCGAGATATCACCAGATATATATTGGATTTTTCCCTGACCCTGAGTGTCCGGCCCCATGAGACGGTGGTTTTCTCGGCCCCTGGTGGTCCGAGGTCGTTCCCGCTGCACAGATTCATGCGCCAGGGCCTCCTACAGACAATGCACTTTGATTTATTGTTCTATCTGTAATATAACCCGAGATATCACCAGAAATATATTGGATTTTTCCCTGACCCTGAGTGTCCGGCCCCATTAGACGGTTGTTGTCTCGGCCCCTGGTGGCCCGAGGTCGTTCCCGCTGCACAGATTCATGCGCCAGGGTCTCCTACAGACAATGCACTTTGATTTATTGCGCTATCTGTAATAGCACCCGAGATATCACCAGATATATATTGGATTTTTCACTGACCCTGAGTGTCCGGCCCCATGAGACGGTGGTTTTCTCGGCCCCTGGTGATCCGAGGTCGTTCCCGCTGCACAGATTCATGCGCCGGGTCCAAATACAGACAATGCACTTTCATTTCTTGGGCTATCTGTAATAGCACCCGAGATATCACCAGATATATAATGGATTCTTCCCTGACCCTGAGTGTCCGGCCCCATGAGACGGTGGTTTTCTCGGCCCCTGGTGGTCCGAGGTCGTTCCCTCTGCACAGATTCATGCGCCAGGGCCTCCTACAGACAATGCACATTTATTTATTACGCTATCTGTAATAGCACCCGAGATACCACCAGATATATATTGGATCTTTCACTGACCCTGAGTGTCCGGCCCCATGAGACGGTGGTTTTCTCGGCCCCTGGTGATCCGAGGTCGTTCCCGCTGCACAGATTCATGCGCCGGGTCCAAATACAGACAATGCACTTTCATTTCTTGGGCTATCTGTAATAGCACCCGAGATATCACCAGATATATAATGGATTCTTCCCTGACCCTGAGTGTCCGGCCCCATGAGACGGTGGTTTTCTCGGCCCCTGGTGGTCCGAGGTCGTTCCCTCTGCACAGATTCATGCGCCAGGGCCTCCTACAGACAATGCACATTTATTTATTACGCTATCTGTAATAGCACCCGAGATACCACCAGATATATATTGGATCTTTCACTGACCCTGAGTGTCCGGCCCCATGAGACGGTGGTTTTCGCGGCCCCTGGTGGTTCGAGGTCGTTCCGGCTGCACAGATTCATGCGCCAGGGCCTCCTACAGACAATTCACTTTGATTTATTGCGCTATCTGTAATAGCACCCGAGATATCACCAGATATATGTTGGATTTTCCCCTGACCCTGAGTGTCCGGCCCCATGAGACTGTGGTTTTCTCGGCCCCTGGTGGTCCGAAGTCGTTCCCGTTGCACAGATTCATGCGCCAGGGCCTCCTGCAGATAATTCACCATGGTTTATTGCGATATCTCTAATAGCACCCGAGATATCACCAGATATATATTGGATTTTCCCCTGACCCTGAGTGTCCGGCCCCATGAGACTGTGGTTTTCTCGGCCCCTGGTGGTCCGAGGTTGTTCCCGCTGCACAGATTCATGCGCCAGCGTCTCCTACAGACAATGCACTTTGATTTATTGCGCTATCTGTAATAGCACCCGAGATATCACCAGATATATATTGGATTTTTCCCCGACCCTGAGTGTCCGGCCCCATGAGACGGTGGTTTTCTCGGCCGCTGGTGGTCCGAGGTCGTTCCCGCTGGCCAGATTCATGCGCCAGGGCCTCCTACAGACAATGCACTATGATTTATTGCCCTATCTGTAATAGCACCCGAGATATCACAAGATCTATATTGGATTTTCCCCTGACCCTGAGTATCCGGCCCCATGAGACTGTGGTTTTCTCGGCCCCTGGTGGTCCGAGGTCGTTCCCGTTGCACAGATTCATGCGAGAGGGCCTCCTGCAGATAATTCACTTTGGTTTATTGCGCTATCTCTAATAGCACCCGAGATATCACCAGATATATATTGGATTTTTCACTGACCCTGAGCGTCCGGCCCCATGAGACGGTCGTTTTCTCGGCCCCTGGTGGTCCGAGAACGTTCCCGCTGCACAGGTTCATGCGCCAGGGCCTCCTGCAGACAATGCACTTTGATTTATTGCGCTATCTCTAATAGCACCCGAGATATCACCAGATATATATTGGATTTTCCCCTGACCCTGAGTGTCCGGCCCCATGAGACTGTGGTTTTCACGGCCCCTGGTGGTCCGAGGTCGCTCCCGTTGCACAGATTCATGCGCCAGGGCCTCCTGCAGATAATGCACTTTGGTTTATTGCGCTATCTCTAATAGCACCCGAGATATCACCAGATATATATTGGATTTTGCCCTGACCCTGAGTGTCCGGCCCCATGAGACTGTGGTTTTCTCAGCCCCTGGTCGTCCGAGGTCGTTCCCGCTGCACCGATACATGCTCCAGGGCCTCCTACAGACAATGCACTTTGATTTATTGCTCTCTCTGTAATAGCACACGAGATATCACCAGATATATATTGGATTCTCCCCTGACCCTGAGTGTCCGGCCCCATGAGACTGTGGTTTTCTCGGCCCCTGGTGGTCCGAGGTCGTTCCCGCTGCACAGATTCATGCGCCAGGGCCTCCTACAGACAATGCACTTTGATTTATTGCGCTATCTGTAATATCACCCGAGATATCACCAGATATATATTGGATGTTTCCCTGACCCTGAGTGTCCGGCCCCATGAGACGGTGGATGTCTCGGCCCCTGATGGTCCGAGATCGTTCCCGCTGCACAGATTCATGCGCCAGGGCCTCCTGCAAACAATTCACTTTGGTTTATTGCCCTATCTCTAATAGCACCCGAGATATCACCAGATATATATTGGATTTTTCCCCGACCCTGAGTGTCCGGCCCCATGAGACGGTGGTTTTCTCGGCCGCTGGTGGTCCGAGGTCGTTCCCGCTGGCCAGATTCATGCGCCAGGGCCTCCTACAGACAATGCACTATGATTTATTGCGCTATCTGTAATAGCACCCGAGATATCACCAGATCTATATTGGATTTTCCCCTGACCCTGCGTATCCGGCCCCATGAGACTGTGGTTTTCTCGGCCCCTGGTGGTCCGAGGTCGTTCCCGCTGCACAGATTCATGCGCCGGGTCCAAATACAGACAATGCACTTTCATTTCTTGGGCTATCTGTAATAGCACCCGAGATATCACCAGATATATAATGGATTGTTCCCTGACCCTGAGTGTCCGGCCCCATGAGACGGTGGTTTTCTCGGCCCCTGGTGGTCCGAGGTCGTTCCCTCTGCACAGATTCATGCGCCAGGGCCTCCTACAGACAATGCACATTTATTTATTACGCTATCTGTAATAGCACCCGAGATACCACCAGATATATATTGGATCTTTCACTGACCCTGAGTGTCCGGCCCCATGAGACGGTGGTTTTCGCGGCCCCTGGTGGTTCGAGGTCGTTCCGGCTGCACAGATTCATGCGCCAGGGCCTCCTACAGACAATTCACTTTGATTTATTGCGCTATCTGTAATAGCACCCGAGATATCACCAGATATATGTTGGATTTTCCCCTGACCCTGAGTGTCCGGCCCCATGAGACTGTGGTTTTCTCGGCCCCTGGTGGTCCGAAGTCGTTCCCGTTGCACAGATTCATGCGCCAGGGCCTCCTGCAGATAATTCACCATGGTTTATTGCGATATCTCTAATAGCACCCGAGATATCACCAGATATATATTGGATTTTCCCCTGACCCTGAGTGTCCGGCCCCATGAGACTGTGGTTTTCTCGGCCCCTGGTGGTCCGAGGTTGTTCC
Source organism: Nomia melanderi (assembly GCF_051020985.1). Classification (NCBI taxonomy): domain Eukaryota; kingdom Metazoa; phylum Arthropoda; class Insecta; order Hymenoptera; family Halictidae; genus Nomia; species Nomia melanderi. Next base: position 8,678,149 of record NW_027475130.1, read on the forward strand.
CGCTGCACAGATTCATGCGCCAGCGTCTCCTACAGACAATGCACTTTGATTTATTGCGCTATCTGTAATAGCACCCGAGATATCACCAGATATATATTGGATTTTTCCCCGACCCTGAGTGTCCGGCCCCATGAGACGGTGGTTTTCTCGGCCGCTGGTGGTCCGAGGTCGTTCCCGCTGGCCAGATTCATGCGCCAGGGCCTCCTACAGACAATGCACTATGATTTATTGCGCTATCTGTAATAGCACCCGAGATATCACCAGATCTATATTGGATTTTCCCCTGACCCTGAGTATCCGGCCCCATGAGACTGTGGTTTTCTCGGCCCCTGGTGGTCCGAGGTCGTTCCCGTTGCACAGATTCATGCGAGAGGGCCTCCTGCAGATAATTCACTTTGGTTTATTGCGCTATCTCTAATAGCACCCGAGATATCACCAGATATATATTGGATTTTTCACTGACCCTGAGCGTCCGGCCCCATGAGACGGTCGTTTTCTCGGCCCCTGGTGGTCCGAGAACGTTCCCGCTGCACAGGTTCATGCGCCAGGGCCTCCTGCAGACAATGCACTTTGATTTATTGCGCTATCTCTAATAGCACCCGAGATATCACCAGATATATATTGGATTTTCCCCTGACCCTGAGTGTCCGGCCCCATGAGACTGTGGTTTTCACGGCCCCTGGTGGTCCGAGGTCGCTCCCGTTGCACAGATTCATGCGCCAGGGCCTCCTGCAGATAATGCACTTTGGTTTATTGCGCTATCTCTAATAGCACCCGAGATATCACCAGATATATATTGGATTTTGCCCTGACCCTGAGTGTCCGGCCCCATGAGACTGTGGTTTTCTCAGCCCCTGGTCGTCCGAGGTCGTTCCCGCTGCACCGATACATGCTCCAGGGCCTCCTACAGACAATGCACTTTGATTTATTGCTCTATCTGTAATAGCACACGAGATATCACCAGATATATATTGGATTCTCCCCTGACCCTGAGTGTCCGGCCCCATGAGACTGTGGTTTTCTCGGCCCCTGGTGGTCCGAGGTCGTTCCCGCTGCACAGATTCATGCGCCAGGGCCTCCTACAGACAATGCACTTTGATTTATTGCGCTATCTGTAATATCACCCGAGATATCACCAGATATATATTGGATGTTTCCCTGACCCTGAGTGTCCGGCCCCATGAGACGGTGGATGTCTCGGCCCCTGATGGTCCGAGATCGTTCCCGCTGCACAGATTCATGCGCCAGGGCCTCCTGCAAACAATTCACTTTGGTTTATTGCCCTATCTCTAATAGCACCCGAGATATCACCAGATATATATTGGATTTTTCCCCGACCCTGAGTGTCCGGCCCCATGAGACGGTTGTTTTCTCGGCCGCTGGTGGTCCGAGGTCGTTCCCGCTGGCCAGATTCATGCGCCAGGGCCTCCTACAGACAATGCACTATGATTTATTGCGCTATCTGTAATAGCACCCGAGATATCACCAGATCTATATTGGATTTTCCCCTGACCCTGCGTATCCGGCCCCATGAGACTGTGGTTTTCTCGGCCCCTGGTGGTCCGAGGTCGTTCCCGTTGCACAGATTCATGCGCCAGGGCCTCCTGCAGATAATTCACTTTGGTTTATTGCGCTACCTCTAATAGCACCCGAGATATCACCAGATATATATTGGATTTTTCACTGACCCTGAGTGTCCTGCCCCATGAGACGGTGGTTTTCTCGGCCTCTGGTGTTCCGAGGTCGTTCCCGCTGCACAGATTCATGCGCCAGGGCCTCCTACAGACAATGCACTTTGATTTATTGCGCTATCTCTAATAGCACCCGAGATATCACCAGATATATATTGGATTTTCCCCTGACCCTGAGTGTCCGGCCCCATGAGACTGTGGTTTTCTCGGCCCCTGGTGGTCCGAGGTCGCTCCCGTTGCACAGATTCATGCGCCAGGGCCTCCTGCAGATAATTCACTTTGGTTTATTGCGCTATCTGTAATAGCACCCGAGATATCACCAGATATTTGCTGGATTTTTACATGACCTTGGGTGACGGATTCCGAATATCTGTAATTTTCTCGGCCACTGGTGGTCCGAGGTCGTTCCTGCGGTACAGATTCATTCGCAAGAGCCTCCTACAGTCAATGCACTTTGGTTTATTGCGCTATCTGTAATAGCACCCGAGATATCACCAGATATATATTGGATTTTCCCCTGACCCTGAGTGTCCGGCCCCATGAGACTGTGGTTTTCTCGGCCCCTGGTGGTCCGAGGTCGTTCCCGCTGCACAGATTCATGCGCCAGGGCCTCCTACAGACAATGCACTTTGATTTATTGCGCTATCTGTAATAGCACCCGAGATATCACCAGATATATATTGGATTCTTCCCTGACCCTGAGTGTCCGGCCCCATGAGACGGTGGTTTTCTCGGCCCCTGGTGGTCCGAGGTCGTTCCCGCTGCACAGATTCATGCGCCGGGGCCTAATACAGACAATGCACTTTGATTTCTTGGGCTATCTGTAATAGCACCCGAGATATCACCAGATATATATTGGATTTTTCCCTGACCCTGAGTGTCCGGCCCCATGAGACGGTGGTTTTCTCGGCCCCTGGTGGTCCGAGGTCGTTCCCGCTGCACAGATTCATGCGCCAGGGCCTCCTACAGACAATGCACTTTGATTTATTGTTCTATCTGTAATATAACCCGAGATATCACCAGAAATATATTGGATTTTTCCCTGACCCTGAGTGTCCGGCCCCATTAGACGGTTGTTGTCTCGGCCCCTGGTGGCCCGAGGTCGTTCCCGCTGCACAGATTCATGCGCCAGGGTCTCCTACAGACAATGCACTTTGATTTATTGCGCTATCTGTAATAGCACCCGAGATATCACCAGATATATATTGGATTTTTCACTGACCCTGAGTGTCCGGCCCCATGAGACGGTGGTTTTCTCGGCCCCTGGTGATCCGAGGTCGTTCCCGCTGCACAGATTCATGCGCCGGGTCCAAATACAGACAATGCACTTTCATTTCTTGGGCTATCTGTAATAGCACCCGAGATATCACCAGATATATAATGGATTCTTCCCTGACCCTGAGTGTCCGGCCCCATGAGACGGTGGTTTTCTCGGCCCCTGGTGGTCCGAGGTCGTTCCCTCTGCACAGATTCATGCGCCAGGGCCTCCTACAGACAATGCACATTTATTTATTACGCTATCTGTAATAGCACCCGAGATACCACCAGATATATATTGGATCTTTCACTGACCCTGAGTGTCCGGCCCCATGAGACGGTGGTTTTCGCGGCCCCTGGTGGTTCGAGGTCGTTCCGGCTGCACAGATTCATGCGCCAGGGCCTCCTACAGACAATTCACTTTGATTTATTGCGCTATCTGTAATAGCACCCGAGATATCACCAGATATATGTTGGATTTTCCCCTGACCCTGAGTGTCCGGCCCCATGAGACTGTGGTTTTCTCGGCCCCTGGTGGTCCGAAGTCGTTCCCGTTGCACAGATTCATGCGCCAGGGCCTCCTGCAGATAATTCACTTTGGTTTATTGCGCTATCTCTAATAGCACCCGAGATATCACCAGATATTTGCTGGATTTTTACATGGCCTTGGGTGACGGATTCCGAATATCTGTAATTTTCTCGGCCACTGGTGGTCCGAGGTCGTTCCTGCGGCACAGATTCATTCGCAAGGGCCTCCTACAGACAATGCACTTTGGTTTATTGCGCTATCTGTAATAGCACCCGAGATATCACCAGATATATATTGGATTTTCCCCTGACCCTGAGTGTCCGGCCCCATGAGACTGTGGTTTTCTCGGCCCCTGGTGGTCCGAGGTCGTTCCCGCTGCACAGATTCATTCGCCTGGGCCTCCTACAGACAATGCACTTTGATTTATTGCGCTATCTGTAATAGCACCCGAGATATCACCAGATATATATTGGGTTTTCCCCTGACCCTGAGTGTCCGGCCCCATGAGACTGTGGTTTTCTCGGCCCCTGGTGGTCCGAGGTCGTTCCCGCTGCACAGATTCATTCGCCTGAGCCTCCTACAGACAATGCACTTTGATTTATTGCGCTATCTGTAATAGCACCCGAGATATCACCAGATATATGTTGGATTTTCCCCTGACCCTGAGCGTCCGGACCCATGAGACTGTGGTTTTCTCGGCCCCTGGTGATCCGAGGTCGTTCCCGCTGCACAGATTCATGCGCCGGGTCCAAATACAGACAATGCACTTTCATTTCTTGGGCTATCTGTAATAGCACCCGAGATATCACCAGATATATAATGGATTCTTCCCTGACCCTGAGTGTCCGGCCCCATGAGACGGTGGTTTTCTCGGCCCCTGGTGGTCCGAGGTCGTTCCCTCTGCACAGATTCATGCGCCAGGGCCTCCTACAGACAATGCACATTTATTTATTACGCTATCTGTAATAGCACCCGAGATACCACCAGATATATATTGGATCTTTCACTGACCCTGAGTGTCCGGCCCCATGAGACGGTGGTTTTCGCGGCCCCTGGTGGTTCGAGGTCGTTCCGGCTGCACAGATTCATGCGCCAGGGCCTCCTACAGACAATTCACTTTGATTTATTGCGCTATCTGTAATAGCACCCGAGATATCACCAGATATATGTTGGATTTTCCCCTGACCCTGAGTGTCCGGCCCCATGAGACTGTGGTTTTCTCGGCCCCTGGTGGTCCGAAGTCGTTCCCGTTGCACAGATTCATGCGCCAGGGCCTCCTGCAGATAATTCACTTTGGTTTATTGCGCTATCTCTAATAGCACCCGAGATATCACCAGATATTTGCTGGATTTTTACATGGCCTTGGGTGACGGATTCCGAATATCTGTAATTTTCTCGGCCACTGGTGGTCCGAGGTCGTTCCTGCGGCACAGATTCATTCGCAAGGGCCTCCTACAGACAATGCACTTTGGTTTATTGCGCTATCTGTAATAGCACCCGAGATATCACCAGATATATATTGGATTTTCCCCTGACCCTGAGTGTCCGGCCCCATGAGACTCTGGTTTTCTCGGCCCCTGGTGGTCCGAGGTCGTTCCCGCTGCACAGATTCATTCGCCTGGGCCTCCTACAGACAATGCACTTTGATTTATTGCGCTATCTGTAATAGCACCCGAGATATCACCAGATATATATTGGGTTTTCCCCTGACCCTGAGTGTCCGGCCCCATGAGACTGTGGTTTTCTCGGCCCCTGGTGGTCCGAGGTCGTTCCCGCTGCACAGATTCATTCGCCTGAGCCTCCTACAGACAATGCACTTTGATTTATTGCGCTATCTGTAATAGCACCCGAGATATCACCAGATATATATTGGATTCTTCCCTGACCCTGAGTGTCCGGCCCCATGAGACGGTGGTTTTCTCGGCCCCTGGTGGTCCGAGGTCGTTCCCGCTGCACAGATTCATGCGCCGGGGCCTAATACAGACAATGCACTTTGATTTCTTGGGCTATCTGTAATAGCACCCGAGATATCACCAGATATATATTGGATTTTTCCCTGACCCTGAGTGTCCGGCCCCATGAGACGGTGGTTTTCTCGGCCCCTGGTGGTCCGAGGTCGTTCCCGCTGCACAGATTCATGCGCCAGGGCCTCCTACAGACAATGCACTTTGATTTATTGTTCTAACTGTAATATAACCCGAGATATCACCAGAAATATATTGGATTTTTCCTTGACCCTGAGTGTCCGGCCCCATGAGACGGTTGTTGTCTCGGCCCCTGGTGGTCCGAGGTCGTTCCCGCTGCACAGATTCATGCGCCAGGGTCTCCTGCAGATAATTCACTTTGGTTTATTGCGCTATCTCTAATAGCACCCGAGATATCACCAGGTATATATTGGATTCTTCCCTGACCCTGAGTGTCCGAAACCATGAGACTGTGGTTTTCTCGGCCCCTGGTGGTCCGAGGTCGTTCCCTCTGCACAGGTTCATGCTCCAGGGCCTCCTACAGACAATGCACATTTATTTATTACGCTATCTGTAATAGCACCCGAGATACCACCAGATATATATTGGATCTTTCACTGACCCTGAGTGTCTGGCCCCATGAGACGGTGGTTTTCGCGGCCCCTGGTGGTTCGAGGTCGTTCCGGCTGCACAGATTCATGCGCCAGGGCGTCCTACAGACAATTCACTTTGATTTATTGCGCTATCTGTAATAGCACCCGAGATATCACCAGATATATGTTGGATTTTCCCCTGACCCTGAGCGTCCGGACCCATGAGACTGTGGTTTTCTCGGCCTCTGGTGGTCCGAGGTCGTTCCCGCTACACAGATTCATGCGCCAGGGCCTCCTACAGACAATGCACTCTGATTTATTGCGCTATCTGTAATAGCACCCGAGATATCACCAGGTATATATTGGATTCTTCCCTGACCCTGAGTGTCCGACCCCATGAGACTGTGGTTTTCTCGGCCCCTGGTGGTCCGAGGTCGTTCCCTCTGCACAGATTCATGCTCCAGGGCCTCCTACAGACAATGCACTTTGGGTTATGAGGCTATCTGTAATAGCACCCGAGATATCACCAGATATATGCTGGATTTTTACATGACCTTGGGTGACAGATTCCGAATATCTGTAATTTTCTCGGCCCCTGGTGGTCCGAGGTCGTTTCCGCTGCACAGATTCATTCGCCTGGGCCTCCTACAGACAATGCACTTTGGTTTATTGCGCTGTCTCTAATAGCACCCGAGATATCACCAGATATTTGCTGAATTTTTACATGACCTTGGGTGACGGATTCCGAATATCTGTAATTTTCTCGGCCACTGGTGGTCCGAGGTCGTTCCTGCGGTACAGATTCATTCGCAAGAGCCTCCTACAGACAATGCACTTTGGTTTATTGCGCTATCTGTAATAGCACCCGAGATATCACCAGATATATATTGGATTTTCCCCTGACCCTGAGTGTCCGGCCCCATGAGACTGTGGTTTTCTCGGCCCCTGGTGGTCCGAGGTCGTTCCCGCTGCACAGATTCATTCGCCTGAGCCTCCTACAGACAATGCACTTTGATTTATTGCGCTATCTGTAATAGCACCCGAGATATCACCAGATATATATTGGATTCTTCCCTGACCCTGAGTGTCCGGCCCCATGAGACGGTGGTTTTCTCGGCCCCTGGTGGTCCGAGGTCGTTCCCGCTGCACAGATTCACGCGCCAGGGCCTCCTACAGACAATGCACTTTGATTTATTGTTCTATCTGTAATATAACCCGAGATATCACCAGAAATATATTGGATTTTTCCCTGTCCCTGAGTGTCCGGCCCCATGAGACGGTTGTTGTCTCGGCCCCTGGTGGTCCGAGGTCGTTCCCGCTGCACAGATTCATGCGCCAGGGTCTCCTGCAGATAATTCACTTTGGTTTATTGCGCTATCTCTAATAGCACCCGAGATATCACCAGGTATATATTGGATTCTTCCCTGACCCTGAGTGTCCGACCCCATGAGACTGTGGTTTTCTCGGCCCCTGGTGGTCCGAGGTTGTTCCCGCTGCACAGATTCATGCGCCAGCGTCTCCTACAGACAATGCACTTTGATTTATTGCGCTATCTGTAATAGCACCCGAGATATCACCAGATATATATTGGATTTTTCCCCGACCCTGAGAGTCCGGCCCCATGAGACGGTGGTTTTCTCGGCCGCTGGTGGTCCGAGGTCGTTCCCGCTGGCCAGATTCATGCGCCAGGGCCTCCTACAGACAATGCACTATGATTTATTGCGCTATCTGTAATAGCACCCGAGATATCACCAGATCTATATTGGATTTTCCCCTGACCCAGAGTATCCGGCCCCATGAGACTGTGGTTTTCTCGGCCCCTGGTGGTCCGAGGTCGTTCCCGTTGCACAGATTCATGCGAGAGGGCCTCCTGCAGATAATTCACTTTGGTTTATTGCGCTATCTCTAATAGCACCCGAGATATCACCAGATATATATTGGATTTTTCACTGACCCTGAGCGTCCGGCCCCATGAGACGGTCGTTTTCTCGGCCCCTGGTGGTCCGAGAACGTTCCCGCTGCACAGGTTCATGCGCCAGGGCCTCCTGCAGACAATGCACTTTGATTTATTGCGCTATCTCTAATAGCACCCGAGATATCACCAGATATATATTGGATTTTCCCCTGACCCTGAGTGTCCGGCCCCATGAGACTGTGGTTTTCACGGCCCCTGGTGGTCCGAGGTCGCTCCCGTTGCACAGATTCATGCGCCAGGGCCTCCTGCAGATAATGCACTTTGGTTTATTGCCCTATCTCTAATAGCACCCGAGATATCACCAGATATATATTGGATTTTGTCCTGACCCTGAGTGTCCGGCCCCATGAGACTGTGGTTTTCTCAGCCCCTGGTCGTCCGAGGTCGTTCCCGCTGCACCGATACATGCTCCAGGGCCTCCTACAGACAATGCACTTTGATTTATTGCTCTATCTGTAATAGCACACGAGATATCACCAGATATATATTGGATTCTCCCCTGACCCTGAGTGTCCGGCCCCATGAGACTGTGGTTTTCTCGGCCCCTGGTGGTCCGAGGTCGTTCCCGCTGCACAGATTCATGCGCCAGGGCCTCCTACAGACAATGCACTTTGATTCATTGCGCTATCTGTAATATCACCCGAGATATCACCAGATATATATTGGATGTTTCCCTGACCCTGAGTGTCCGGCCCCATGAGACGGTGGATGTCTCGGCCCCTGATGGTCCGAGATCGTTCCCGCTGCACAGATTCATGCGCCAGGGCCTCCTGCAAACAATTCACTTTGGTTTATTGCCCTATCTCTAATAGCACCCGAGATATCACCAGATATATATTGGATTTTTCCCCGACCCTGAGTGTCCGGCCCCATGAGACGGTGGTTTTCTCGGCCGCTGGTGGTCCGAGGTCGTTCCCGCTGGCCAGATTCATGCGCCAGGGCCTCCTACAGACAATGCACTATGATTTATTGCGCTATCTGTAATAGCACCCGAGATATCACCAGATCTATATTGGATTTTCCCCTGACCCTGCGTATCCGGCCCCATGAGACTGTGGTTTTCTCGGCCCCTGGTGGTCCGAGGTCGTTCCCGTTGCACAGATTCATGCGCCAGGGCCTCCTGCAGACAATGCACTTTGATTTATTGCGCTATCTCTAATAGCACCCGAGATATCACCAGATATATATTGGATTTTCCCCTGACCCTGAGTGTCCGGCCCCATGAGACTGTGGTTTTCTCGGCCCCTGGTGGTCCGAGGTCGCTCCCGTTGCACAGATTCATGCGCCAGGGCCTCCTGCAGATAATTCACTTTGGTTTATTGCGCTATCTCTAATAGCACCCGAGATATCACCAGATATTTGCTGGATTTTTACATGACCTTGGGTGACGGATTCCGAATATCTGTAATTTTCTCGGCCACTGGTGGTCCGAGGTCGTTCCTGCGGTACAGATTCATTCGCAAGAGCCTCCTACAGTCAATGCACTTTGGTTTATTGCGCTATCTGTAATAGCACCCGAGATATCACCAGATATATATTGGATTTTCCCCTGACCCTGAGTGTCCTGCCCCATGAGACTGTGGTTTTCTCGGCCCCTGGTGGTCCGAGGTCGTTCCCGCTGCACAGATTCATGCGCCAGGGCCTCCTACAGACAATGCACTTTGATTTATTGCGCTATCTGTAATAGCACCCGAGATATCACCAGATATATATTGGATTCTTCCCTGACCCTGAGTGTCCGGCCCCATGAGACGGTGGTTTTCTCGGCCCCTGGTGGTCCGAGGTCGTTCCCGCTGCACAGATTCATGCGCCAGGGCCTCCTACAGACAATGCACTTTGATTTATTGTTCTATCTGTAATATAACCCGAGATATCACCAGAAATATATTGGATTTTTCCCTGACCCTGAGTGTCCGGCCCCATTAGACGGTTGTTGTCTCGGCCCCTGGTGGCCCGAGGTCGTTCCCGCTGCACAGATTCATGCGCCAGGGTCTCCTACAGACAATGCACTTTGATTTATTGCGCTATCTGTAATAGCACCCGAGATATCACCAGATATATATTGGATTTTTCACTGACCCTGAGTGTCCGGCCCCATGAGACGGTGGTTTTCTCGGCCCCTGGTGATCCGAGGTCGTTCCCGCTGCACAGATTCATGCGCCGGGTCCAAATACAGACAATGCACTTTCATTTCTTGGGCTATCTGTAATAGCACCCGAGATATCACCAGATATATAATGGATTCTTCCCTGACCCTGAGTGTCCGGCCCCATGAGACGGTGGTTTTCTCGGCCCCTGGTGGTCCGAGGTCGTTCCCTCTGCACAGATTCATGCGCCAGGGCCTCCTACAGACAATGCACATTTATTTATTACGCTATCTGTAATAGCACCCGAGATACCACCAGATATATATTGGATCTTTCACTGACCCTGAGTGTCCGGCCCCATGAGACGGTGGTTTTCGCGGCCCCTGGTGGTTCGAGGTCGTTCCGGCTGCACAGATTCATGCGCCAGGGCCTCCTACAGACAATTCACTTTGATTTATTGCGCTATCTGTAATAGCACCCGAGATATCACCAGATATATGTTGGATTTTCCCCTGACCCTGAGTGTCCGGCCCCATGAGACTGTGGTTTTCTCGGCCCCTGGTGGTCCGAAGTCGTTCCCGTTGCACAGATTCATGCGCCAGGGCCTCCTGCAGATAATTCACTTTGGTTTATTGCGCTATCTCTAATAGCACCCGAGATATCACCAGATATTTGCTGGATTTTTACATGGCCTTGGGTGACGGATTCCGAATATCTGTAATTTTCTCGGCCACTGGTGGTCCGAGGTCGTTCCTGCGGCACAGATTCATTCGCAAGGGCCTCCTACAGACAATGCACTTTGGTTTATTGCGCTATCTGTAATAGCACCCGAGATATCACCAGATATATATTGGATTTTCCCCTGACCCTGAGTGTCCGGCCCCATGAGACTGTGGTTTTCTCGGCCCCTGGTGGTCCGAGGTCGTTCCCGCTGCACAGATTCATTCGCCTGGGCCTCCTACAGACAATGCACTTTGATTTATTGCGCTATCTGTAATAGCACCCGAGATATCACCAGATATATATTGGGTTTTCCCCTGACCCTGAGTGTCCGGCCCCATGAGACTGTGGTTTTCTCGGCCCCTGGTGGTCCGAGGTCGTTCCCGCTGCACAGATTCATTCGCCTGAGCCTCCTACAGACAATGCACTTTGATTTATTGCGCTATCTGTAATAGCACCCGAGATATCACCAGATATATATTGGATTCTTCCCTGACCCTGAGTGTCCGGCCCCATGAGACGGTGGTTTTCTCGGCCCCTGGTGGTCCGAGGTCGTTCCCGCTGCACAGATTCATGCGCCGGGGCCTAATACAGACAATGCACTTTGATTTCTTGGGCTATCTGTAATAGCACCCGAGATATCACCAGATATATATTGGATTTTTCCCTGACCCTGAGTGTCCGGCCCCATGAGACGGTGGTTTTCTCGGCCCCTGGTGGTCCGAGGTCGTTCCCGCTGCACAGATTCATGCGCCAGGGCCTCCTACAGACAATGCACTTTGATTTATTGTTCTAACTGTAATATAACCCGAGATATCACCAGAAATATATTGGATTTTTCCTTGACCCTGAGTGTCCGGCCCCATGAGACGGTTGTTGTCTCGGCCCCTGGTGGTCCGAGGTCGTTCCCGCTGCACAGATTCATGCGCCAGGGTCTCCTGCAGATAATTCACTTTGGTTTATTGCGCTATCTCTAATAGCACCCGAGATATCACCAGGTATATATTGGATTCTTCCCTGACCCTGAGTGTCCGAAACCATGAGACTGTGGTTTTCTCGGCCCCTGGTGGTCCGAGGTCGTTCCCTCTGCACAGGTTCATGCTCCAGGGCCTCCTACAGACAATGCACATTTATTTATTACGCTATCTGTAATAGCACCCGAGATACCACCAGATATATATTGGATCTTTCACTGACCCTGAGTGTCTGGCCCCATGAGACGGTGGTTTTCGCGGCCCCTGGTGGTTCGAGGTCGTTCCGGCTGCACAGATTCATGCGCCAGGGCGTCCTACAGACAATTCACTTTGATTTATTGCGCTATCTGTAATAGCACCCGAGATATCACCAGATATATGTTGGATTTTCCCCTGACCCTGAGCGTCCGGACCCATGAGACTGTGGTTTTCTCGGCCTCTGGTGGTCCGAGGTCGTTCCCGCTACACAGATTCATGCGCCAGGGCCTCCTACAGACAATGCACTCTGATTTATTGCGCTATCTGTAATAGCACCCGAGATATCACCAGGTATATATTGGATTCTTCCCTGACCCTGAGTGTCCGACCCCATGAGACTGTGGTTTTCTCGGCCCCTGGTGGTCCGAGGTCGTTCCCTCTGCACAGATTCATGCTCCAGGGCCTCCTACAGACAATGCACTTTGGGTTATGAGGCTATCTGTAATAGCACCCGAGATATCACCAGATATATGCTGGATTTTTACATGACCTTGGGTGACAGATTCCGAATATCTGTAATTTTCTCGGCCCCTGGTGGTCCGAGGTCGTTTCCGCTGCACAGATTCATTCGCCTGGGCCTCCTACAGACAATGCACTTTGGTTTATTGCGCTGTCTCTAATAGCACCCGAGATATCACCAGATATTTGCTGAATTTTTACATGACCTTGGGTGACGGATTCCGAATATCTGTAATTTTCTCGGCCACTGGTGGTCCGAGGTCGTTCCTGCGGTACAGATTCATTCGCAAGAGCCTCCTACAGACAATGCACTTTGGTTTATTGCGCTATCTGTAATAGCACCCGAGATATCACCAGATATATATTGGATTTTCCCCTGACCCTGAGTGTCCGGCCCCATGAGACTGTGGTTTTCTCGGCCCCTGGTGGTCCGAGGTCGTTCCCGCTGCACAGATTCATTCGCCTGAGCCTCCTACAGACAATGCACTTTGATTTATTGCGCTATCTGTAATAGCACCCGAGATATCACCAGATATATATTGGATTCTTCCCTGACCCTGAGTGTCCGGCCCCATGAGACGGTGGTTTTCTCGGCCCCTGGTGGTCCGAGGTCGTTCCCGCTGCACAGATTCACGCGCCAGGGCCTCCTACAGACAATGCACTTTGATTTATTGTTCTATCTGTAATATAACCCGAGATATCACCAGAAATATATTGGATTTTTCCCTGTCCCTGAGTGTCCGGCCCCATGAGACGGTTGTTGTCTCGGCCCCTGGTGGTCCGAGGTCGTTCCCGCTGCACAGATTCATGCGCCAGGGTCTCCTGCAGATAATTCACTTTGGTTTATTGCGCTATCTCTAATAGCACCCGAGATATCACCAGGTATATATTGGATTCTTCCCTGACCCTGAGTGTCCGACCCCATGAGACTGTGGTTTTCTCGGCCCCTGGTGGTCCGAGGTCGTTCCCTCTGCACAGATTCATGCTCCAGGGCCTCCTACAGACAATGCACATTTATTTATTACGCTATCTGTAATAGCACCCGAGATACCACCAGATATATATTGGATCTTTCACTGACCCTGAGTGTCCGGCCCCATGACACGGTGGTTTTCGCGGCCCCTGGTGGTTCGAGGTCGTTCCGGCTGCACAGATTCATGCGCCAGGGCGTCCTACAGACAATTCACTTTGATTTATTGCGCTATCTGTAATAGCACCCGAGATATCACCAGATATATGTTGGATTTTCCCCTGACCCTGAGCGTCCGGACCCATGAGACTGTGGTTTTCTCGGCCTCTGGTGGTCCGAGGTCGTTCCCGCTACACAGATTCATGCGCCAGGGCCTCCTACAGACAATGCACTCTGATTTATTGCGCTATCTGTAATAGCACCCGAGATATCACCAGATATATATTGGATTTTTCCCTGACCCTGAGTGTCCGGCCCCATGAGACGGTGGTTTTCTCGGCCCCTGGTGGTCCGAGGTCGTTCCCGCTGCACAGATTCATGCGCCGGGGCCTAATACAGACAATGCACTTTGATTTCTTGGGCTATCTGTAATAGCACCCGAGATATCACCAGATATATATTGGATTTTTCCCTGACCCTGAGTGTCCGGCCCGATGAGACGGTGGTTTTCTCGGCCCCTGGTGGTCCGAGGTCGTTCCCGCTGCACAGATTCATGCGCCAGGGCCTCCTACAGACAATGCACTTTGATTTATTGTTCTATCTGTAATATAACCCGAGATATCACCAGAAATATATTGGATTTTTCCCTGACCCTGAGTGTCCGGCCCCATGAGACGGTTGTTGTCTCGGCCCCTGGTGGTCCGAGGTCGTTCCCGCTGCACAGATTCATGCGCCAGGGTCTCCTGCAGATAATTCACTTTGGTTTATTGCGCTATCTCTAATAGCACCCGAGATTTCACCAGGTATATATTGGATTCTTCCCTGACCCTGAGTGTCCGACCCCATGAGACTGTGGTTTTCTCGGCCCCTGGTGGTCCGAGGTCGTTCCCTCTGCACAGATTCATGCTCCAGGGCCTCCTACAGACAATGCACATTTATTTATTACGCTATCTGTAATAGCACCCGAGATACCACCAGATATATATTGGATCTTTCACTGACCCTGAGTGTCCGGCCCCATGAGACGGTGGTTTTCGCGGCCCCTGGTGGTTCGAGGTCGTTCCGGCTGCACAGATTCATGCGCCAGGGCGTCCTACAGACAATTCACTTTGATTTATTGCGCTATCTGTAATAGCACCCGAGATATCACCAGATATATGTTGGATTTTCCCCTGACCCTGAGCGTCCGGACCAATGAGACTGTGGTTTTCTCGGCCTCTGGTGGTCCGAGGTCGTTCCCGCTACACAGATTCATGCGCCAGGGCCTCCTACAGACAATGCACTCTGATTTATTGCGCTATCTGTAATAGCACCCGAGATATCACCAGATATATATTGGATTTTTCCCTGACCCTGAGTGTCCGGCCCCATGAGACGGTGGTTTTCTCGGCCCCTGGTGGTCCGAGGTCGTTCCCGCTGCACAGATTCATGCACCGGGGCCTAATACAGACAATGCACTTTGATTTCTTGGGCTATCTGTAATAGCACCCGAGATATCACCAGATATATATTGGATTTTTCCCTGACCCTGAGTGTCCGGCCCCATGAGACTGTGGTTTTCTCGGCCACTGGTGGTCCGAGGTCGTTCCTGCGGTACAGATTCATTCGCAAGAGCCTCCTACAGACAATGCACTTTGGTTTATTGCGCTATCTGTAATAGCACCCGAGATATCACCAGATATATATTGGATTTTCCCCTGACCCTGAGTGTCCGGTCCCATGAGACTGTGGTTTTCTCGGCCCCTGGTGGTCCGAGGTCGTTCCCGCTGCACAGATTCATTCGCCTGAGCCTCCTACAGACAATGCACTTTGATTTATTGCGCTATCTGTAATAGCACCCGAGATATCACCAGATATATATTGGATTCTTCCCTGACCCTGAGTGTCCGGCCCCATGAGACGGTGGTTTTCTCGGCCCCTGGTGGTCCGAGGTCGTTCCCGCTGCACAGATTCATTCGCCGGGGCCTAATACAGACAATGCACTTTGATTTCTTGGGCTATCTGTAATAGCACCCGAGATATCACCAGATATATATTGGATTTTTCCCTGACCCTGAGTGTCCGGCCCCATGAGACGGTGGTTTTCTCGGCCCCTGGTGGTCCGAGGTCGTTCCCGCTGCACAGATTCATGCGCCAGGGCCTCCTACAGACAATGCACTTTGATTTATTGTTCTATCTGTAATATAACCCGAGATATCACCAGAAATATATTGGATTTTTCCCTGACCCTGAGTGTCCGGCCCCATGAGACGGTTGTTGTCTCGGCCCCTGGTGGTTCGAGGTCGTTCCCGCTGCACAGATTCATGCGCCAGGGTCTCCTGCAGATAATTCACTTTGGCTTATTGCGCTATCTCTAATAGCACCCGAGATATCACCAGATATATATTGGATATTTCCCTCACCCTGAGTGTCCAGCCCCATGAGACGGTGGTTTTCTCGGCCCCTGGTGGACCGAGGTCATTCCCGCTGCACAGATTCATGCGCGAGGGCCTCCTGCAGATAATTCACTTTGGTTTATTGCGCTATCTCTAATAGCACCTGAGATATCACCAGATATATATTGGATTTTCCCCTGACTCTGGGTGTCCGGCCCCATGAGACGGTGGTTTTCTCGGCCCCAGGTGGTCCGAGGACGCTCCCGCTTCCCAGATTCAGGCGCCAGGGCCTCCTGCAGATAACTCACTTGGTTTATTGCGCTATCTCTAATAGCACCCGAGATATCACCAGATATATATTGGATTTTCCCCTGACCGTGAGTGTCCGGCCCCATGAGACTGTGGTTTTCTCGGCCCCTAGTGGTCCGAGGTCGTTCCCGCTGCACAGATTCATGCGCCAGGGCCTCCTACAGACAACGCACTTTGATTTATTGCGCTATCTGTAATAGCACCCGAGATATCACCAGATATATATTGGATTTTCCCCTGACCCTGAGTGTCCGGCCCCATGAGACTGTGGCTTTCTCGGCCACTAGTAGTCCGAGGTCGTTCCCGCTGCACACATTCATGCGCCAGAGCCTCCTACAGACAACGCACTTTGATTTATTGCGCTATCTGTAATAGCACCCGAGATATCACCAGATATATATTGGATTTTCCCCTGACCCTGAGTGTCCGGCCCCATGAGACGGTGGTTTTCTCGGACCCTGGTGGTCCGAGGTCGTTCCCGCTGCACAGATTCATGCGCCAGGGCCTCCTACAGACAGTGCACTTTGATTTATTGCGCTATCTGTAATAGCACCCGAGAAAGCTGCATATATATGCTGGATTTTTACATGACTTTGGGTGGCGGATACCGAAAATCTGTAATTTTCTCGGCCTCTGGTGGTCCGAGGTCGTTCCCTCTGCACAGATTCATGCGCCAGGGCCTCCTACGGACAATGCACTTTGATTTATTGCGCTATCTGTAATAGCACCCGAGATATCACCGGATATATATTAGATTTTTCCCTGACCCTGAGTGTCCGGCCCCATGAGACGGTGGTTTTCTCGGCCCCTGGTGGTCCGAGGTCGTTCCCGCTGCACAGATGCATGCGCCAGGGCCTCCTGCAGATAATTCACTTTGGTTAATTGCGCTATCTCTAATAGCACCCGAGATATCACCAGATATATATTGGATTTTTCCCTGACCCTGAGTGTCCGGACCAATGAGACTGTGGTTTTCTCGGCCCCTGGTGGTCCGAGGTCGTTCCCGCTGGCCAGATGCATGCGCCAGGGTCTCCTACAGACCATGCACTTTGATTTATTGCGCTATCTGTAATAGCACCCGAGATATCGCCAGATATATATTGGATTTTCCCCTGACCCTGAGTGTCCGGCCACATGAGACGGTGGTTTTCTCGGCCCCTGGTGGTCCTAGGTCGTGCCCGCTGCACAGATGCATGCGCCAGGGCCTCCTGCAGATAATTCCCTTTGGCTTATTGCGCTATCTCTAATAGCACCCGAGATATCACCAGATATATGCTGGATTTTTACATGACCGTGGGTGACGGATTCCGAATATCAGTAATTTTCTCGGCCCCTGTTGGTCCGAGGTCGTTCCTGCTGCACAGATTCATTCGCCAGTGCCTCCTACAGACAATGCACTTTGATTTATTGCGCTATCTGTAATAGCACCCGAGATATCACCAGATATATATTGGATTTTCCCCTGACCCTGAGTGTCCGGCCCCATGAGACGGTGGTTTTCTCGGACCCTGGTGGTCCGAGGTAGTTCCCGCTGGCCAGATTCATGCGGCAGGGCCTCCTACAGACAATGCATTTTGATTTTTTGCGCTATCTCTAATAGCACCCGAGATATCACCAGATATATATTGGATATTTCCCTCACCCTGAGTGTCCAGCCCCATGAGACGGTGGTTTTCTCGGCCCCTGGTGGACCGAGGTCGTTCCCGCTGCACAGATTCATGCGCCAGGGCCTCTTGCGGATAATTCACTTTGGTTTATTGCGCTATCTCTAATAGCGCCCGAGATATCACCAGATATATATTGGATTTTTCCCTGACCCAGAGTGTCCGGCCCCATGAGTCTGCGGTTTTCTCGGCCCCTGGTCTTCCGAGGTCGTTCCCGCTGCACACATTCATGCGCCAGGGCCTCCTGCAGATGATTCACTTTGATTTATCGCGCTATCTCTAATAGCACCCGAGATATCACCAGATATATGCTGGATTTTTACATGACCTTGGGTGACGGATTCCGAATATCTGTAATTTTCTCGGCCACTGGTGGTCCGAGGTCGTTCCTGCTGCACAGATTCATTCGCCAGTGCCTCCTACAGACAATGCACTTTGATTTATTGCGCTGTCCGTAATAGCACCCGAGATATCACCAGATATATATTGGATTTTCCCCTGACCCTGAGTGTCCGGCCCCATGAGACTGTTGTTTTCTCGGCCCCTGGTGGTCCGAGGTCGCTCCCGTTGCACAAATTCATGCGCCAGGGCCTCCTACAGACAACGCACTTTGATTTATTGCGCTATCAGTAATAGCACCCGAGATATCACCAGATATATATTGGATTTACCCCTGACCCTGAGTGTCCGGCCCCATGAGACGGTGGTTTTCTCGGACCCTGGTGGTCCGAGGTCGTTCCCGCTGCACAGATTCATGCGCCAGGGCCTCCTACAGACAACGCACTTTGATTTATTGCGCTATCTGTAATAGCACCCGAGATATCACCGGATATATATTGGATTTTCCACTGACCCTGAGTGTCCGGCCCCATGAGACTGTGGTTTTCTCGGCCCCTAGTGGTCCGAGGTCGTTCCCGCTGCACAGAATCATGCGCCAGAGCCTCCTACAGACAACGCACTTTGATTTATTGCGCTATCTGTAATAGCACCCGAGATATCACCAGATATATATTGGATTTTCCCCTGACCCTGAGTGTCCGGCCCCATGAGACGGTGGTTTTCTCGGCCCCTGGTGGTCCTAGGTCGATCCCGCTGCACAGATGCATGCGCCAGGGCCTCCTGCAGATAATTCCCTTTGGCTTATTGCGCTATCTGTAATAGCACCCGAGATATCACCAGATATATATTGGATTTTCCCCTGACCCTGAGTGTCCGGCCCCATGAGACGGTGGTTTTCTCGGCCCCTGGTGGTCCTAGGTCGATCCCGCTGCACAGATGCATGCGCCAGGGCCTCCTGCAGATAATTCCCTTTGGCTTATTGCGCTATCTCTAATAGCACCCGAGATATCACCAGATATATATTGGATTTTCCCCTGACCCTGAGTGGCCGGCCCCATGAGACGGTGGTCTTCTCGGCCCCTGGTGGTCCGAGGTCGTTCCCGCTGCCCAGATTCATGCGCCACGGCCTCCTACAGACAATGCACTTTGATTTATTGCGCTATCTGTAATAGCACCCGAGATATCACCAGATATATATTGGATATTTCCCTCACCCTGAGTGTCCAGCCCCATGAGACGGTGGTTTTCTCGGCCCCTGGTGGACCGAGGTCATTCCCGCTGCACAGATTCATGCGCGAGGGCCTCCTGCAGATAATTCACTTTGGTTTATTGCGCTATCTCTAATAGCACCTGAGATATCACCAGATATATATTGGATTTTCCCCTGACTCTGGGTGTCCGGCCCCATGAGACGGTGGTTTTCTCGGCCCCAGGTGGTCCGAGGACGCTCCCGCTTCCCAGATTCAGGCGCCAGGGCCTCCTGCAGATAACTCACTTGGTTTATTGCGCTATCTCTAATAGCACCCTAGATATCACCAGATATATATTGGATTTTCCCCTGACCCTGAGTGTCCGGCCCCATGAGACTGTGGTTTTCTCGGCCCGTAGTGGTCCGAGGTCGTTCCCGCTGCACAGATTCATGCGCCAGGGCCTCCTACAGACAACGCACTTTGATTTATTGCGCTATCTGTAATAGCACCCGAGATATCACCAGATATATATTGGATTTTCCCCTGACCCTGAGTGTCCGGCCCCATGAGACTGTGGCTTTCTCGGCCCCTAGTAGTCCGAGGTCGTTCCCGCTGCACACATTCATGCGCCAGAGCCTCCTACGGACAATGCACTTTGATTTATTGCGCTATCTGTAATAGCACCCGAGATATCACCGGATATATATTAGATTTTTCCCTGACCCTGAGTGTCCGGCCCCATGAGACGGTGGTTTACTCGGCCCCTGGTGGTCGGAGGTCGTTCCCGCTGCACAGATGCATGCACCAGGTCCTCCTGCAGATAATTCACTTTGGTTTATTGCGCTATCTCTAATAGCACCCGAGATATCACCAGATATATATTGGATTTTTCCCTGACCCTGAGTGTCCGGCCCCATGAGGCGGTGGTTTTCTCGGCCCCTGGTGGTCCGAGGTCGTTCCCGCTGCACAGATGCATGCGCCAGGGCCTCCTGCAGATAATTCACTTTGGTTAATTGCGCTATCTCTAATAGCACCCGAGATATCACCAGATATATATTGGATTTTTCCCTGACCCTGAGTGTCCGGACCAATGAGACTGTGGTTTTCTCGGCCCCTGGTGGTCCGAGGTCGTTCCCGCTGGCCAGATGCATGCGCCAGGGTCTCCTACAGACCATGCACTTTGATTTATTGCGCTATCTGTTATAGCACCCGAGATATCGGCAGATATATATTGGATTTTCCCCTTAGCCTGTGTGTCCGGCCCCGTTAGACGGTGATTTTCTCGGCCCCTGGTGGTCCGAGGTCGTTCCCGCTGCCCAGATTCATGCGCCAGGGCCTCCTACAGACAGTGCACTTTGATTTATTGCGCTATCTGTAATAGTACCCGAGAAAGCTCCATATATATGCTGGATTTTTACATGACTTTGGGTGGCGGATACCGAAAATCTGTAATTTTCTCGGCCCCTGGTGGTCCGACGTCGTTCCCGCTGCACAGAATCATGCGACCGGGCCTCCTACAGACAATACACTTTGATTTATTGCGCTATCTCTAATAGCACCCGAGATATCACCAGATATATATTGGATTTTTCCCCGACCCTGAGTGTCCGGCCCCATGAGACGGTGGTTTTCTTGGCCGCTGGTGGTCCGAGGTAGTTCCCGCTGGCCAGATTCATGCGCCAGGGCCTCCTACAGACAACGCACTTTGATTTATTGCGCTATCTGTAATAGCACCCGAGATATCACCAGATATATATTGGATATTTCCCTCACCCTGAGTGTCCAGCCCCATGAGACGGTGGTTTTCTCGGCCCCTGGTGGACCGAGGTCGTTCCCGCTGCACAGATTCATGCGCCAGGGCCTCTTGCGGATAATTCACTTTGGTTTATTGCGCTATCTCTAATAGCGCCCGAGATATCACCAGATATATATTGGATTTTTCCCTGACCCTGAGTGTCCGGCCCCATGAGTCTGCGGTTTTCTCGGCCCCTGGTGGTCCGAGGTCGTTCCCGCTGCACACATTCATGCGCCAGGGCCTCCTGCAGATGATTCTCTTTGATTTATCGCGCTATCTCTAATAGCACCCGAGATATCACCAGATATATGCTGGATTTTTACATGACCTTGGGTGACGGATTCCGAATATCTGTGATTTTCTCGGCCACTGGTGGTCCGAGGTCGTTCCTGCTGCACAGATTCATGCGCCAGAGCCTCCTACAGACAACGCACTTTGATTTATTGCGCTATCTGTAATAGCACCCGAGATATCACCAGATATATATTGGATTTACCCCTGACCCTGAGTGTCCGGCCGCATGAGACGGTGGTTTTCTCGGACCCTGGAGGTTCGAGGTCGTTCCCGCTGCACAGATTCATGCGCCAGGACCTCCTACAGACAACGCACTTTGATTTATTGCGCTATCTGTAATAGCACCCGAGATATCACCAGATATATATTGGATTTTCCACTGACCCTGAGTGTCCGGCCCCATGAGACTGTGGTTTTCTCGGCCCCTAGTGGTCCGAGGTCGTTCCCGCTGCACAGAATCATGCGCCAGAGCCTCCTACAGACAACGCACTTTGATTTATTGCGCTATCTGTAATAGCACCCGAGATATCACCAGATATATATTGGATTTTCCCCTGACCCTGAGTGTCCGGCCCCATGAGACGGTGGTTTTCTCGGCCCCTGGTGGTCCTAGGTCGTTCCCGCTGCACAGATGCATGCGCCAGGGCCTCCTGCAGATAATTCCCTTTGGCTTATTGCGCTATCTCTAATAGCACCCGAGATATCACCAGATATATATTGGATTTTTCCCTGACCCTGAGTGGCCGGCCCCATGAGACGGTGGTCTTCTCGGCCCCTGGTGGTCCGAGGTCGTTCCCGCTGCCCAGATTCATGCGCCACGGCCTCCTACAGACAATGCACTTTGATTTATTGCGCTATCTGTAATAGCACCCGAGATATCAACAGATATATATTGGATATTTCCCTCACCCTGAGTGTCCAGCCCCATGAGACGGTGGTTTTCTCGGCCCCTGGTGGACCGATGTCGTTCCCGCTGCACAGATTCATGCGCCAGGGCCTCCTGCAGATAATTCACTTTGGTTTATTGCGCTATATCTAATAGCGCCCGAGATATCACCAGATATATATTGGATTTTTCCCTGACCCTGAGTGTCCGGCCCCATGAGACTGCGGTTTTCTCGGCCCCTGGTGGTCCGAGGTCGTTCCCGCTGCACACATTCATGCGCCAGGGCCTCCTGCAGATAATTCACTTTGATTTATTGCGCTATCTGTAATAGCACCCGAGATATCACCAGATATATATTGGATTTACCCCTGACCCTGAGTGTCCGGCCCCATGAGACGGTGGTTTACTCGGCCCCTGGTGGTCGGAGGTCGTTCCCGCTGCACAGATGCATGCACCAGGGCCTCCTGCAGATAATTCACTTTGGTTTATTGCGCTATCTCTAATAGCACCCGAGATATCACCAGATATATATTTGGATTTTTCCCTGACCCTGAGTGTCCGGCCCCATGAGACGGTGGTTTTCTCGGCCCCTGGTGGTCCGAGGTCGTTCCCTCTGCACAGATTCATGCGCCAGGGCCTCCTACGGACAACGCACTTTGATTTATTGCGCTATCTGTAATAGCACCCGAGATATCACCAGATATATATTGGATTTTCCCCTGACCCTGAGTGTCCGGCCCCATGAGACGGTGGTTTTCTCGGACCCTGGTGGTCCGAGGTCGTTCCCGCTGCACAGATTCATGCGCCAGGGCCTCCTACAGACAACGCACTTTGATTTATTGCGCTATCTGTTATAGCACCCGAGATATCACCAGATATATATTGGATTTTCCCCTGACCCTGAGTGTCCGGCCCCATGAGACTGTGGTTTTCTCGGCCCCTAGTGGTCCGAGGTCGTTCCCGCTGCACAGATTCATGCGCCAGAGCCTCCTACAGACAACGCACTTTGATTTATTGCGCTATCTGTAATAGCACCCGAGATATCACCGGATATATATTAGATTTTTCCCTGACCCTGAGTGTCCGGCCCCATGAGACGGTGGTTTACTCGGCGCCTGGTGGTCGGAGGTCGTTCCCGCTGCACAGATGCATGCACCAGGGCCTCCTGCAGATAATTCACTTTGGTTTATTGCGCTATCTCTAATAGCACCCGAGATATCACCAGATATATATTGGATTTTTCCCTGACCCTGAGTGTCCGGCCCCATGAGGCGGTGGTTTTCTCGGCCCCTGGTGGTCCGAGGTCGTTCCCGCTGCACAGATGCATGCGCCAGGGCCTCCTGCAGATAATTCACTTTGGTTAATTGCGCTATCTCTAATAGCACCCGAGATATCACCAGATATATATTGGATTTTTCCCTGACCCTGAGTGTCCGGACCAATGAGACTGTGGTTTTCTCGGCCCCTGGTGGTCCGAGGTCGTTCCCGCTGGCCAGATGCATGCGCCAGGGTCTCCTACAGACCATGCACTTTGATTTATTGCGCTATCTGTTATAGCACCCGAGATATCGGCAGATATATATTGGATTTTCCCCTGAGCCTGTGTGTCCGGCCCCGTTAGACGGTGATTTTCTCGGCCCCTGGTGGTCCGAGGTCGTTCCCGCTGCCCAGATTCATGCGCCAGGGCCTCCTACAGACAGTGCACTTTGATTTATTGCGCTATCTGTAATAGTACCCGAGAAAGCTCCATATATATGCTGGATTTTTACATGACTTTGGGTGGCGGATACCGAAAATCTGTAATTTTCTCGGCCCCTGGTGGTCCGACGTCGTTCCCGCTGCACAGAATCATGCGACCGGGCCTCCTACAGACAATACACTTTGATTTATTGCGCTATCTCTAATAGCACCCGAGATATCACCAGATATATATTGGATTTTTCCCCGACCCTGAGTGTCCGGCCCCATGAGACGGTGGTTTTCTTGGCCGCTGGTGGTCCGAGGTAGTTCCCGCTGGCCAGATTCATGCGCCAGGGCCTCCTACAGACAACGCACTTTGATTTATTGCGCTATCTGTAATAGCACCCGAGATATCACCAGATATATATTGGATATTTCCCTCACCCTGAGTGTCCAGCCCCATGAGACGGTGGTTTTCTCGGCCCCTGGTGGACCGAGGTCGTTCCCGCTGCACAGATTCATGCGCCAGGGCCTCTTGCGGATAATTCACTTTGGTTTATTGAGCTATCTCTAATAGCGCCCGAGATATCACCAGATATATATTGGATTTTTCCCTGGCCCTGAGTGTCCGGCCCCATGAGTCTGCGGTTTTCTCGGCCCCTGGTGGTCCGAGGTCGTTCCCGCTGCACACATTCATGCGCCAGGGCCTCCTGCAGATGATTCACTTTGATTTATCGCGCTATCTCTAATAGCACCCGAGATATCACCAGATATATGCTGGATTTTTACATGACCTTGGGTGACGGATTCCGAATATCTGTGATTTTCTCGGCCACTGGTGGTCCGAGGTCGTTCCTGCTGCACAGATTCATGCGCCAGAGCCTCCTACAGACAACGCACTTTGATTTATTGCGCTATCTGTAATAGCACCCGAGATATCACCAGATATATATTGGATTTACCCCTGACCCTGAGTGTCCGGCCGCATGAGACGGTGGTTTTCTCGGACCCTGGAGGTTCGAGGTCGTTCCCGCTGCACAGATTCATGCGCCAGGACCTCCTACAGACAACGCACTTTGATTTATTGCGCTATCTGTAATAGCACCCGAGATATCACCAGATATATATTGGATTTTCCACTGACCCTGAGTGTCCGGCCCCATGAGACTGTGGTTTTCTCGGCCCCTAGTGGTCCGAGGTCGTTCCCGCTGCACAGAATCATGCGCCAGAGCCTCCTACAGACAACGCACTTTGATTTATTGCGCTATCTGTAATAGCACCCGAGATATCACCAGATATATATTGGATTTTCCCCTGACCCTGAGTGTCCGGCCCCATGAGACGGTGGTTTTCTCGGCCCCTGGTGGTCCTAGGTCGTTCCCGCTGCACAGATGCATGCGCCAGGGCCTCCTGCAGATAATTCCCTTTGGCTTATTGCGCTATCTCTAATAGCACCCGAGATATCACCAGATATATATTGGATTTTTCCCTGACCCTGAGTGGCCGGCCCCATGAGACGGTGGTCTTCTCGGCCCCTGGTGGTCCGAGGTCGTTCCCGCTGCCCAGATTCATGCGCCACGGCCTCCTACAGACAATGCACTTTGATTTATTGCGCTATCTGTAATAGCACCCGAGATATCAACAGATATATATTGGATATTTCCCTCACCCTGAGTGTCCAGCCCCATGAGACGGTGGTTTTCTCGGCCCCTGGTGGACCGATGTCGTTCCCGCTGCACAGATTCATGCGCCAGGGCCTCCTGCAGATAATTCACTTTGGTTTATTGCGCTATATCTAATAGCGCCCGAGATATCACCAGATATATATTGGATTTTTCCCTGACCCTGAGTGTCCGGCCCCATGAGACTGCGGTTTTCTCGGCCCCTGGTGGTCCGAGGTCGTTCCCGCTGCACACATTCATGCGCCAGGGCCTCCTGCAGATAATTCACTTTGATTTATTGCGCTATCTGTAATAGCACCCGAGATATCACCAGATATATATTGGATTTACCCCTGACCCTGAGTGTCCGGCCCCATGAGACGGTGGTTTACTCGGCCCCTGGTGGTCGGAGGTCGTTCCCGCTGCACAGATGCATGCACCAGGGCCTCCTGCAGATAATTCACTTTGGTTTATTGCGCTATCTCTAATAGCACCCGAGATATCACCAGATATATATTTGGATTTTTCCCTGACCCTGAGTGTCCGGCCCCATGAGACGGTGGTTTTCTCGGCCCCTGGTGGTCCGAGGTCGTTCCCTCTGCACAGATTCATGCGCCAGGGCCTCCTACGGACAACGCACTTTGATTTATTGCGCTATCTGTAATAGCACCCGAGATATCACCAGATATATATTGGATTTTCCCCTGACCCTGAGTGTCCGGCCCCATGAGACGGTGGTTTTCTCGGACCCTGGTGGTCCGAGGTCGTTCCCGCTGCACAGATTCATGCGCCAGGGCCTCCTACAGACAACGCACTTTGATTTATTGCGCTATCTGTTATAGCACCCGAGATATCACCAGATATATATTGGATTTTCCCCTGACCCTGAGTGTCCGGCCCCATGAGACTGTGGTTTTCTCGGCCCCTAGTGGTCCGAGGTCGTTCCCGCTGCACAGATTCATGCGCCAGAGCCTCCTACAGACAACGCACTTTGATTTATTGCGCTATCTGTAATAGCACCCGAGATATCACCAGATATATTTTGGATTTTCCCCTGACCCTGTGTGTCCGGCCCCATGAGACGGTGGTTTTCTCGGCCCCTGGTGGTCCTAGGTCGTTCCCGCTGCACAGATGCTTGCGCCAGGGCCTCCTGCAGATAATTCCCTTTGGCTTATTGCGCTATCTCTAATAGCAGCCGAGATATCACCAGATATATATTGGATTTTCCCCTGACCCTGAGTGGCCGGCCCCATGAGACGGTGGTCTTCTCGGCCCCTGGTGGTCCGAGGTCGTTCCCGCTGCCCAGATTCATGAGCCAGTGCCTCCTACAGACAACGCACTTTGATTTATTGCGCTATCTGTAATAGCACCCGAGATATCACCAGATATATATTGGATTTTCCCCTGACCCTGAGTGTCCGGCCCCATGAGACGGTGGTTTTCTCGGCCCCTGGTGGTCCTAGGTCGTTCCCGCTGCACAGATGCTTGCGCCAGGGCCTCCTGCAGATAATTCCCTTTGGCTTATTGCGCTATCTCTAATAGCACCCGAGATATCACCAGATATATATTGGATTTTCCCCTGACCCTGAGTGGCCG
The DNA here is from genome assembly GCF_051020985.1 of Nomia melanderi. Taxonomy (NCBI): domain Eukaryota; kingdom Metazoa; phylum Arthropoda; class Insecta; order Hymenoptera; family Halictidae; genus Nomia; species Nomia melanderi. Next base: position 8,705,574 of record NW_027475130.1, read on the forward strand.
GCCCCATGAGACGGTGGTCTTCTCGGCCCCTGGTGGTCCGAGGTCGTTCCCGCTGCCCAGATTCATGCGCCACGGCCTCCTACAGACAATGCACTTTGATTTATTGCGCTATCAGTAATAGCACCCGAGATATCACCAGATATATATTGGATATTTCCCTCACCCTGAGTGTCCAGCCACATGAGACGGTGGTTTTCTCGGACCCTGGTGGTCCGAGGTCGTTCCCGCTGCACAGATTCATGCGCCAGGGCCTCCTACAGACAACGCACTTTGATTTATTGCGCTATCTGTAATAGCACCCGAGATATCACCAGATATATATTGGATTTTCCACTGACCCTGAGTGTCCGGCCCCATGAGACTGTGGTTTTCTCGGCCCCTAGTGGTCCGAGGTCGTTCCCGCTGCACAGATTCATGCGCCAGAGCCTCCTACAGACAACGCACTTTGATTTATTGCGCTATCTGTAATAGCACCCGAGATATCACAAGATATATATTGGATTTTTCCCTGACCCTGAGTGTCCGGCCCCATGAGACTGTGGTTTTCTCGGCCCCTGGTGGTCCGAGGTCGTTCCCGCTGCACACATTCATGCGCCAGGGCCTCCTGCAGATAATTCACTTTGATTTATCGCGCTATCTCTAATAGCACCCGAGATATCACCAGATATATGCTGGATTTTTACATGACCTTGGGTGACGGATTCCGAATATCTGTAATTTTCTCGGCCACTGGTGGTCCGAGGTCGTTCCTGCTGCACAGATTCATTCGCCAGTGCCTCCTACAGACAATGCACTTTGATTTATTGCGCTGTCCGTAATAGCACCCGAGATATCACCAGATATATATTGGATTTTCCCCTGACCCTGAGTGTCCGGCCCCATGAGACTGTGGTTTTCTCGGCCCCTAGTGGTCCGAGGTCGTTCCCGCTGCACAGATTCATGCCCCAGGGCCTCCTACAGACAACGCACTTTGATTTATTGCACTATCTGTAATAGCACCCAAGATATCACCAGATATATATTGGATTTTTCCCTGACCCTGAGTGTCCGGCCCCATGAGACGGTGGTTTTCTCGGCCCCTGGTCGTCCGAGGTCGTTCCCGCTGCCCAGATTCATGCGCCAGGGCCTCCTACAGACAATGCACTTTGATTTATTGCGCTATCTGTAATAGCACCCGAGATATCACCAGATATATGCTGGATTTTTACATGACCTAGGGTGTCCGGCCCCATGTGTCGGTGGTTTTCTCGGCCCCTGGTGATCCGAGGTCGTTCCCGCTGCACAGATTCATGCACCAGGGCCTCCTACAGATAACTCACTTTGGTTTATTGCGCTATCTATAATAGCACCCGAGATATCACCAGATATATATTGGATTTTTCCCTGACCCTGAGTGTCCGGCCCCATGAGACGGTAGTTTTCTCGGCCCCTGGTGGACCGAGGTCGTTCCCGCTGCACAGATTCATGCGCCAGGGACTCCTGCAGATAATTCACTTTGATTTATTTCCCTATCTGTAATAGGACCCGAGATATCACCAGATATATATTGGATTTTCCCCAGACCCTGAGTGTCCGGCCGCATGAGACTGTAGTTTTCTCGGCCCCTGGTGGTCCGAGGTGGTTCCCGCTGCACAGATTCATGCGACAGGGCCTCCTACAGACAATGCACTTTGATTTATTGCGCTATCTGTAATAGCACCCGAGATATCACCAGATATATATTGGATATTTCCCTCACCCTGAGTGTCCAGCCCCATGAGACGGTGGTTTTCTCGGCCCCTGGTGGACCGAGGTCGTTCCCGCTGCACAGATTCATGCGCCTGGTCCTCCTGCAGATAATTCACTTTTATTTATTTCGCCATCTGTAATAGGACCCGAGATATCACCAGATATATATTGGATTTTCCCCAGACCCTGAGTGGTCGGCGCCATGAGACTGTGGTTTTCTCGGCCCCTGGTGGTCCGAGGTCGTTCCCGCTGCACAGATACATGCGCCAGGGCCTCCTACAGACAATGCACTTTGATTTATTGCGCTATCTGTAATAGCACCCGAGATATCACCAGATATATATTGGATTTTTCACTGACCCTGAGTGTGCGGCCCCATGAGACGGTGGTTTTCTCGGACCCTGGTGGTCCGAGGTCGTTCCCGCTGCACAGATTCATGCACCAGGGCCTCCTACAGACAACGCACTTTGATTTATTGCGCTATCTGTAATAGCACCCGAGATATCACCAGATATATATTGGATTTTTCCCTTACCCTGAGTGTCCGGCCCCATGAGACGGTGGTTTTCTCGGCCCCTGGTGGTCCTAGGTCGTTCCCGCTGCACAGATGCAGGCGCCAGGGCCTCCTGCAGATAATTCCCTTTGGCTTATTGCGCTATCTCTAATAGCACCCGAGATATCACCACATATAGATTGGATTTTCCCCTGACCCTGAGTGGCCGGCCCCATGAGACGGTGGTCTTCTCGGCCCCTGGTGGTCCGAGATCGTTCCCGCTGCCCAGGTTCATGCGCCACGGCCTCCTACTGACAATGCACTTTGATTTATTGCGCTATCTGTAATAGCACCCGAGATATCACCAGATATATATTGGATATTTCCCTCACTCTGAGTGTCCAGCCCCATGAGACGGTGGTTTTCTCGGCCCCTGGTGGACCGAGGTCGTTCCCGCTGCACAGATTCATGCGCCAGGGACTCCTGCAGATAATTCACTTTGGTTTATTGCGCTATCTCTAATAGCGCCCGAGATATCACCAGATATGTATTGGATTTTTCCCTGACCCTGAGTGTCCGGCCCCATGAGACTGCGGTTTTCTCGGCCCCTGGTGGTCCGAGGTCGTTCCCGCTGCACACATTCATGCGCCAGGGCCTCCTGCAGATAATTCACTTTGGTTTATTGCGCTATCTCTAATAGCACACGAGATATCACCAGATATATATTGGATTTTGCCCTGACCCTGAGTGTCCGGCCCCATGAGACTGTGGTTTTCTCGGATCCTGGCGGTCCGAGGTCGTTGCCGTTGCACAGATTCATGCGCCAGGGCCTCCTGCAGATAATTCACTTCGGTTTATTGCGCTATCTCTAATAGTACCCGAGATATCACCAGATATATATTGGATTTTCCCCTGACCCTGAGTGTCCGGCCCCATGAGACTGTGGTTTTCTCGGCCCCTGGTGGTCCGAGGTCGTTCCCGCTGCACAGATTCATGCGCCAGGGCCTCCTACAGACAATGCAGTTTGATTTATTGCGCTATCTCTAATAGCACCCAAGATATCACCAGATATATATAGGATTTTTCCCTGACCCTGACTGTCTGGCCCCATGAGACGGTGATTTTCTCGGCCCCTACGGGTCCGAGTTCGTTCCCGCTGCACAGATTCATGCGCCAGGGCCTCCTGCAGATAATTCACTTTGGTTTATTGCGCTATCTCTAACAGCACCCAAGATATCACCAGATATATATTGGATTTATCCCTGACCCTCAGTGTCCGGCCCCATGAGACTGTGGTTTTTTCGGCCCCTGGTGGTCCGAGGTCGTTCCCGTTGCACAGATTCATGCGCCAGGGCCTCCTACAGACAATGCACTTTGATTTATTGCGCTATCTGTAATAGCACCCGAGATATCACCAGATATATATTGGATATTTCCCTCACCCTGAGTGTCCAGCCCCATGAGACGGTGGTTTTCTCGACCCTGGTGGACCGAGGTCGTTCCCGCTGCACAGATTCATGGGCCAGGGCCTCCTGCAGATAATTCACTTTGATTTATCGCGCTATCTGTAATAGCACCCGAGATATCACCAGATATATATAGGATATTTCCCTCACCCTGAGTGTCCAGCCCCATGAGACGGTTGTTTTCTCGGCCCCTGGTGGACCGAGGTCGTTCCCGCTGCACAGATTCATGCGCCAGGGCCTCCTGCAGATAATTCGCTTTGGTTTATTTCGCTATCTGTAATAGGAACCGAGATATCACCAGATATATATTGGATTATCCCCAGACCCTGAGTGTCCGCCCCCATGAGACTGTAGTTTTCTCGGCCCCTGGTGGTCCGAGGTCGTTCCCGCTGCACAGGTTCATGCGCCAGGGCCTCCTACAGACAACGCACTTTGATTTATTGGGCTATCTCTAATAGCACCCGAGATATCACCAGATATATATTGGATTTTCCCCTGACCCTGAGTGTCCGGCCCCATGCGGCTGTGGTTTTTTCGGACCCTGGTGGTCCGAGGTCGTTCCCGCTGCACAGAATCAGGCGCCAGGGCCTCCTGCAGATAACTCACTTGGTTTATTGCGCTATCTCTAATAGCACCCGAGATATCACCAGATATATATTGGATATTTCCCTCACCCTGAGTGTCCAGCCCCATGAGACGGTGGTTTTCTCGGCCCCTGGTGGTCCGAGGTCGTGCCCGCTGCACTGATTCATGCGCCAGGGCCTCCTGCAGATAATTCACTTTCGTTTATTGCGCTATCTCTAATAGCACCCGAAATATCACCAGATATATATTGGATTTTCCCCTGACCCTGAGTGTCCGGCCCCATGAGACTGCGGTTTTCTCGGCCCCTGGTGGTCCGAGGTCGTTCCCGTTGCACAGATTCATGCGCCAGGGCCTCCCGCAGATAATTCACTTTGGTTTATTGCGCTATCTCTAATAGCACCCGAGATATCACCAGATATATATTGGATTTTCCCCTGACCCTGAGTGTCCGGCCCCATGAGACTGTGGTTTTCTCGGCCCCTGGTGGTCCGAGGTCGTTCCCGCTGCCCAGATTCATGCGCCACCGCCTCCTACTGACAATGCACTTTGATTTATTGCGCTATCTGTAATAGCGCCCGTGATATCACCAGATATATATTGGATTTTTCCCTGACCCTGAGTGTCCGGCCCCATGAGACGGCGGTTTTCTCGGCCCCTGGTGGCCCGAGGTCGTTCCCGCTGCACACATTCATGCGCCAGGGCCTCCTGCAGATAATTCACTTTGGTTTGTTGCGCTATCTCTAATAGCACCCGAAATATCACCAGATATATATTGGATTTTGCCCTGACCCTGAGCGTCCGGCCCCATTAGACTGTGGTTTTCTCGGCCCCTGGTGGTCCGAGGTCGTTCCCGTTGCACAGAATCATGCGCCAGGGCCTCCTGCAGATAATTCACTTTGGTTTATTGCGCTATCTCTAATAGCACCCGAGATATCACCAGATATATATTGGATTTTTCCCTGACCCTGAGTGTCCGGCCCCATGAGACGGTGGTTTTCTCGGCCCCTGGTGGTCCGAGGTCGTTGCCGCTGCACAGATTCATGCACCCGGGCCTCCTACAGACAATGCACTTTGATTTATTTCGCTATCTGTAATAGGAACCGAGATATCACCAGATATATATTGGATTTTTCCCTCACCCTGAGTGTCCGGCCCCATGAGACGGTGGTTTTCTCGGCCCCTGGTGGTCCTAGGTCGTTCCCTCTGCACAGATTCATTCGCCAGGGCCTCCTACAGACAATGCACTTTGATTTATTGCGGTATCTCTAATAGCACCCTAGATATCACCAGATATATATTGGGTTTTTCCCGGACCCTTACAGTCCGGCCCCATGAGACGGTGATTTTCTCGGCCCCTGGTGGTCCGAGGTCGTTCCCGCTGCACAGAATCATGCGCCAGGGCTTCCTGCAGATAATTCACTTTGGTTTATTGCGCTATCTCTAACAGCACCCAAGATATCACCAGATATATATGGGATTTTTCCCTGACCCTAAGTGTCCGGCCCCTCGGGACGGTGGTTTTCTCAGCCCCTGGTGGTCCGAGGTAGTTCCCGCTGCACAGATTCATGCGCCAGGGCCTCCTACAGATAACTCACTTTGGTTTATTGCGCTATCTATAATAGCACCCGAGATATCACCAGATATATATTGGATTTTTCCCTTACCCTGAGTGTCCGGCCCCATGAGACGGTGGTTTTCTCGGCCCCTGGTGGTCCTAGGTCGTTCCCGCTGCACAGATGCATGCGCCAGGGCCTCCTGCAGATAATTCACTTTGGTTTATTGCGCTATCTCTAACAGCACCCAAGATATCACCAGATATATATGGGATTTTTCCCTGACCCTGAGTGTCCGGACCCATGAGACTGTGGTCTTCTCGGCGCCTGGTGGTCCGAGGTCGTTCCCGCTGCCCAGATTCATGCGCCACGGCCTCCTACTGACAATGCACTTTGATTTATTGCGCTATCTGTAATAACACCCGAGATATCACCAGATATATATTGGATATTTCCCTCACCCTGAGTGTCCAGCCCCATGAGACGGTGGTTTTCTCGGCCCCTGGTGGACCGAGGTCGTTCCCGCAGCACAGATTCATGCGCCAGGGCCTCCTGCAGATAATTCACTTTGGTTTATTGCGCTATCTCTAACAGCACCCAAGATATCACCAGATATATATGGGATTTTTCCCTGACCCTGAGTGTCCGGACCCATGAGACTGTGGTCTTCTCGGCGCCTGGTGGTACGAGGTCGTTCCCGCTGCCCAGATTCATGCGCCACGGCCTCCTACTGACAATGCACTTTGATTTATTACGCTATCTGTAATAGCACCCGAGATATCACCAGATATATATTGGATTTTCCCCTGACCCTGAGTGTCCGGCCCCATGAGACTGTGGTTTTCTCGGCCCCTGGTGGTCCGAGGTCGTTCCCGCTGCACAGATTAATGCGCCAGGGACTCCTACAGACAATGCACTTTGATTTATTGCGCTATCTGTAATAGCACCCGAGATATCACCAGATATATATTGGATATTTCCCTCACCCTGAGTGTCCAGCCCCATGAGACTGCGGTTTTCTCGGCCCCTGGTGGTCCGAGGTCGTTCCCGTTGCACAGATTCATGCGCCAGGGCCTCCTGCAGATAATTCACTTTGGTTTATTGCGCTGTATCTAATAGCACCCGAGATATCACCAGATATATATTGGATTTTCCCCTGACCCTGAGTGTCCAGCCCCATGAGACGGTGGTTTTCTCTGCCCCCGGTGGTCCGAGGTCGTTCCCGCTGCACTGATTCATGCGCCAGGGCCTCCTGCAGATAATTCACTTTCGTTTATTGCGCTATCTCTAATAGCACCCGAAATATCACCAGATATATATTGGATTTTCGCCTGACCCTGAGTGTCCGGCCCCATGAGACGGTGGTTTTCTCGGCCCCTGGTGGTCCGAGGTCGTTCCCGCTGCACAGATTCAGGCGCCAGGGCCTCCTGCAGATAACTCACTTGGTTTATTGCGCTATCTCTAATAGCACCCGAGATATCACCAGATATATATTGGATATTTCCCTCACCCTGAGTGTCCAGCCCCATGAGACGTTGTTTTTCTCGGCCCCTGGTGGTCCGAGGTCGTTCCCGCTGCACAGATTCATGCGCCAGGGCCTCCTACAGACAATGCACTTTGATTCATTGCGCTATCTGTAATAGCACCCGAGATATCACCAGATATATATTGGATATTTCCCTCACCCTGAGTGTCCAGCCCCATGAGACGGTGGTTTTCTCGGCCCCTGGTGGACCGAGGTCGTTCCCGCTGCACAGATTCATGCGCCAGGGCCTCCTGCAGATAATTCGCTTTGGTTTATTTCGCTATCTGTAATAGGAACCGAGATATCACCAGATATATATTGGATTTTCCCCAGACCCTGAGTGTCCGCCCCCATGAGACTGTAGTTTTCTCGGCCCCTGGTGGTCCGAGGTCGTTCCCGCTGCACAGGTTCATGCGCCAGGGCCTCCTACAGACAATGCACTTTGATTTATTGCGCTATCTCTAATAGCACCCGAGATATCACCAGATATTTATTGGATTTTCCCCTGACCCTGAGTGTCCGGCCCCATGAGACGGTGGTTTTCTCGGCTCCTGGTTGTCCGAGGTCGTTCCCGCTGCACAGATTCATGCGCCAGGGCCTCCTGCAGATAATTCACTTTCGTTTATTGCGCTATCTCTAATAGCACCCGAGATATCACCAGATATATATTGGATTTTCCCCTGACTCTGAGTGTCCGGCCCCATGAGACGGTGGTTTTCTCGGCCCCTGGTGGTCCGAGGTCGTTCCCGCTTCCCAGATTCATGCGCCAGGGCCTCCTGCAGATAATTCACTTTGGTTTATTGCGCTGTATCTAATAGCACCCGAGATATCACCAGATATATATTGGATTTTCCCCTCACCCTGAGTGTCCAGCCCCATGAGACGGTGGTTTTCTCGGCCCTGGTGGACCGAGGTCGTTCCCGCTGCACAGATTCATGCGCCAGGGCCTTATGCAGATAACTCACTTTGGTTTATTGCGCTATCTCTAATAGCACCCGAGATATCACCAGATATATATTGGATTTTTCCCTGACCCTGAGTGTCCGGCCCCATGAGACGGTGGTTTTCTCGGCTCCTGGTGGTCCGAGGTCGTTCCCGCTGCACAGATTCGTGCGCCAGGGCCTCCTACAGACAATGCACTTTGATTTATTGCGCTATCTGTAATAGCACCCGAGATATCACCAGATGTATGCTGCATTTTTACATGATCTTGGGTGACGGATTCCGAATATCACTAATTTTCTCGGCCCCTGGTGGTCCGAGGTCGTTCCTGCTGCACAGATTCATTCGCCAGGGCCTCCTACAGACAATGCACTTTGATTTATTGCGGTATCTCTAATAGCACCCTAGATATCACCAGATATATATTGGGTTTTTCCCTGACCCTGAGTGTCCGGCCCCATGAGACGGTGGTTTTCTCGGCCCCTGGTGGTCCGAGGTCGTTCCCGCTGCACAGAATCATGCGCCAGGGCCTCCTACAGACAATGCACTTTGATTTATTGCGGTATCTCTAATAGCACCCTAGATATCACCAGATATATATTGGGTTTTTCCCGGACCCTTACAGTCCGGCCCCATGAGACGGTGATTTTCTCGGCCCCTGGTGGTCCGAGGTCGTTCCCGCTGCACAGAATCATGCGCCAGGGCTTCCTGCAGATAATTCACTTTGGTTTATTGCGCTATCTCTAACAGCACCCAAGATATCACCAGATATATATGGGATTTTTCCCTTACCCTGAGTGTCCGGCCCCATGAGACGGTGGTTTTCTCGGCCCCTGGTGGTCCTAGGTCGTTCCCGCTGCACAGATGCATGCGCCAGGGCCTCCTGCAGATAATTCACTTTGGTTTATTGCGCTATCTCTAACAGCACCCAAGATATCACCAGATATATATGGGATTTTTCCCTGACCCTGAGTGTCCGGACCCATGAGACTGTGGTCTTCTCGGCGCCTGGTGGTCCGAGGTCGTTCCCGCTGCCCAGATTCATGCGCCACGGCCTCCTACTGACAATGCACTTTGATTTATTGCGCTATCTGTAATAACACCCGAGATATCACCAGATATATATTGGATATTTCCCTCACCCTGAGTGTCCAGCCCCATGAGACGGTGGTTTTCTCGGCCCCTGGTGGACCGAGGTCGTTCCCGCAGCACAGATTCATGCGCCAGGGCCTCCTGCAGATAATTCACTTTGGTTTATTGCGCTATCTCTAACAGCACCCAAGATATCACCAGATATATATGGGATTTTTCCCTGACCCTGAGTGTCCGGACCCATGAGACTGTGGTCTTCTCGGCGCCTGGTGGTACGAGGTCGTTCCCGCTGCGCAGATTCATGCGCCACGGCCTCCTACTGACAATGCACTTTGATTTATTACGCTATCTGTAATAGCACCCGAGATATCACCAGATATATATTGGATTTTCCCCTGACCCTGAGTGTCCGGCCCCATGAGACTGTGGTTTTCTCGGCCCCTGGTGGTCCGAGGTCGTTCCCGCTGCACAGATTAATGCGCCAGGGACTCCTACAGACAATGCACTTTGATTTATTGCGCTATCTGTAATAGCACCCGAGATATCACCAGATATATATTGGATATTTCCCTCACCCTGAGTGTCCAGCCCCATGAGACTGCGGTTTTCTCGGCCCCTGGTGGTCCGAGGTCGTTCCCGTTGCACAGATTCATGCGCCAGGGCCTCCTGCAGATAATTCACTTTGGTTTATTGCGCTGTATCTAATAGCACCCGAGATATCACCAGATATATATTGGATTTTCCCCTGACCCTGAGTGTCCAGCCCCATGAGACGGTGGTTTTCTCTGCCCCCGGTGGTCCGAGGTCGTTCCCGCTGCACTGATTCATGCGCCAGGGCCTCCTGCAGATAATTCACTTTCGTTTATTGCGCTATCTCTAATAGCACCCGAAATATCACCAGATATATATTGGATTTTCGCCTGACCCTGAGTGTCCGGCCCCATGAGACGGTGGTTTTCTCGGCCCCTGGTGGTCCGAGGTCGTTCCCGCTGCACAGATTCAGGCGCCAGGGCCTCCTGCAGATAACTCACTTGGTTTATTGCGCTATCTCTAATAGCACCCGAGATATCACCAGATATATATTGGATATTTCCCTCACCCTGAGTGTCCAGCCCCATGAGACGTTGTTTTTCTCGGCCCCTGGTGGTCCGAGGTCGTTCCCGCTGCACAGATTCATGCGCCAGGGCCTCCTACAGACAATGCACTTTGATTCATTGCGCTATCTGTAATAGCACCCGAGATATCACCAGATATATATTGGATATTTCCCTCACCCTGAGTGTCCAGCCCCATGAGACGGTGGTTTTCTCGGCCCCTGGTGGACCGAGGTCGTTCCCGCTGCACAGATTCATGCGCCAGGGCCTCCTGCAGATAATTCGCTTTGGTTTATTTCGCTATCTGTAATAGGAACCGAGATATCACCAGATATATATTGGATTTTCCCCAGACCCTGAGTGTCCGCCCCCATGAGACTGTAGTTTTCTCGGCCCCTGGTGGTCCGAGGTCGTTCCCGCTGCACAGGTTCATGCGCCAGGGCCTCCTACAGACAATGCACTTTGATTTATTGCGCTATCTCTAATAGCACCCGAGATATCACCAGATATTTATTGGATTTTCCCCTGACCCTGAGTGTCCGGCCCCATGAGACGGTGGTTTTCTCGGCTCCTGGTTGTCCGAGGTCGTTCCCGCTGCACAGATTCATGCGCCAGGGCCTCCTGCAGATAATTCACTTTCGTTTATTGCGCTATCTCTAATAGCACCCGAGATATCACCAGATATATATTGGATTTTCCCCTGACTCTGAGTGTCCGGCCCCATGAGACGGTGGTTTTCTCGGCCCCTGGTGGTCCGAGGTCGTTCCCGCTTCCCAGATTCATGCGCCAGGGCCTCCTGCAGATAATTCACTTTGGTTTATTGCGCTGTATCTAATAGCACCCGAGATATCACCAGATATATATTGGATTTTCCCCTCACCCTGAGTGTCCAGCCCCATGAGACGGTGGTTTTCTCGGCCCTGGTGGACCGAGGTCGTTCCCGCTGCACAGATTCATGCGCCAGGGCCTTATGCAGATAACTCACTTTGGTTTATTGCGCTATCTCTAATAGCACCCGAGATATCACCAGATATATATTGGATTTTTCCCTGACCCTGAGTGTCCGGCCCCATGAGACGGTGGTTTTCTCGGCTCCTGGTGGTCCGAGGTCGTTCCCGCTGCACAGATTCGTGCGCCAGGGCCTCCTACAGACAATGCACTTTGATTTATTGCGCTATCTGTAATAGCACCCGAGATATCACCAGATGTATGCTGCATTTTTACATGATCTTGGGTGACGGATTCCGAATATCACTAATTTTCTCGGCCCCTGGTGGTCCGAGGTCGTTCCTGCTGCACAGATTCATTCGCCAGGGCCTCCTACAGACAATGCACTTTGATTTATTGCGGTATCTCTAATAGCACCCTAGATATCACCAGATATATATTGGGTTTTTCCCTGACCCTGAGTGTCCGGCCCCATGAGACGGTGGTTTTCTCGGCCCCTGGTGGTCCGAGGTCGTTCCCGCTGCACAGAATCATGCGCCAGGGCTTCCTGCAGATAATTCACTTTGCTTTATTGCGCTATCTCTAACAGCACCCAAGATATCACCAGATATATATGGGATTTTTCCCTGACCCTAAGTGTCCGGCCCCTCGGGACGGTGGTTTTCTCAGCCCCTGGTGGTCCGAGGTAGTTCCCGCTGCACAGATTCATGCGCCAGGGCCTCCTACAGATATCTCACTTTGGTTTATTGCGCTATCTATAATAGCACCCGAGATATCACCAGATATATATTGGATTTTTCCCTTACCCTGAGTGTCCGGCCCCATGAGACGGTGGTTTTCTCGGCCCCTGGTGGTCCTAGGTCGTTCCCGCTGCACAGATGCATGCGCCAGGGCCTCCTGCAGATAATTCCCTTTGGCTTATTGCGCTATCTCTAATAGCACCCGAGATATCACCAGATATATATTGGATTTTTCCCTTACCCTGAGTGTCCGGCCCCATGAGACGGTGGTTTTCTCGGCCCCTGGTAGTCCGAGGTCGTTCCCGCTGCCCAGATTCATGCGCCACGGCCTCCTACTGACAATGCACTTTGATTTATTGCGCTATCTGTAATAGCACCCGAGATATCACCAGATATATATTGGATATTTCCCTCACCCTGAGTGTCCAGCCCCATGAGACGGTGGTTTTCTCGGCCCCTGGTGGACCGAGGTCGTTCCCGCAGCACAGATTCATGCGCCAGGGCCTCCTGCAGATAATTCACTTTGGTTTATTGCGCTATCTCTAACAGCACCCAAGATATCACCAGATATATATGGGATTTTTCCCTGACCCTGAGTGTCCGGACCCATGAGACTGTGGTCTTCTCGGCGCCTGGTGGTACGAGGTCGTTCCCGCTGCCCAGATTCATGCGCCACGGCCTCCTACTGACAATGCACTTTGATTTATTACGCTATCTGTAATAGCACCCGAGATATCACCAGATATATATTGGATTTTCCCCTGACCCTGAGTGTCCGGCCCCATGAGACTGTGGTTTTCTCGGCCCCTGGTGGTCCGAGGTCGTTCCCGCTGCACAGATTAATGCGCCAGGGACTCCTACAGACAATGCACTTTGATTTATTACGCTATCTGTAATAGCACCCGAGATATCACCAGATATATATTGGATTTTCCCCTGACCCTGAGTGTCCGGCCCCATGAGACTGTGGTTTTCTCGGCCCCTGGTGGTCCGAGGTCGTTCCCGCTGCACAGATTAATGCGCCAGGGACTCCTACAGACAATGCACTTTGATTTATTGCGCTATCTGTAATAGCACCCGAGATATCACCAGATATATATTGGATATTTCCCTCACCCTGAGTGTCCAGCCCCATGAGACTGCGGTTTTCTCGGCCCCTGGTGGTCCGAGGTCGTTCCCGTTGCACAGATTCATGCGCCAGGGCCTCCTGCAGATAATTCACTTTGGTTTATTGCGCTGTATCTAATAGCACCCGAGATATCACCAGATATATATATTGGATTTTCCCCTGACCCTGAGTGTCCAGCCCCATGAGACGGTGGTTTTCTCTGCCCCCGGTGGTCCGAGGTCGTTCCCGCTGCACCGATTCATGCGCCAGGGCCTCCTGCAGATAATTCACTTTCGTTTATTGCGCTATCTCTAATAGCACCCGAAATATCACCAGATATATATTGGATTTTCCCCTGACCCTGAGTGTCCGGCCCCATGAGACGGTGGTTTTCTCGGCCCCTGGTGGTCCGAGGTCGTTCCCGCTGCACAGATTCAGGCGCCAGGGCCTCCTGCAGATAACTCACTTGGTTTATTGCGCTATCTCTAATAGCACCCGAGATATCACCAGATATATATTGGATATTTCCCTCACCCTGAGTGTCCAGCCCCATGAGACGTTGTTTTTCTCGGCCCCTGGTGGTCCGAGGTCGTTCCCGCTGCACAGATTCATGCGCCAGGGCCTCCTACAGACAATGCACTTTGATTCATTGCGCTATCTGTAATAGCACCCGAGATATCACCAGATATATATTGGATATTTCCCTCACCCTGAGTGTCCAGCCCCATGAGACGGTGGTTTTCTCGGCCCCTGGTGGACCGAGGTCGTTCCCGCTGCACAGATTCATGCGCCAGGGCCTCCTGCAGATAATTCGCTTTGGTTTATTTCGCTATCTGTAATAGGAACCGAGATATCACCAGATATATATTGGATTTTCCCCAGACCCTGAGTGTCCGCCCCCATGAGACTGTAGTTTTCTCGGCCCCTGGTGGTCCGAGGTCGTTCCCGCTGCACAGGTTCATGCGCCAGGGCCTCCTACAGACAATGCACTTTGATTTATTGCGCTATCTCTAATAGCACCCGAGATATCACCAGATATTTATTGGATTTTCCCCTGACCCTGAGTGTCCTGCCCCATGAGACGGTGGTTTTCTCGGCTCCTGGTGGTCCGAGGTCGTTCCCGCTGCACAGATTCATGCGCCAGGGCCTCCTGCAGATAATTCACTTTCGTTTATTGCGCTATCTCTAATAGCACCCGAGATATCACCAGATATATATTGGATTTTCCCCTGACTCTGAGTGTCCGGCCCCATGAGACGGTGGTTTTCTCGGCCCCTGGTGGTCCGAGGTCGTTCCCGCTTCCCAGATTCATGCGCCAGGGCCTCCTGCAGATAATTCACTTTGGTTTATTGCGCTGTATCTAATAGCACCCGAGATATCACCAGATATATATTGGATTTTCCCCTCACCCTGAGTGTCCAGCCCCATGAGACGGTGGTTTTCTCGGCCCTGGTGGACCGAGGTCGTTCCCGCTGCACAGATTCATGCGCCAGGGCCTTCTGCAGATAACTCACTTTGGTTTATTGCGCTATCTCTAATAGCACCCGAGATATCACCAGATATATATTGGATTTTTCCCTGACCCTGAGTGTCCGGCCCCATGAGACGGTGGTTTTCTCGGCTCCTGGTGGTCCGAGGTCGTTCCCGCTGCACAGATTCATGCGCCAGGGCCTCCTGCAGATAATTCGCTTTGGTTTATTTCGCTATCTGTAATAGGAACCGAGATATCACCAGATATATATTGGATTTTCCCCAGACCCTGTGTGTCCGCCCCCATGAGACTGTAGTTTTCTCGGCCCCTGGTGGTCCGAGGTCGTTCCCGCTGCACAGGTTCATGCGCCAGGGCCTCCTACAGACAATTCACTTTGATTTATTGCGCTATCTCTAATAGCACCCGAGATATCACCAGATATATATTGGATTTTCCCCAGACCCTGAGTGTGCGGCCGCATAAGACTGTAGTTTTCTCGGCCCCTTGTAGTCCGAGGTCGTTCCCGCTGCACAGGTTCATGCGCCAGGGCCTCCTACAGACAATGCACTTTGATTTATTGCGCTATCTGTAATAGCACCCGAGATATCACCACATATATATTGCATTTTTCAATGACCCAGAGTGACCGGCCCCATGAGACGGTGGTTTTCTCGGCCCCTGGCGGTCCGAGGTCGTTCCCGCTGCACGGATTCATGCGCCAGGGCCTCCTACAGACAATGCACTTTGATTTATTGCGCTATCTCTAATAGCACCCGAGATATCACCAGTTATATATTGGACTTTTCCCTGACCATGAGTGTCCGGCCCCATGAGACTGTGGTTTTCTCGGCCCCTGGTGGTCCGAGGTTGTTCCCGCTGCACGGATTCATGCGCCAGGGCCTCCTACAGACAATGCACTTTGATTTATTGCTCTATCTGTAATAGCACCCGAGATATCACCAGATATATATTGGATATTTCCCTCACCCTGAGTGTCCAGCCCCATGAGACGTTGTTTTTCTCGGCCCCTGGTGGTCCGAGGTCGTTCCCGCTGCACAGATTCATGCGCCAGGGCCTCCTACAGACAATGCACTTTGATTTATTGCTCTATCTGTAATAGCACCCGAGATATCACCAGATATATATAGGATTTTCCCCTGACCCTGAGTGTCCGGCCCCATGAGACTGTTGTTTTCTCGGCCCCTGGTGGTCCCAGGTCGTTCCCGCTGCACAGATACATGCGCCAGGGCCGCCTACAGACAATGCACTTTGATTTATTACGCTATCTGTAATAGCACCCGAGATATCACCAGATATATATTGGATTTTCCCCTGACCCTGAGTGTCCGGCCCCATGAGACTGTGGTTTTCTCGGCCCCTGGTGGTCCGAGGTCGTTCCCGCTGCACAGATACATGCGCCAGGGCCTCCTACAGACAATGCACTTTGATTTATTGCGCTATCTGTAATAGCACCCGAGATATCACCAGTTATATATTGGATTTTCCCCTGACCCTCAGTGTCCGGCCCCATGAGACTGTGGTTTTCTCGGCCCCTGGTGGTCCGAGGTCGTTCCGTTGCACAGATTCATGCGCCACGGCCTCCTGCAGATAATTCACTTTGGTTTATTGCGCTATCTCTAATAGCACCCGAGATATCACCAGATATATATTGGATTTTCCCCTGACCCTGAGTGTCCTGCCCCATGAGACTGTGGTTTTCTTGGCCCCTGGTCGTCCGAGGTCGTTCCCGCTGCACAGATTCATGCGCCAGGGCCTCCTACAAGTAATGCACTTTGATTTATTGCGCTATCTGTAATAGCACCCGAGATATCACCAGATATATATTGGATTTTTCCCTGACCCTGAGTGTCCGGCCCCATGAGACGGTGGTTTTCTCGGCCCCTGGTCGTCCGAGGTCGTTCCCGCTGCACAGATTCATGCGCCAGGGCCTCCTACAAGTAATGCACTTTGATTTATTGCGCTATCTGTAATAGCACCCGAGATATCACCAGATATATATTGGATTTTTCCCTGACCCTGAGTGTCCGGCCCCATGAGATGGTGGTTGTCTCGTCCCTGGTGGTCCGAGGTCGTTCCCGCTTCACAGATTCATGCGCCAGTGCCTTCTACAGACAATGCACTTTGATTTATTGCGCTATCTGTAATAGCAGCCGAGATATCACCAGGTATATATTGGATTTTTCACTGACCCTGAGTGTCCGGCCCCATGAGACGGTTGTTTTCTCGGCCCCTGGTGGTCCGAGGTCGTTCCCGCTGCACAGATTCATGCGCCAGGGCCTCCTACAGACAATGCACTTTGATTTATTGCGCTATCGCTAATAGCACCCAAGAAATCACCAGATATATATAGGATTTTTCCCTGACCCTGACTGTTCGGCCCCATGAGACGGTGATTTTCTCGGCCCCTACGGGTCCGAGGTCGTTCCCGCTGCACAGATTCATGCGCCAGGGCCTCCTGCAGATAACTCACTTGGTTTATTGCGCTATCTCTAGCAGCACCCAAGATATCACCAGATATATATTGGATTTTTCCCTGGCCCTGAGTGTCCGGCCCCATGAGACGGTGGTTTTCTCGGCCCCTGGTGGTCCGAGGTCGTTCCCGCTGCACAGATTCATGCGCCAGGGCCTCCTACAGATAACTAACTTTGGTTTATTGCGCTATCTCTAATAGCGCCCGAGATATCACCAGATATGTATTGGATTTTTCCCTGGCCCTGAGTGTCCGGCCCCATGAGACTGCGGTTTTCTCGGCCCCTGGTGGTCCGAGATCGTTCCCGCTGCACACATTCATGCGCCAGGGCCTCCTGCAGATAATACACTTTGGTTTATTGCGCTATCTCTAATAGCACCCGAGATATCATCAGATATATATTGGATTTTTCCCTGACCCTGAGTGAACGGCCCCATGAGACTGTGGTTTTCTCGGCCCCTGGTGGTCCGAGGTCGTTCCCGCTGCACAGGTTCATGCGCCAGGATCTCCTACAGACAATGCACTTTCATTTATTGCGCTATCTGTAATAGCACCCGAGATATCACCACCTATATATTGGATTTTTCCCTGACCCTGAGCGTCCGGCCCCATGAGACGGTCGTTTTCTCGGCCCCTGGTGGTCCGAGGTCGTTCCCGCTGCACAGGTTCATGCGCCAGGGTCTCCTACAGACAATGCACTTTGATTTATTGCGGTATCTGTAATAGCACCCGAGATATCACCATATATATATTGGATTTTCCCCTGACCCTGAGTGTCCGGCCCCATGAGACTGTGGTTTTCTCGGCCCCTGGTGGTCCGAGGTCGTTCCCGTTGCACAGATTCATGCGCCAGGGCCTCCTACAGACAATGCACTTTGGTTTATTGCGCTATCTGTAATAGCACCCGAGATATCACCAGATATATATTGGATTTTACCCTGACCCTGAGTGTCCGGCCCCATGAGACGGTCGTTGTCTCGGCCTCTGGAGGTCCGAGGACGTTCCCGCTGCACAGATGCATGCGCCAGGGCCTCCTACAGGTAATGCACTTTGATTTATTGCGCTATCTGTAATAGCACCCGAGATATCACCAGATCTATATTGGATTTTCCCCTGACCCTGAGTGTCCGGCCCCATGAGACTGTGGTTTTCTCGGCCCCTGGAGGTCCGAGGACGTTCCCGCTGCACAGATTCATGCGCCAGGGCCTCCTACAGGTAATGCACTTTGATTTATTGCGCTATCTGTAATAGGACCCGAGATATCACCAGATATATATTGGATTTTTCCCTGACCCTGAGTGTCCGGCCCCATGAGAAGGTGGTTGTCTCGCCCCTGGTGCTCCGAGGTCGTTCCCGCTGCACAGATTCATGCGCCAGGGCCTCCTACAGACAATGCACTTTGATTTATTGCGCTATCTGTAATATCAGCAGAGATATCACCAGATATATATTGGATTTTTCACTGACCCTGAGTGTCCGACCCCATGAGACGGTCGTTTTCTCGGCCCCTGGTGAACCGAGGTCGTTCCCGCTGCACAGATTCATGCACCAGGGCCTCCTGCAGATAATTCAATTTGGTTTAATGCGCTATCTCTAATAGCACCCGAGATATCAGCAGATATATATTGGATTTTTCACTGACAGTGAGTGTCCGGCCCCATGAGACGGTCGTTTTCTCGGCCCCTGGTGGTCCGAGGTCGTTCCCGCTGCACAGATTCATGCGCCAGGGCCTCCTGCAGATAATTCACTTTGGTTTATTGCGCTATCTCTAATAGCACCCGAGATATCACCAGATATATATTGGATTTTTCCCTGACGCTGAGTGAACGGCCGCATGAGACTGTGGTTTTCTCGGCCCCTGGTGGTCCGAGGTCGTTCCCGCTGCACAGGTTCATGCGCCAGGGTCTCCTACAGACAATGCACTTTGACTTATTGCGCTATCTGTAATAGCACCCGAGATATCACCACCTATATATTGTATTTTTCCCTGACCCTGAGTGTCCGGCCCCATGAGACTGTGGTTTTCTCGGCCCCTGGAGGTCCGAGGACGTTCCCGCTGCACAGATTCATGCGCCAGGGCCTCCTACAGGCAATGCACTTTGATTTATTGCGCTATCTGTAATAGGACCCGAGATATCACCAGATATATATTGGATTTTTCCCTGACCCTGAGTGTCCGGCCCCATGAGAAGGTGGTTGTCTCGCCACTGGTGCTCCGAGGTCGTTCCCGCTGCACAGATTCATGCGCCAGGGCCTCCTACAGACAATGCACTTTGATTTATTGCGCTATCTGTAATAGCAGCCGAGATATCACCAGATATATATTGGATTTTTCCCTGACCCTGAGTGTCCGGCCCCATGAGACGGTGGTTTTCTCGGCGCCTGGTGGTCCGAGGTCGTTCCCGCTGCACAGATTCGTGCGCCAGGGCCTCCTACAGACAATGCACTTTGATTTATTGCGCTACCTGTAATAGCACCCGAGATATCACCAGATATATGCTGCATTTTTACATGACCTTGGGTGACGGATTCCGAATATCACTAATTTTCTCGGCCCCTGGTGGTCCGAGGTCGTTCCTGCTGCACAGATTCATTCGCCAGTGCCTCCTACAGACAATGCACTTTGATTTATTGCGGTATCTCTAATAGCACCCTAGATATCACCAGATATATATTGGGTTTTTCCCTGACCCTTACAGTCCGGCCCCATGAGACGGTGATTTTCTCGGCCCCTGGTGGTCCGAGGTCGTTCCCGCTGCACAGAATCATGCGCCAGGGCTTCCTGCAGACAATGCACTTTGGTTTATTGCGCTATCTCTAATAGCACCCGAGATATCACCAGATATATATTGGATTTTTCACTGACCCTAAGTGTCCGGCCCCTCGGGACGGTGGTTTTCTCGGCCCCTGGTGGACTGAGGTCGTTCCCGCTGCACAGATTCATGCGCCAGGGCCTCCTACAGATAACTCACTTTGGTTTATTGCGCTATCTATAATAGCACCCGAGATATCACCAGATATATATTGGATTTTTCCCTGACCCTGAGTGTCCGGACCCATGAGACGGTAGTTTTCTCGGCCCCTGGTGGTCCGAGGTCGTTCCCGCTGCACAGATTCATGCGCCAGGGCCTCCTACAGACAATGCACTTTGATTTATTGCGCTATCTGTAATAGCACCCGAGATATCACCAAATATATATTGGATATTTCCCTCACCCTGAGTGTCCAGCCCCATGAGACGGTGGTTTTCTCGGCGCCTGGTGGTCCGAGGTCGTTCCCGCTGCACACATTCATGCGCCAGGGCCTCCTGCAGATAATTCACTTTGGTTTATAGCGCTATCTCTAACAGCACCCGACATATCTCCAGATATATATTGGATTTTGCCCTGACCCTAAGTGTCCGGCCCCTCGGGACGGTGGTTTTCTCGGCCCCTGGTGGACTGAGGTCGTTCCCGCTGCACAGATTCATGCGCCAGGGCCTCCTACAGATAACTCACTTTGGTTTATTGCGCTATCTATAATAGCACCCGAGATATCACCAGATATATATTGGATTTTTCCCTGACCCTGAGTGTCCGGCCCCATGAGACGGTAGTTTTCTCGGCCCCTGGTGGTCCGAGGTCGTTCCCGCTGCACAGATTCATGCGCCAGGGCCTCCTACAGACAATGCACTTTGATTTATTGCGGTATCTCTAATAGCACCCTAGATATCACCAGATATATATTGGGTTTTTCCCTGACCCTTACAGTCCGGCCCCATGAGACGGTGATTTTCTCGGCCCCTGGTGATCCGAGGTCGTTCCCGCTGCACAGATTCATGCGCCAGGGCCTCCTGCAGATAAGTCACTTTGGTTTATTGCTCTATCTCTAATAGCACCCGAGATATCACCAGATATATATTGGATTTTCCCAGACCCTGAGTGTCCGGCCCCATGAGACTGTGGTTTTCTCGGCCCCTGGTGGTCCGACTATGTTCCCGCTGCACAGATTCGTGCGCCAGGGCCTCCTGCAGACAATGCACTTTCATTTATTGCGCTATCTGTAATAGCACCCGAGATATCACCAGATAAATATTGGATTTTCCCCTGACGCTGAGTGTCCGGCCCCATGAGACTGTGGTTTTTTCGGCCCCTGGTGGTCCGAGGTCTTTCCCGCTGCACAGATTCATGCGCCAGGGCCTCCTACAGGTAATGCACTTTGATTTATTGCGCTATCTGTAATAGCACCCGAGATATCACCAGATATATATTGGATTTTACCCTGACCCTGAGTGTCCGGCCCCATGAGACGGTCGTTGTCTCGGCCCCTGGAGGTCCGAGGACGTTCCGGCTGCACAGATTCATGCGCCAGGGCCTCCTACAGGTAATGCACTTTGATTTATTGCGCTATCTGTAATAGCACCCGAGATATCACCAGATATATATTGGATTTTTCCCTGACCCTGAGAGTCCGGCCCCATGAGAAGGTGGTTGTCTCATCCCTGGAGGTCCGAGGTCGTTCCCGCTGCACAGATTCATGCGCCAGGCCCTCCTACAGACAATGCACTTTGATTTATTGCGCTATCTGTAATAGCAATCGAGATATCACCAGATATATATTGGATTTTTCACTGACCCTGAGTGTCCGGCCCCATGAGGCGGTCGTTTTCTCGGCCCCTGGTGGTCCGAGGTCGTTCCCGCTGCACAGGTTCATGCGCCAGGGTCTCCTACAGACAATGCACTTTGATTTATTGCGCTATCTGTAATAGCACCCGAGATATCACCAGATAAATATTGGATTTTCCCCTGACCCTGAGTGTCCGGCCCCATGAGACGGTCGTTTTCTCGGCCCCTGGTGGTCCGAGGTCGTTCCCGCTGCACAGATTCATGCACCAGGGCTCTGCAGATAATTCACTTTGGTTTATTGCGCTATCTCTAATAGCACCCGAGATATCACCACCTATATATTGGATTTTTCCCTGACCCTGAGCGTCCGGCCCCATGAGACGGTCGTTTTCTCGGCCCCTGGTGGTCCGAGGTCGTTCCCGCTGCACAGGTTCATGCGCCAGGGTCTCCTACAGACAATGCACTTTGATTTATTGCGATATCTGTAATAGCACCCGAGATATCACCATATATATATTGGATTTTCCCCTGACCCTGAGTGTTCGGCCCCATGAGACTGTGGTTTTCTCGGCCCCTGGTGGTCCGAGGTCGTTCCCGTTGCACAGATTCATGCGCCAGGGCATCCTGCAGATAATTCACTTTGGTTTATTGCGCTGTCTCTAATAGCACCCGAGATATCACCAGATATATATTGGATTTTGCCCTGACCCTGAGTGTCCGGCCCCATGAGATGGTGGTTTTCTCGGCTCCTGGTGGTCCGAGGTCGTCCCCGTTGCACAGATTCATGCGCCAGGGCCTCCTGCAGATAATTCACTTTGGTTTATTGCGCTATCTCTAATAGCACCCGAGATATCACCAGATATATATTGGATTTTCCCCTGACCCTGAGTGTCTGGCCCCATGAGACTGGTTTTCTCGGCCCCTGCTGGTCCGAGGTCGTTCCCGCTGAACAGATTCATGCGCCAGGGCCTCCTACAGACAATGCACTTTGATTTATTGCGCTATCTGTAATAGCACCCGAGATATCACCAGATATATATTGGATTTTACCCTGACCCTGAGTGTCCGGCCCCATGAGACGGTCGTTGTCTCGGCCCCTGGAGGTCCGAGGACGTTCCCGCTGCACAGATTCATGCGCCAGGGCCTCCTACAGGTAATGCACTTTGATTTATTGCGCTGTCTGTAATAGCACCCGAGATATCACCAGATCTATATTGGATTTTCCCCTGACCCTGAGTGTCCGGTCCAATGAGACGGTCGTTTTCTCGGCCACTGGTTGTCCGAGGTCGTTCCCGCTGCACAGATTCATGCGCCAGGGCCTCCTACAGACAATGCACTTTGATTTATAGCGCTATCTGTAATAGCACCCGAGATATCACCAGATATATATTGCATTTTACCCTGACCCTGAGTGTCCGGCCCCATGAGACTGTGGTTTTCTCGGCCCCTGGTGGTCCGAGGACGTTCCCGCTGCACAGATTCATGCGCCAGGGCCTCCTACAGGTAATGCACTTTGATTTATTGCGCTATCTGTAATGGCACCCGAGATATCACCAGATATATATTGGATTTTTCCCTGACCCTGAGAGGCCGGCCCCATGAGAAGGTGGTTGTCTCATCCCTGGAGGTCCGAGGTCGTTCCCGCTGCACAGATTCATGCGCCAGGGCCTCCTACAGACAATGCACTTTGATTTATTGCGCTATCTGTAATAGCAATCGAGATATCACCAGATATATATTGGATTTTTCACTGACCCTGAGTGTCCGGCCCCAGGAGGCGGTCGTTTTCTCGGCCCCTGGTGGTCCGAGGTCGTTCCCGCTGCACAGATTCATGCGCCAGTGCCTACTACAGACAATGCACTTTGATTTATTGCGCTATCTGTAATAGCACCCGAGATATCACCAGATATATATTGTATTTTACCCTGACCCTGAGTGTCCGGCCCCATGAGACTGCGGTTTTTTCGGCCCCTGGTTGTCCGAGGTCGTTCCCGCTGCACAGATTCATGCGCCAGGGCCTCCTACAGACAATGCACTTTGATTTATTGCGCTATCTGTAATAGCACCCGAGATATCAGCAGATATATATTGGATTTTTCACTGACCCTGAGTGTCCGGCCCCATGAGACGGTCGTTTTCTCGGCCCCTGGTGGTCCGACGTCGTTCCCGCTGCACAGGTTCATGCGCCAGGGCCTCCTACAGACAATGCACTTTGGTTTATTGCGCTATCTCTAATAGCACCCGAGATATCACCAGGTATATATTGGATTTTCCCCTGACCCTGAGTGTCCGGCCCCATGAGACTGTGGTTTTCTCGGCCCCTGGTGGTCCGAGGTCGTTCCCGTTGCACAAATTCATGCGCCAGGGCCTCCTACAGACAATGCACTTTGATTTATTGCGCTATCTGTAATAGCAGCCGAGATATCACCAGATATATATTGGATTTTTCACTGACCCTGAGTGTCCGGTCCAATGAGACGGTCGTTTTCTCGGCCACTGGTTGTCCGAGGTCGTTCCCGCTGCACAGATTCATGCGCCAGGGCCTCCTACAGACAATGCACTTTGATTTATAGCGCTATCTGTAATAGCACCCGAGATATCACCAGATATATATTGCATTTTACCCTGACCCTGAGTGTCCGGCCCCATGAGACTGTGGTTTTCTCGGCCCCTGGTGGTCCGAGGACGTTCCCGCTGCACAGATTCATGCGCCAGGGCCTCCTACAGGTAATGCACTTTGATTTATTGCGCTATCTGTAATGGCACCCGAGATATCACCAGATATATATTGGATTTTTCCCTGACCCTGAGAGGCCGGCCCCATGAGAAGGTGGTTGTCTCATCCCTGGAGGTCCGAGGTCGTTCCCGCTGCACAGATTCATGCGCCAGGGCCTCCTACAGACAATGCACTTTGATTTATTGCGCTATCTGTAATAGCAATCGAGATATCACCAGATATATATTGGATTTTTCACTGACCCTGAGTGTCCGGCCCCAGGAGGCGGTCGTTTTCTCGGCCCCTGGTGGTCCGAGGTCGTTCCCGCTGCACAGATTCATGCGCCAGTGCCTACTACAGACAATGCACTTTGATTTATTGCGCTATCTGTAATAGCACCCGAGATATCACCAGATATATATTGTATTTTACCCTGACCCTGAGTGTCCGGCCCCATGAGACTGCGGTTTTTTCGGCCCCTGGTTGTCCGAGGTCGTTCCCGCTGCACAGATTCATGCGCCAGGGCCTCCTACAGACAATGCACTTTGATTTATTGCGCTATCTGTAATAGCACCCGAGATATCAGCAGATATATATTGGATTTTTCACTGACCCTGAGTGTCCGGCCCCATGAGACGGTCGTTTTCTCGGCCCCTGGTGGTCCGACGTCGTTCCCGCTGCACAGGTTCATGCGCCAGGGCCTCCTACAGACAATGCACTTTGGTTTATTGCGCTATCTCTAATAGCACCCGAGATATCACCAGGTATATATTGGATTTTCCCCTGACCCTGAGTGTCCGGCCCCATGAGACTGTGGTTTTCTCGGCCCCTGGTGGTCCGAGGTCGTTCCCGTTGCACAAATTCATGCGCCAGGGCCTCCTACAGACAATGCACTTTGATTTATTGCGCTATCTGTAATAGCACCCGAGATATCACCAGATTTATATTAGATTTTACCCTGACCCTGAGTGTCCGGCCCCATGAGACTGTGGTTTTTTCGGCCCCTGGTGGTCCGAGGTCTTTCCCGCTGCACAGATTCATGCGCCAGGGCCTCCTGCAGACAATTCACTTTGGTTTATTGCGCTATCTCTAATAGCACCCGAGATATCACCAGATATATATTGGATTTTACCCTGACCCTGAGTGTCCGGCCCCATGAGACGGTCGTTGTCTCGGCCCCTGGAGGTCCGAGGACGTTCCCGCTGCACAGATTCATGCGCCAGGGCCTCCTACAGGTAATGCACTTTGATTTATTGCGCTATCTGTAATGGCACCCGAGATATCACCAGATATATATTGGATTTTTCGCTGACCCTGAGAGTCCGGCCCCATGAGAAGGTGGTTGTCTCATCCCTGGAGGTCCGAGGTCGTTCCCGCTGCACAGATTCATGCGCCAGGGCCTCCTACAGACAATGCACTTTGATTTATTGCGCTATCTGTAATAGCACCCGAGATATCACCACATATATATTGGATTTTTCACTGACCCTGAGTGTCCGGCTCCATGAGACGGTTGTTTTCTCGGTCCCTGGTGTTCCAAGGTCGTTCCCGCTGCACAGATTCATGCGCCAGGGCCTCGTACAGACAATGCACTTTGATTTATTGCGCTATCTGTAATAGCACCCGAGATATCACCAGATATATATTGGATTTTCCCCTGACCCTGAGTGTCCGGCCCCATGAGACTGTGGTTTTCTCGGCCCCTGGTGGTCCGAGGTCGTTCCCGCTGCACACGTTCATGCGCCAGGGTCTCCTACAGACAATGCACATTGATTTATTGCGCTATCTGTAATAGCACCCGAGATATCACCACATATATATTGGATTTTTCACTGACCCTGAGTGTCCGGCCCCATGAGACGGTGGTTTTCTCGGTCCCTGGTGTTCCGAGGTCGTTCCGGCTGCACAGATTCATGCGCCAGGGCCTCCTACAGACAATGTACTTTGGTTTATTGCGCTATCTCTAATAGCAATCGAGATATCACCAGATATATATTGGATTTTACCCTGACCCTGAGTGTCCGGCCCCATGAGACTGTGGTTTTTTCGGCCCCTGGTGGTCCGAGGTCGTTCCCGCTGCACAGATTCATGCGCCAGGGCCTCCTACAGACAATGCACTTTGATTTATTGCGCTATCTGTAATAGCACCCGAGATATCACCAGATATATATTGGATTTTTCACTGACCCTGAGTGTCCGGCCCCATGAGACGGTGGTTTTCTCGGTCCCTGGTGTTCCGAGGTCGTTCCCGCTGCACAGATTCATGCGCCAGGGCCTCCTGCAGATAATTCACTTTGGTTTATTGCGCTATCTCTAATAGCACCCGAGATATCACCAGATATATATTGGATTTTCCCCTGACCCTGAGTGTCCGGCCCCATGAGACTGTGGTTTTCTCGGCCCCTGGTGGTCCGATGTCTTTCCCGCTGCACAGATTCATGCGCCAGGGCCTCCTGCAGACAATTCACTTTGGTTTATTGCGCTATCTCTAATAGCACCCGAGATATCCCCAGATATATATTGGATTTTACCCTGACCCTGAGTGTCCGGCCCCATGAGACGGTCGTTTTCTCGGCCCCTGGAGGTCCGAGGACGTTCCCGCTGCACAGATTCATGCGCCAGGGCCTCCTACAGGCAATGCACTTTGATTTATTGCACTATCTGTAATGGCACCCGAGATATCACCAGATATATATTGGATTTTTCCCTGACCCTGAGAGTCCGGCCCCATGAGAAGGTGGTTGTCTCATCCCTGGAGGTCCGAGGTCGTTCCCGCTGCACAGATTCATGCGCCAGGGCCTCCTACAGACAATGCACTTTGATTTATAGCGCTATCTGTAATAGCACCCGAGATATCACCAGATATATATTGCATTTTACCCTGACCCTGAGTGTCCGGCCCCATGAGACTGTGGTTTTTTCGGCCCCTGGCGGTCCGAGGTCGTTCCCGCTGCACAGATTCATGCGCCAGGGTCTCCTACAGACAATGCACTTTGATTTATTGCGCTATCTGTAAGAGCACCCGAGATATCACCACATATATATTGGTTTTTTCACTGACACTGAGTGTCCGGCCCCATGAGACGGTGGTTTTCTCGGTCCCTGGTGTTCCGAGGTCGTTCCCGCTGCACAGATTCATGCGCCAGGGCCTCCTACAGACAATGCACTTTGATTTATTGCGCTATCTCTAATAGCAATCGAGATATCACCAGATATATATTGGATTTTACCCTGACCCTGAGTGTCCGGCCCCATGAGACTGTGGTTTTTTCGGCCCCTGGTGGTCCAAGGTCGTTCCCGCTGCACAGATTCATGCGCCAGGGCCTCCTACAGACAGTGCACTTTGATTTATTGCGCTATCTGTAATAGCACCCGAGATATCAGCAGATATATATTGGATTTTACCCTGACCCTGAGTGTCCGGCCCCATGAGACGGTCGTTGTCTCGGCCCCTGGAGGTCCGAGGACGTTCCCGCTGCACAGATTCATGCGCCAGGGCCTCCTACAGGTAATGCACTTTGATTTATTGCGCTATCTGTAATAGCAGCCGAGATATCACCAGATATATATTGGATTTTTCCCTGACCCTGAGTGTCCGGCCCCATGAGAAGGTGGTTGTCTCGCCCCTGGAGGTCCGAGGTCGTTCCCGCTGCACAGATTCATGCGCCAGGGCCTCCTACAGACAATGTACTTTGATTTATTGCGCTATCTGTAATAGCAATCGAGATATCACCAGATATATATTGGATTTTTCACTGACCCTGAGTGTCCGGCCCCATGAGGCGGTCGTTTTCTCGGCCCCTGGTGGTCCGAGGTCGTTCCCGCTGCACAGATTCATGCGCCAGTGCCTACTACAGACAATGCACTTTGATTTATTGCGCTATCTGTAATAGCACCCGAGATATCACCAGATATATATTGGATTTTACCCTGACCCTGAGTGACCGGCCCCATGAGACGGTAGTTTTCTCGGCCCCTGGTGGTCCGAGGTCGTTCCCGCTGCACAGATTCATGCGCCAGGGCCTCCTGCAGATAATTCACTTTGGTTTATTGCGCTATCTCTAATAGCACCCGAGATATCACCAGATATATATTGGATTTTCCCCTGACCCTGAGTGTCCGGCCCTATGAGACTGTGGTTTTCTCGGCCCCTGGTGGTCCGAGGTCGTTCCCGCTGCACACGTTCATGCGCCAGGGTCTCCTACAGACAATGCACATTGATTTATTGCGCTATCTGTAATAGCACCCGAGATATCACCACATATATATTGGATTTTTCACTGACCCTGAGTGTCCGGCCCCATGAGACGGTGGTTTTCTCGGTTCCTGGTGTTCCAAGGTCGTTCCCGCTGCACAGATTCATGCGCCAGGGCCTCCTACAGACAATGCACTTTGGTTTATTGCGCTATCTCTAATAGCACCCGAGATATCACCAGATATATATTGGATTTTACCCTGACCCTGAGTGTCCGGCCCCATGAGACTGTGGTTTTTTCGGCCCCTGGTGGTCCGAGGTCGTTCCCGCTGCACAGGTTCATGCGCCAGGGTCTCCTACAGACAGTGCACATTGATTTATTGCGCTATCTGTAATAGCACCCGAGATATCACCACATATATATTGGATTTTTCACTGACCCTGAGTGTCCGGCCCCATGAGACGGTTGTTTTCTCGGTCCCTGGTGTTCCAAGGTCGTTCCCGCTGCACAGATTCATGCGCCAGGGCCTCCTACAGACAATGCACTTTGATTTATTGCGCTATCTGTAATAGCACCCGAGATATCACCAGATATATATTGCATTTTACCCTGACCCTGAGTGTCCGGCCCCATGAGACTGTGGTTTTTTCGGCCCCTGGCGGTCCGAGGTCGTTCCCGCTGCACAGATTCATGCGCCAGGGCCTCCTACAGACAATGCACTTTGATTTATTGCGCTATCTGTAATAGCACCCGAGATATCACCAGATATATATTGGATTTTTCACTGACCCTGAGTGTCCGGCCCCATGAGACGGTCGTTTTCTCGGACCCTGGTGGTCCGAGGTCGTTCCCGCTGCACAGGTTCATGCGCCAGGGTCTCCTACAGACAATGCACATTGATTTATTGCGCTATCTGTAATAGCACCCGAGATATCACCACATATATATTGGATTTTTCACTGACACTGAGTGTCCGGCCCCATGAGACGGTGGTTTTCTCGGTCCCTGGTGTTCCGAGGTCGTTCCCGCTGCACAGATTCATGCGCCAGGGCCTCCTACAGACAATGCACTTTGGTTTATTGCGCTATCTCTAATAGCACCCGAGATAACACCAGATATATATTGGATTTTCCCCTGACCCTGAGTGTCCGGCCCCATGAGACGGTAGTTTTCTCGGCCCCTGGTGGTCCGAGGTCGTTCCCGCTGCACAGATTCATGCGCCAGGGCCTCCTGCAGATAATTCACTTTGGTTTATTGCGCTATCTGTAATAGCAATCGAGATATCACCAGATATATATTGGATTTTACCCTGACCCTGAGTGTCCGGCCCCATGAGACTGCGGTTTTTTCGGCCCCTGGTGGTCCGAGGTCGTTCCCGCTGCACAGATTCATCCGCCAGGGCCAACTACATAAAATGCACTTTGATTTATTGCGCTATCTGTAATAGCACCCGAGATATCAGCAGATATATATTGGATTTTACCCTGATCCTGAGTGACCGGCCCCATGAGACGGTAGTTTTCTCGGCCCCTGGTGGTCCGAGGTCGTTCCCGCTGCACAGATTCATGCGCCAGGGCCTCCTGCAGATAATTCACTTTGGTTTATTGCGCTATCTCTAATAGCACCCGAGATATCACCAGATATATATTGGATTTTTCCCTGACCCTGAGTGTCCGGCCCCATGAGAAGGTGGTTGTCTCGCCCCTGGAGGTCCGAGGTCGTTCCCGCTGCACAGATTCATGCGGCAGGGCCTCCTACAGACAATGCACTTTGATTTATTGCTCTATCTGTAATAGCACCCGAGATATCACCAGATATATTTTGGATTTTACCCTGACCCTGAGTGTCCGGCCCCATGAGACTGCGGTTTTTTCGGCCCCTGGTGGTCCGAGGTGGTTCCCGCTGCACAGATTCATGCGCCAGGGCCTCCTGCAGATAATTCACTTTGGTTTATTGCGCTATCTCTAATAGCACCCGAGATATCAGCAGATATATATTGGATTTTTCACTGATCCTGAGTGACCGGCCCCATGAGACGGTAGTTTTCTCGGCCCCTGGTGGTCCGAGGTCGTTCCCGCTGCACAGATTCATGCGCCAGGGCCTCCTGCAGATAATTCACTTTGGTTTATTGCGCTATCTGTAATAGCAATCGAGATATCACCAGATATATATTGGATTTTTCACTGACCCTGAGTGTCCGGCCCCATGAGGCGGTCGTTTTCTCGGCCCCTGGTGGTCCGAGGTCGTTCCCGCTGCACAGATTCAAGCGCCAGGGCCTACTACAGACAATGCACTTTGATTTATTGCGCTATCTGTAATAGCACCCGAGATATCACCAGATATATATTGGATTTTACCCTGACCCTGAGTGTCCGGCCCCATGAGACTGCGGTTTTTTCGGCCCCTGGTGGTCCGAGGTCGTTCCCGCTGCACAGATTCATGCGCCAGGGCCTCCTACATACAATGCACTTTGATTTATTGCGCTATCTGTAATAGCACCCGAGATATCAGCAGATATATATTGGATTTTTCACTGATCCTGAGTGACCGGCCCCATGAGACGGTAGTTTTCTCGGCCCCTGGGGGTCCGAGGTCGTTCCCGCTGCACAGATTCATGCGCCAGGGCCTCCTGCAGATAATTCACTTTGGTTTATTGCGCTATCTCTAATAGCACCCGAGATATCACCAGATATATATTGGATTTTCCCCTGACCCTGAGTGTCCGGCCCCATGAGACTGTGGTTTTCTCGGCCCCTGGTGGTCCGAGGTCGTTCCCGCTGCACAGGTTCATGCGCCAGGGTCTCCTACAGACAATGCACATTGATTTATTGCGCTATCTGTAATAGCACCCGAGATATCACCACATATATATTGGATTTTTCACTGACCCTGAGTGTCCGGCCCCATGAGACGGTGGTTTTCTCGGTCCCTGGTGTTCCAAGGTCGTTCCCGCTGCACAGATTCATGCGCCAGGGCCTCCTACAGACAATGCACTTTGGTTTATTGCGCTATCTCTAATAGCACCCGAGATATCACCAGATATATATTGGATTTTAACCTGACCCTGAAAGTCCGGCCCCATGAGACTGTGGTTTTTTCGGCCCCTGGTGGTCCGAGGTCGTTCCCGCTGCACAGATTCATGCGCCAGGGCCTCCTGCAGATAATTCACTTTGGTTTATTGCGCTACCTCTAATAGCACCCGAGATATCACCAGATATATATTGGATTTTCCCCTGACCCTGAGTGTCCGGCCCCATGAGACTGTGGTTTTCTCGGCCCCTGGTGGTCCGAGGTCGTTCCCGCTGCACAGATTCATGCGCCAGGGCCTCCTACAGACAATACACTTTGATTTATTGCGCTATCTGTAATAGCACCCGAGATATCAGCAGATATATAATGGATTTTTCACTGACCCTGAGTGTCCGGCCCCATGAGACGGTCGTTTTCTCGGCCCCTGGTGGTCCGAGGTCGTTCCCGCTGCACAGATTCATGCGCCAGGGCCTCATACAGACAATGCACTTTGATTTATTGCGCTATCTGTAATAGCACCCGAGATATCACCAGATATATATTGGATTTTACCCTGACCCTGAGTGTCCGGCCCCATGAGACTGTGGTTTTTTCGGCCCCTGGTGGTCCTAGGTCGTTCCCGCTGCACAGATTCATGCGCCAGGGCCTCCTGCAGATAATTCACTTTGGTTTATTGCGCTACCTCTAATAGCACCCGAGATATCACCAGATATATATTGCATTTTACCCTGACCCTGAGTGTCCGGCCGAATGAGACTGTGGTTTTTTCGGCCCCTGGCGGTCCGAGGTCGTTCCCGCTGCACAGATTCATGCGCCAGGGTCTCCTACAGACAATGCACTTTGATTTATTGCGCTATCTGTAAGAGCACCCGAGATATCACCACATATATATTGGTTTTTTCACTGACACTGAGTGTCCGGCCCCATGAGACGGTGGTTTTCTCGGTCCCTGGTGTTCCGAGGTCGTTCCCGCTGCACAGATTCATGCGCCAGGGCCTCCTACAGACAATGCACTTTGATTTATTGCGCTATCTCTAATAGCAATCGAGATATCACCAGATATATATTGGATTTTACCCTGACCCTGAGTGTCCGGCCCCATGAGACTGTGGTTTTTTCGGCCCCTGGTGGTCCAAGGTCGTTCCCGCTGCACAGATTCATGCGCCAGGGCCTCCTACAGACAGTGCACTTTGATTTATTGCGCTATCTGTAATAGCACCCGAGATATCAGCAGATATATATTGGATTTTACCCTGACCCTGAGTGTCCGGCCCCATGAGACGGTCGTTGTCTCGGCCCCTGGAGGTCCGAGGACGTTCCCGCTGCACAGATTCATGCGCCAGGGCCTCCTACAGGTAATGCACTTTGATTTATTGCGCTATCTGTAATAGCAGCCGAGATATCACCAGATATATATTGGATTTTTCCCTGACCCTGAGTGTCCGGCCCCATGAGAAGGTGGTTGTCTCGCCCCTGGAGGTCCGAGGTCGTTCCCGCTGCACAGATTCATGCGCCAGGGCCTCCTACAGACAATGTACTTTGATTTATTGCGCTATCTGTAATAGCAATCGTGATATCACCAGATATATATTGGATTTTTCACTGACCCTGAGTGTCCGGCCCCATGAGGCGGTCGTTTTCTCGGCCCCTGGTGGTCCGAGGTCGTTCCCGCTGCACAGATTCATGCGCCAGTGCCTACTACAGACAATGCACTTTGATTTATTGCGCTATCTGTAATAGCACCCGAGATATCACCAGATATATATTGGATTTTACCCTGACCCTGAGTGTCCGGCCCCATGAGACTGCGGTTTTTTCGGCCCCTGGTGGTCCGAGGTCGTTCCCGCTGCACAGATTCATGCGCCAGGGCCTCCTACAGACAATGCACTTTGATTTATTGCGCTATCTGTAATAGCACCCGAGATATCAGCAGATATATATTGGATTTTTCACTGACCCTGAGTGTCCGGCCCCATGAGACGGTCGTTTTCTCGGCCCCTGGTGGTCCCAGGTCGTTCCCGCTGCACAGATTCATGCGCCAGGGCCTCCTGCAGATAATTCACTTTGGTTTATTGCGCTATCTCTAATAGCACCCGAGATATCAGCAGATATATATTGGATTTTTCACTGATCCTGAGTGACCGGCCCCATGAGACGGTAGTTTTCTCGGCCCCTGGTGGTCCGAGGTCGTTCCCGCTGCACGGATTCATGCGCCAGGGCCTCCTGCAGATAATTCACTTTGGTTTATTGCGCTATCTCTAATAGCACCCGAGATATCACCAGATATATATTGGATTTTCCCCTGACCCTGAGTGTCCGGCCCCATGAGACTGTGGTTTTCTCGGTCCCTGGTGTTCCGAGGTCGTTCCGGCTGCACAGATTCATGCGCCAGGGCCTCCTACAGACAATGCACTTTGGTTTATTGCGCTATCTCTAATAGCAATCGAGATATCACCAGATATATATTGGATTTTACCCTGACCCTGAGTGTCCGGCCCCATGAGACTGTGGTTTTTTCGGCCCCTGGTGGTCCGAGGTCGTTCCCGCTGCACAGATTCATGCGCCAGGGCCTCCTACAGACAATGCACTTTGATTTATTGCGCTATCTGTAATAGCACCCGAGATATCACCAGATATATATTGGATTTTTCACTGACCCTGAGTGTCCGGCCCCATGAGACGGTGGTTTTCTCAGTCCCTGGTGTTCCGAGGTCGTTCCCGCTGCACAGATTCATGCGCCAGGGCCTCCTGCAGATAATTCACTTTGGTTTATTGCGCTATCTCTAATAGCACCCGAGATATCACCAGATATATATTGGATTTTCCCCTGACCCTGAGTGTCCGGCCCCATGAGACTGTGGTTTTCTCGGCCCCTGGTGGTCCGATGTCTTTCCCGCTGCACAGATTCATGCGCCAGGGCCTCCTGCAGACAATTCACTTTGGTTTATTGCGCTATCTCTAATAGCACCCGAGATATCCCCAGATATATATTGGATTTTACCCTGACCCTGAGTGTCCGGCCCCATGAGACGGTCGTTTTCTCGGCCCCTGGAGGTCCGAGGACGTTCCCGCTGCACAGATTCATGCGCCAGGGCCTCCTACAGGCAATGCACTTTGATTTATTGCGCTATCTGTAATGGCACCCGAGATATCACCAGATATATATTGGATTTTTCCCTGACCCTGAGAGTCCGGCCCCATGAGAAGGTGGTTGTCTCATCCCTGGAGGTCCGAGGTCGTTCCCGCTGCACAGATTCATGCGCCAGGGCCTCCTACAGACAATGCACTTTGATTTATAGCGCTATCTGTAATAGCACCCGAGATATCACCAGATATATATTGCATTTTACCCTGACCCTGAGTGTCCGGCCCCATGAGACTGTGGTTTTTTCGGCCCCTGGCGGTCCGAGGTCGTTCCCGCTGCACAGATTCATGCGCCAGGGTCTCCTACAGACAATGCACTTTGATTTATTGCGCTATCTGTAAGAGCACCCGAGATATCACCACATATATATTGGTTTTTTCACTGACACTGAGTGTCCGGCCCCATGAGACGGTGGTTTTCTCGGTCCCTGGTGTTCCGAGGTCGTTCCCGCTGCACAGATTCATGCGCCAGGGCCTCCTACAGACAATGCACTTTGATTTATTGCGCTATCTCTAATAGCAATCGAGATATCACCAGATATATATTGGATTTTACCCTGACCCTGAGTGTCCGGCCCCATGAGACTGTGGTTTTTTCGGCCCCTGGTGGTCCAAGGTCGTTCCCGCTGCACAGATTCATGCGCCAGGGCCTCCTACAGACAGTGCACTTTGATTTATTGCGCTATCTGTAATAGCACCCGAGATATTAGCAGATATATATTGGATTTTACCCTGACCCTGAGTGTCCGGCCCCATGAGACGGTCGTTGTCTCGGCCCCTGGAGGTCCGAGGACGTTCCCGCTGCACAGATTCATGCGCCAGGGCCTCCTACAGGTAATGCACTTTGATTTATTGCGCTATCTGTAATAGCAGCCGAGATATCACCAGATATATATTGGATTTTTCCCTGACCCTGAGTGTCCGGCCCCATGAGAAGGTGGTTGTCTCGCCCCTGGAGGTCCGAGGTCGTTCCCGCTGCACAGATTCATGCGCCAGGGCCTCCTACAGACAATGTACTTTGATTTATTGCGCTATCTGTAATAGCAATCGAGATATCACCAGATATATATTGGATTTTTCACTGACCCTGAGTGTCCGGCCCCATGAGGCGGTCGTTTTCTCGGCCCCTGGTGGTCCGAGGTCGTTCCCGCTGCACAGATTCATGCGCCAGTGCCTACTACAGACAATGCACTTTGATTTATTGCGCTATCTGTAATAGCACCCGAGATATCACCAGATATATATTGGATTTTACCCTGACCCTGAGTGACCGGCCCCATGAGACGGTAGTTTTCTCGGCCCCTGGTGGTCCGAGGTCGTTCCCGCTGCACAGATTCATGCGCCAGGGCCTCCTGCAGATAATTCACTTTGGTTTATTGCGCTATCTCTAATAGCACCCGAGATATCACCAGATATATATTGGATTTTCCCCTGACCCTGAGTGTCCGGCCCTATGAGACTGTGGTTTTCTCGGCCCCTGGTGGTCCGAGGTCGTTCCCGCTGCACACGTTCATGCGCCAGGGTCTCCTACAGACAATGCACATTGATTTATTGCGCTATCTGTAATAGCACCCGAGATATCACCACATATATATTGGATTTTTCACTGACCCTGAGTGTCCGGCCCCATGAGACGGTGGTTTTCTCGGTCCCTGGTGTTCCAAGGTCGTTCCCGCTGCACAGATTCATGCGCCAGGGCCTCCTACAGACAATGCACTTTGGTTTATTGCGCTATCTCTAATAGCACCCGAGATATCACCAGATATATATTGGATTTTACCCTGACCCTGAGTGTCCGGCCCCATGAGACTGTGGTTTTTTCGGCCCCTGGTGGTCCGAGGTCGTTCCCGCTGCACAGGTTCATGCGCCAGGGTCTCCTACAGACAGTGCACATTGATTTATTGCGCTATCTGTAATAGCACCCGAGATATCACCACATATATATTGGATTTTTCACTGACCCTGAGTGTCCGGCCCCATGAGACGGTTGTTTTCTCGGTCCCTGGTGTTCCAAGGTCGTTCCCGCTGCACAGATTCATGCGCCAGGGCCTCCTACAGACAATGCACTTTGATTTATTGCGCTATCTGTAATAGCACCCGAGATATCACCAGATATATATTGCATTTTACCCTGACCCTGAGTGTCCGGCCCCATGAGACTGTGGTTTTTTCGGCCCCTGGCGGTCCGAGGTCGTTCCCGCTGCACAGATTCATGCGCCAGGGCCTCCTACAGACAATGCACTTTGATTTATTGCGCTATCTGTAATAGCACCCGAGATATCACCAGATATATATTGGATTTTTCACTGACCCTGAGTGTCCGGCCCCATGAGACGGTCGTTTTCTCGGACCCTGGTGGTCCGAGGTCGTTCCCGCTGCACAGGTTCATGCGCCAGGGTCTCCTACAGACAATGCACATTGATTTATTGCGCTATCTGTAATAGCACCCGAGATATCACCACATATATATTGGATTTTTCACTGACACTGAGTGTCCGGCCCCATGAGACGGTGGTTTTCTCGGTCCCTGGTGTTCCGAGGTCGTTCCCGCTGCACAGATTCATGCGCCAGGGCCTCCTACAGACAATGCACTTTGGTTTATTGCGCTATCTCTAATAGCACCCGAGATAAAACCAGATATATATTGGATTTTCCCCTGACCCTGAGTGTCCGGCCCCATGAGACGGTAGTTTTCTCGGCCCCTGGTGGTCCGAGGTCGTTCCCGCTGCACAGATTCATGCGCCAGGGCCTCCTGCAGATAATTCACTTTGGTTTATTGCGCTATCTGTAATAGCAATCGAGATATCACCAGATATATATTGGATTTTACCCTGACCCTGAGTGTCCGGCCCCATGAGACTGCGGTTTTTTCGGCCCCTGGTGGTCCGAGGTCGTTCCCGCTGCACAGATTCATCCGCCAGGGCCAACTACATACAATGCACTTTGATTTATTGCGCTATCTGTAATAGCACCCGAGATATCAGCAGATATATATTGGATTTTTCACTGATCCTGAGTGACCGGCCCCATGAGACGGTAGTTTTCTCGGCCCCTGGTGGTCCGAGGTCGTTCCCGCTGCACAGATTCATGCGCCAGGGCCTCCTGCAGATAATTCACTTTGGTTTATTGCGCTATCTCTAATAGCACCCGAGATATCACCAGATATATATTGGATTTTCCCCTGACCCTGAGTGTCCGGCCCCATGAGACTGTGGTTTTCTCGGCCCCTGGTGGTCCGAGGTCGTTCCCGCTGCACAGGTTCATGCGCCAGGGTCTCCTACAGACAATGCACATTGATTTATTGCGCTATCTCTAATAGCACCCGAGATATCACCAGATATATATTGGATTTTACCCTGACCCTGAGTGTCCGGCCCCATGAGACTGTGGTTTTTTCGGCCCCTGGTGGTCCGAGGTCGTTCCCGCTGCACAGATTCATGCGCCAGGGCCTCCTGCAGATAATTCACTTTGGTTTATTGCGCTATCTCTAATAGCACCCGAGATATCACCAGATATATATTGGATTTTCCCCTGACCCTGAGTGTCCGGCCCCATGAGACTGTGGTTTTCTCGGTCCCTGGTGTTCCGAGGTCGTTCCGGCTGCACAGATTCATGCGCCAGGGCCTCCTACAGACAATGCACTTTGGTTTATTGCGCTATCTCTAATAGCAATCGAGATATCACCAGATATATATTGGATTTTACCCTGACCCTGAGTGTCCGGCCCCATGAGACTGTGGTTTTTTCGGCCCCTGGTGGTCCGAGGTCGTTCCCGCTGCACAGATTCATGCGCCAGGGCCTCCTACAGACAATGCACTTTGATTTATTGCGCTATCTGTAATAGCACCCGAGATATCACCAGATATATATTGGATTTTTCACTGACCCTGAGTGTCCGGCCCCATGAGACGGTGGTTTTCTCAGTCCCTGGTGTTCCGAGGTCGTTCCCGCTGCACAGATTCATGCGCCAGGGCCTCCTGCAGATAATTCACTTTGGTTTATTGCGCTATCTCTAATAGCACCCGAGATATCACCAGATATATATTGGATTTTCCCCTGACCCTGAGTGTCCGGCCCCATGAGACTGTGGTTTTCTCGGCCCCTGGTGGTCCGATGTCTTTCCCGCTGCACAGATTCATGCGCCAGGGCCTCCTGCAGACAATTCACTTTGGTTTATTGCGCTATCTCTAATAGCACCCGAGATATCCCCAGATATATATTGGATTTTACCCTGACCCTGAGTGTCCGGCCCCATGAGACGGTCGTTTTCTCGGCCCCTGGAGGTCCGAGGACGTTCCCGCTGCACAGATTCATGCGCCAGGGCCTCCTACAGGCAATGCACTTTGATTTATTGCGCTATCTGTAATGGCACCCGAGATATCACCAGATATATATTGGATGTTTCCCTGACCCTGAGAGTCCGGCCCCATGAGAAGGTGGTTGTCTCATCCCTGGAGGTCCGAGGTCGTTCCCGCTGCACAGATTCATGCGCCAGGGCCTCCTACAGACAATGCACTTTGATTTATAGCGCTATCTGTAATAGCACCCGAGATATCACCAGATATATATTGCATTTTACCCTGACCCTGAGTGTCCGGCCCCATGAGACTGTGGTTTTTTCGGCCCCTGGCGGTCCGAGGTCGTTCCCGCTGCACAGATTCATGCGCCAGGGTCTCCTACAGACAATGCACTTTGATTTATTGCGCTATCTGTAAGAGCACCCGAGATATCACCACATATATATTGGTTTTTTCACTGACACTGAGTGTCCGGCCCCATGAGACGGTGGTTTTCTCGGTCCCTGGTGTTCCGAGGTCGTTCCCGCTGCACAGATTCATGCGCCAGGGCCTCCTACAGACAATGCACTTTGATTTATTGCGCTATCTCTAATAGCAATTGTTAATGTGTAATGTAGGTCAATGGACCAAAGAAATTGTTAATTTTATGTATCTGGTTTGTAAGGCCAGATATTTATTGTTAACTTGGTTGCACTGGCGTACTGAATAAGTTTTGAATAATTAACAAGGATTGGCTTGATTTATCGGACTGTGTGTCCCTTTATTTTGTTGTTGAAAATACTTGTCTTAATACTATGATGTCGCTGTCTTGATGAACTCTGTCTCATTTGTACAATCGAGTGTGTCTTATACTAATTGTGGAGATGAGGGTGTGTACTGTTTCGTGTGTATGTTAAAAGGTGGGAAATATTTTCGTCCAATGAAGTTGTTGGGGGTTGAATCTGCTGTCTTGTGGTCACGCCTTGTAGGGTAAGTTGGACAGGTCAAGTCAGGTATCGTCAGTAGGAGTGTGGAGTACCGTTAGGGTGTCGTGAAGCTAAGCCGTCCTTTGTGTATTGAAAATGTCTGAATTTGTTTGTTTTATGGTGTCTCGAATGGTTAGGGTTTTATTTAATATGTTCGGGCCTTTTTCTCTATCGTAAAAACTAAATGTTCCTTGACTATGCAAACGGGACGATGAGGGTTATTTCTTAACTGTATGTATTCTTAACATTCCGCCCGCCTTGAACGACTTCGTTCAAAGAGTCTATGTGTGTGGTGAAAAATATGATAACTGCCCATACAAATGTGTGTGTTGATGCGAGATGAACTTAAATTACATAATGAATGTGTGTGTCAATATATACAGCTTACAATGTACGGTGTGGGTTTGAATCTATATACAATTGAATTATGAATATATAAATACAAGGAGCAATTCCTGTGATTATCCATTTGGTGGAACTTCTATGTCTTGATCCATTGGCAGGATACATATTTTGGTGAGTGGCCGTTTGGTCAGGCCTTCCGCTGTTTTAATGGATACCACTCGAGTGATCCTGTCAGCTCCAGTGTGAAGTTCGACGATCCTTCCCAGCCTCCATCTGAGTGGTGGAAGGTTGTCGTCCTTAATTAGAACTAGTGTCCCGGGTCCAAATGTAGTAGGGGATTTTGTTCGCCATTTGTTGCGTTGTTGCAGCTGATGGAGATATTCAGCTTGCCATCGTTGCCAGAAATGCTGTAACATACTCTGGAGGTGTTGATAACGACTGAGTCGATTTTCCTGGATATGCTTCAGGTCAGGTTCTGGAAATGCGGTTAGTGAGTCGCCGGTAAGGAAGTGTCCAGGTGTGAGAGGGGATAGATCTGCTGGATCATCGGAAAGGGGGGATAAGGGTCGTGAATTTAAACATGCTTCGACTTGAGTTAATACGGTGTACATTTCTTCATATGTTAAGCGAGTTTTGCCAATGATTCTCTTTGAATGATTCTTAGTGGATTTAACTGCTCCCTCCCACAATCCTCCAAAGTGTGGAGCTCGAGGGGGAGTCAAATGCCACTGAATTTTATTTTCGCTTAGAAATTTTTCAACGCGTTCAGGATGTTCTTTATCAACTAATAATTTACTAAGATCGAGAAGTTCGTTGCGTGCTCCGATGAAATTAGTACCATTGTCTGAAAAAATGGTGTGACACAATCCGCGGCGTGCTATGAATCTTTTTAGGCAATTTAAGAATGATAAAGTTGTCATGTCTGTTGCTAATTCTAAATGTACAGCCTTAGTGGAGAAACATACAAATACACACATGTATGCCTTGAATGTTTTGATCGGGCTGTTTTTATCTTTGCGCCAAAGTATGCGATGGAATTTGCGATTTTGTTCTCGCACCCAAACTTGCCGATACATCTTGGCAATGTCTGCCGAGAGATCGTACCGGTGTTTTCGAAATCGTAAAAGAATCGATATTAAATCGTCTTGAACTACGGGTCCGACCCATTGAACGTCATTCAGTGAAAGCCCCGACGTGGTCTTGGCAGACCCATCAAAAACGACACGCAATTTCGTAGTAGTACTATTTGCTTTGTAAACTGCGTGATGTGGCAAGTAATACCCTGAGTGTGTGTATAGTTCTTCCTTATTTGTGACCTCGCTCATGTGTCCTAATGATTCGTATTCTTCTAGAAATTTAGTGTATTCTTCCCTAATGTCGGGTTGTGTATCTGGTTTACGTTCTAAGTTGTGTAATCGTTTCTCTGCATGGTGCATCGAATTGCCTAATTGTTCTAAATTTTCCTTGAATGGAATTGCTATCGTGTACCTCCCCTCCATGTCTCGTGTGGCAGTGGAGTTAAAATGTTCTTCGCAAAAATGCGGTGTCTTTGTGTGTTCGTTCGTGTCATTTTCGATTTCACAAAATTTCGCTAATTGTTTGTGAATCTCTTCATTTGTGACTAAGTGACAGATGGTGTGTGTTTCCGCGAGAGAGGGAGAAAGTTCTAACTTTCCTACGATAATCCAACCTAACTGTGTTTTTTGTAAGGAAGGATGGCGGGGTCCTAATGAGTGACGTCCTACGCACATTAAATCCCAGAATAAATCCCCGCCGATAATCATATCAACTTCTCGGGGAACATTAAAGTATGGATCTGCTAAAAACATGTTGGATGGAATCCCTAATAGCGAAGAGTCAACTGGTCGATTTGGAATATTATCAGTGATGGTTGGTAAAATTAAACAAGAAATTGATTTGCTGAAACCGTTGAAACGCGAGATTATGTTTGTATGTGCCTGATGCTGGATGTTTTTTGCTAACTTGCTAATTCCTGAGACTCGAACATTTATTTTCTCACGATTTAATTGTAGTGTGTTTGCTAATTTTTCCGACATGAAGTGTGACTGTGACCCTGAATCTAAAAGAGCACGACATTCCCTTTTTATTCCGCGGTGATCTTTAATATAAACTAAGGCAGTGGCTAACATTGTCACTTTATTTTCTTGTGTGATAACTGTCTGAACGG
Organism: Nomia melanderi; assembly: GCF_051020985.1. NCBI lineage: Eukaryota > Metazoa > Arthropoda > Insecta > Hymenoptera > Halictidae > Nomia > Nomia melanderi. Next base: position 8,748,296 of record NW_027475130.1, read on the forward strand.
TAATTGATTCGTGCATATTTGTGGTAGTGTGTGCGTTTACGTTTGATGTGTTTTGTCTTGATGTTGTGAGAGCTGGTTTAACCTGAGGTGATGCGTTTGTATTATAATCTATGTGTAACAATGTGTTGTGTTTCTTTGAGCATTTTTTACACAAGCTTCGTGTGCAGTCTATGCTTCTATGACCTACTGTGAAACAATTGAAACATATGTGTAAATCCTGAATTTTTGCTCGACGTTCAATGGGAGACAATCTCAAAAAACTAGAGCAGTTATATAACTGGTGATCCCCTGTGCAGAGAGGACACCCAGTATGCGAGTTCGCTACGTGTGTGGTAACGACTTTGAATTTGTTGTGCCTAATTTCGTTTGTGAATTTATTGGGTATTATTTTGTCTGCTGTGATTCTTTCTAAGTATTTACAGTGATTTTCAAGAAAATTCATCATATCATGTAGCGATACATCTCCCTGAATATTATTCATTCTCCTTTCCCATTCGCGTTGTGTGTTAATATCCAATTTTGATGTGAGTAAGTATATTATGAGTGTATCCCAAGAGTCTGTTGGTTCGCCAAGTGCTTTTAGTGCTAATAAATTATTGTTAACGTTATCAATTAAATGTCTTAAACCCGTCAATGATTCTTTGGGAAAAGATGGTGTTTCATACATTGATCTTACATGATGGTACTTTAACGTTTTCAAGTCTTCATAACGATCCCTTATTCTATTCCAAGCAAGCGTGTAATTTAATTCCGATATGCCTAAAGCCTGAATTGTACGTGTTGCGTTGCCCTTTACTGATGCGTTTAAATAGTGGAATTTTTCTATGTTTGACAGACTTGGATTATTATGTATGAGTGACTCGAAAGTATCCCTAAATTTCACCCAATTGTTATAGGAACCGTCAAACGTGGGCAATTCTATGGTCGGTAATTTGATACGATTTTCTGTACCAGAGATAACTGAAATAGGTGTTGGTGCTTGAGTGGATTGTGTATGATGTGCTTGAGATCGTGATATTATGTCTTCTGCTAAGGCGGTTAATTGAAAGAATGAATTTTCAAACGAATCGCGAACATCTGTATGTTCCTCAGCCGACGGCGTACCTTCTACGGACGACTCGATTTGACATTGTACTGTGTCAAATTTTTCGTACAAAGGTGTTATCTTCTCTAACCGTTTTTGAAGTTCAGTGACAGACGATGAATGATTAAATGAATCTAAGTATGCTTTAAAGCGAGTCAATGACGCTTTGATTTGACCTCGGATTACAGTAGATTGTTTCAATGTAGCTTCCATATTTATAAACTGACTCAAATCGAAGAATGGAGAAATGACTTACGGTTGAAGATAGGAAATTTGTGTAGGAAGGCGATCACCACTGATGTTTCCGCTTCTGTTTTCCTGCTTGATCTTGTACGTTGTAGCTGCGTTCCCTTTTTTTTGGCTCGGCAATGACGTTCCCCTGGGCTGCTGGAATATTTAGGCCTCTCGATGATGAGATGTAAGATCCTATCCCTTGAACAGCGTCGGCAGAATGGAAGTCCGCTGTACCAATTGGAGTAGCCGCCTTTGTTGAACTCACACGTAATATGTATGGTTCACTCGTTCGCACAAGTACAGTTTGTTTGTTAGTTGCACTAGTTCCGGATGTATCCGGCTCGAAGGACCAAAATGATAATGTGTAATGTAGGTCAATGGACCAAAGAAATTGTTAATTTTATGTATCTGGTTTGTAAGGCCAGATATTTATTGTTAACTTGGTTGCACTGGCGTACTGAATAAGTTTTGAATAATTAACAAGGATTGGCTTGATTTATCGGACTGTGTGTCCCTTTATTTTGTTGTTGAAAATACTTGTCTTAATACTATGATGTCGCTGTCTTGATGAACTCTGTCTCATTTGTACAATCGAGTGTGTCTTATACTAATTGTGGAGATGAGGGTGTGTACTGTTTCGTGTGTATGTTAAAAGGTGGGAAATATTTTCGTCCAATGAAGTTGTTGGGGGTTGAATCTGCTGTCTTGTGGTCACGCCTTGTAGGGTAAGTTGGACAGGTCAAGTCAGGTATCGTCAGTAGGAGTGTGGAGTACCGTTAGGGTGTCGTGAAGCTAAGCCGTCCTTTGTGTATTGAAAATGTCTGAATTTGTTTGTTTTATGGTGTCTCGAATGGTTAGGGTTTTATTTAATATGTTCGGGCCTTTTTCTCTATCGTAAAAACTAAATGTTCCTTGACTATGCAAACGGGACGATGAGGGTTATTTCTTAACTGTATGTATTCTTAACAGCAATCGAGATATCACCAGATATATATTGGATTTTACCCTGACCCTGAGTGTCCGGCCCCATGAGACTGTGGTTTTTTCGGCCCCTGGTGGTCCAAGGTCGTTCCCGCTGCACAGATTCATGCGCCAGGGCCTCCTACAGACAGTGCACTTTGATTTATTGCGCTATCTGTAATAGCACCCGAGATATTAGCAGATATATATTGGATTTTACCCTGACCCTGAGTGTCCGGCCCCATGAGACGGTCGTTGTCTCGGCCCCTGGAGGTCCGAGGACGTTCCCGCTGCACAGATTCATGCGCCAGGGCCTCCTACAGGTAATGCACTTTGATTTATTGCGCTATCTGTAATAGCAGCCGAGATATCACCAGATATATATTGGATTTTTCCCTGACCCTGAGTGTCCGGCCCCATGAGAAGGTGGTTGTCTTGCCCCTGGAGGTCCGAGGTCGTTCCCGCTGCACAGATTCATGCGCCAGGGCCTCCTACAGACAATGTACTTTGATTTATTGCGCTATCTGTAATAGCAATCGAGATATCACCAGATATATATTGGATTTTTCACTGACCCTGAGTGTCCGGCCCCATGAGGCGGTCGTTTTCTCGGCCCCTGGTGGTCCGAGGTCGTTCCCGCTGCACAGATTCATGCGCCAGTGCCTACTACAGACAATGCACTTTGATTTATTGCGCTATCTGTAATAGCACCCGAGATATCACCAGATATATATTGGATTTTACCCTGACCCTGAGTGACCGGCCCCATGAGACGGTAGTTTTCTCGGCCCCTGGTGGTCCGAGGTCGTTCCCGCTGCACAGATTCATGCGCCAGGGCCTCCTGCAGATAATTCACTTTGGTTTATTGCGCTATCTCTAATAGCACCCGAGATATCACCAGATATATATTGGATTTTCCCCTGACCCTGAGTGTCCGGCCCTATGAGACTGTGGTTTTCTCGGCCCCTGGTGGTCCGAGGTCGTTCCCGCTGCACACGTTCATGCGCCAGGGTCTCCTACAGACAATGCACATTGATTTATTGCGCTATCTGTAATAGCACCCGAGATATCACCACATATATATTGGATTTTTCACTGACCCTGAGTGTCCGGCCCCATGAGACGGTGGTTTTCTCGGTCCCTGGTGTTCCAAGGTCGTTCCCGCTGCACAGATTCATGCGCCAGGGCCTCCTACAGACAATGCACTTTGGTTTATTGCGCTATCTCTAATAGCACCCGAGATATCACCAGATATATATTGGATTTTACCCTGACCCTGAGTGTCCGGCCCCATGAGACTGTGGTTTTTTCGGCCCCTGGTGGTCCGAGGTCGTTCCCGCTACACAGGTTCATGCGCCAGGGTCTCCTACAGACAGTGCACATTGATTTATTGCGCTATCTGTAATAGCACCCGAGATATCACCACATATATATTGGATTTTTCACTGACCCTGAGTGTCCGGCCCCATGAGACGGTTGTTTTCTCGGTCCCTGGTGTTCCAAGGTCGTTCCCGCTGCACAGATTCATGCGCCAGGGCCTCCTACAGACAATGCACTTTGATTTATTGCGCTATCTGTAATAGCACCCGAGATATCACCAGATATATATTGCATTTTACCCTGACCCTGAGTGTCCGGCCCCATGAGACTGTGGTTTTTTCGGCCCCTGGCGGTCCGAGGTCGTTCCCGCTGCACAGATTCATGCGCCAGGGCCTCCTACAGACAATGCACTTTGATTTATTGCGCTATCTGTAATAGCACCCGAGATATCACCAGATATATATTGGATTTTTCACTGACCCTGAGTGTCCGGCCCCATGAGACGGTCGTTTTCTCGGACCCTGGTGGTCCGAGGTCGTTCCCGCTGCACAGGTTCATGCGCCAGGGTCTCCTACAGACAATGCACATTGATTTATTGCGCTATCTGTAATAGCACCCGAGATATCACCACATATATATTGGATTTTTCACTGACACTGAGTGTCCGGCCCCATGAGACGGTGGTTTTCTCGGTCCCTGGTGTTCCGAGGTCGTTCCCGCTGCACAGATTCATGCGCCAGGGCCTCCTACAGACAATGCACTTTGGTTTATTGCGCTATCTCTAATAGCACCCGAGATAAAACCAGATATATATTGGATTTTCCCCTGACCCTGAGTGTCCGGCCCCATGAGACGGTAGTTTTCTCGGCCCCTGGTGGTCCGAGGTCGTTCCCGCTGCACAGATTCATGCGCCAGGGCCTCCTGCAGATAATTCACTTTGGTTTATTGCGCTATCTGTAATAGCAATCGAGATATCACCAGATATATATTGGATTTTACCCTGACCCTGAGTGTCCGGCCCCATGAGACTGCGGTTTTTTCGGCCCCTGGTGGTCCGAGGTCGTTCCCGCTGCACAGATTCATCCGCCAGGGCCAACTACATACAATGCACTTTGATTTATTGCGCTATCTGTAATAGCACCCGAGATATCAGCAGATATATATTGGATTTTTCACTGATCCTGAGTGACCGGCCCCATGAGACGGTAGTTTTCTCGGCCCCTGGTGGTCCGAGGTCGTTCCCGCTGCACAGATTCATGCGCCAGGGCCTCCTGCAGATAATTCACTTTGGTTTATTGCGCTATCTCTAATAGCACCCGAGATATCACCAGATATATATTGGATTTTCCCCTGACCCTGAGTGTCCGGCCCCATGAGACTGTGGTTTTCTCGGCCCCTGGTGGTCCGAGGTCGTTCCCGCTGCACAGGTTCATGCGCCAGGGTCTCCTACAGACAATGCACATTGATTTATTGCGCTATCTGTAATAGCAACCGAGATATCACCACATATATATTGGATTTTTCACTGACCCTGAGTGTCCGGCCCCATGAGACGGTGGTTTTCTCGGTCCCTGGTGTTCCAAGGTCGTTCCCGCTGCACAGATTCATGCGCCAGGGCCTCCTACAGACAATGCACTTTGGTTTATTGCGCTATCTCTAATAGCACCCGAGATATCACCAGATATATATTGGATTTTACCCTGACCCTGAGTGTCCGGCCCCATGAGACTGTGGTTTTTTCGGCCCCTGGTGGTCCGAGGTCGTTCCCGCTGCACAGATTCATGCGCCAGGGCCTCCTGCAGACAATTCACTTTGGTTTATTGCGCTATCTCTAATAGCACCCGAGATATCACCAGATATATATTGGATTTTACCCTGACCCTGAGTGTCCGGCCCCATGAGACGGTCGTTGTCTCGGCCCCTGGAGGTCCGAGGACGTTCCCGCTGCACAGATTCATGCGCCAGGGCCTCCTACAGGTAATGCACTTTGATTTATTGCGCTATCTGTAATAGCAGCCGATATATCACCAGCTATATATTGGATTTTTCCCTGACCCTGAGTGTCCGGCCCCATGAGAAGGTGGTTGTCTCGCCCCTGGAGGTCCGAGGTCGTTCCCGCTGCACAGATTCATGCGGCAGGGCCTCCTACAGACAATGCACTTTGATTTATTGCGCTATCTGTAATAGCACCCGAGATATCACCAGATATATTTTGGATTTTACCCTGACCCTGAGTGTCCGGCCCCATGAGACTGCGGTTTTTTCGGCCCCTGGTGGTCCGAGGTCGTTCCCGCTGCACAGATTCATGCGCCAGGGCCTCCTGCAGATAATTCACTTTGGTTTATTGCGCTATCTCTAATAGCACCCGAGATATCAGCAGATATATATTGGATTTTTCACTGATCCTGAGTGACCGGCCCCATGAGACGGTAGTTTTCTCGGCCCCTGGTGGTCCGAGGTCGTTCCCGCTGCACAGATTCATGCGCCAGGGCCTCCTGCAGATAATTCACTTTGGTTTATTGCGCTATCTGTAATAGCAATCGAGATATCACCAGATATATATTGGATTTTTCACTGACCCTGAGTGTCCGGCCCCATGAGACGGTGGTTTTCTCGGTCCCTGGTGTTCCAAGGTCGTTCCCGCTGCACAGATTCATGCGCCAGGGCCTCCTACAGACAATGCACTTTGGTTTATTGCGCTATCTCTAATAGCACCCGAGATATCACCAGATATATATTGGATTTTACCCTGACCCTGAGTGTCCGGCCCCATGAGACTGTGGTTTTTTCGGCCCCTGGTGGTCCGAGGTCGTTCCCGCTGCACAGATTCATGCGCCAGGGCCTCCTGCAGACAATTCACTTTGGTTTATTGCGCTATCTCTAATAGCACCCGAGATATCACCAGATATATATTGGATTTTACCCTGACCCTGAGTGTCCGGCCCCATGAGACGGTCGTTGTCTCGGCCCCTGGAGGTCCGAGGACGTTCCCGCTGCACAGATTCATGCGCCAGGGCCTCCTACAGGTAATGCACTTTGATTTATTGCGCTATCTGTAATAGCAGCCGAGATATCACCAGCTATATATTGGATTTTTCCCTGACCCTGAGTGTCCGGCCCCATGAGAAGGTGGTTGTCTCGCCCCTGGAGGTCCGAGGTCGTTCCCGCTGCACAGATTCATGCGGCAGGGCCTCCTACAGACAATGCACTTTGATTTATTGCGCTATCTGTAATAGCACCCGAGATATCACCAGATATATTTTGGATTTTACCCTGACCCTGAGTGTCCGGCCCCATGAGACTGCGGTTTTTTCGGCCCCTGGTGGTCCGAGGTCGTTCCCGCTGCACAGATTCATGCGCCAGGGCCTCCTGCAGATAATTCACTTTGGTTTATTGCGCTATCTCTAATAGCACCCGAGATATCAGCAGATATATATTGGATTTTTCACTGATCCTGAGTGACCGGCCCCATGAGACGGTAGTTTTCTCGGCCCCTGGTGGTCCGAGGTCGTTCCCGCTGCACAGATTCATGCGCCAGGGCCTCCTGCAGATAATTCACTTTGGTTTATTGCGCTATCTGTAATAGCAATCGAGATATCACCAGATATATATTGGATTTTTCACTGACCCTGAGTGTCCGGCTCCATGAGGCGGTCGTTTTCTCGGCCCCTGGTGGTCCGAGGTCGTTCCCGCTGCACAGATTCAAGCGCCAGGGCCTACTACAGACAATGCACTTTGATTTATTGCGCTATCTGTAATAGCACCCGAGATATCACCAGATATATATTGGATTTTACCCTGACCCTGAGTGTCCGGCCCCATGAGACTGCGGTTTTTTCGGCCCCTGGTGGTCCGAGGTCGTTCCCGCTGCACAGATTCATGCGCCAGGGCCTCCTACATACAATGCACTTTGATTTATTGCGCTATCTGTAATAGCACCCGAGATATCAGCAGATATATATTGGATTTTTCACTGATCCTGAGTGACCGGCCCCATGAGACGGTAGTTTTCTCGGCCCCTGGGGGTCCGAGGTCGTTCCCGCTGCACAGATTCATGCGCCAGGGCCTCCTGCAGATAATTCACTTTGGTTTATTGCGCTATCTCTAATAGCACCCGAGATATCACCAGATATATATTGGATTTTAACCTGACCCTGAAAGTCCGGCCCCATGAGACTGTGGTTTTTTCGGCCCCTGGTGGTCCGAGGTCGTTCCCGCTGCACAGATTCATGCGCCAGGGCCTCCTGCAGATAATTCACTTTGGTTTATTGCGCTACCTCTAATAGCACCCGAGATATCACCAGATATATATTGGATTTTCCCCTGACCCTGAGTGTCCGGCCCCATGAGACTGTGGTTTTCTCGGCCCCTGGTGGTCCGAGGTCGTTCCCGCTGCACAGATTCATGCGCCAGGGCCTCCTACAGACAATGCACTTTGATTTATTGCGCTATCTGTAATAGCACCCGAGATATCAGCAGATATATAATGGATTTTTCACTGACCCTGAGTGTCCGGCACCATGAGACGGTCGTTTTCTCGGCCCCTGGTGGTCCGAGGTCGTTCCCGCTGCACAGATTCATGCGCCAGGGCCTCATACAGACAATGCACTTTGATTTATTGCGCTATCTGTAATAGCACCCGAGATATCACCAGATATATATTGGATTTTACCCTGACCCTGAGTGTCCGGCCCCATGAGACTGTGGTTTTTTCGGCCCCTGGTGGTCCTAGGTCGTTCCCGCTGCACAGATTCATGCGCCAGGGCCTCCTGCAGATAATTCACTTTGGTTTATTGCGCTACCTCTAATAGCACCCGAGATATCACCAGATATATATTGCATTTTACCCTGACCCTGAGTGTCCGGCCGAATGAGACTGTGGTTTTTTCGGCCCCTGGCGGTCCGAGGTCGTTCCCGCTGCACAGATTCATGCGCCAGGGTCTCCTACAGACAATGCACTTTGATTTATTGCGCTATCTGTAAGAGCACCCGAGATATCACCACATATATATTGGTTTTTTCACTGACACTGAGTGTCCGGCCCCATGAGACGGTGGTTTTCTCGGTCCCTGGTGTTCCGAGGTCGTTCCCGCTGCACAGATTCATGCGCCAGGGCCTCCTACAGACAATGCACTTTGATTTATTGCGCTATCTCTAATAGCAATCGAGATATCACCAGATATATATTGGATTTTACCCTGACCCTGAGTGTCCGGCCCCATGAGACTGTGGTTTTTTCGGCCCCTGGTGGTCCAAGGTCGTTCCCGCTGCACAGATTCATGCGCCAGGGCCTCCTACAGACAGTGCACTTTGATTTATTGCGCTATCTGTAATAGCACCCGAGATATCAGCAGATATATATTGGATTTTACCCTGACCCTGAGTGTCCGGCCCCATGAGACGGTCGTTGTCTCGGCCCCTGGAGGTCCGAGGACGTTCCCGCTGCACAGATTCATGCGCCAGGGCCTCCTACAGGTAATGCACTTTGATTTATTGCGCTATCTGTAATAGCAGCCGAGATATCACCAGATATATATTGGATTTTTCCCTGACCCTGAGTGTCCGGCCCCATGAGAAGGTGGTTGTCTCGCCCCTGGAGGTCCGAGGTCGTTCCCGCTGCACAGATTCATGCGCCAGGGCCTCCTACAGACAATGTACTTTGATTTATTGCGCTATCTGTAATAGCAATCGAGATATCACCAGATATATATTGGATTTTTCACTGACCCTGAGTGTCCGGCCCCATGAGGCGGTCGTTTTCTCGGCCCCTGGTGGTCCGAGGTCGTTCCCGCTGCACAGATTCATGTGCCAGTGCCTACTACAGACAATGCACTTTGATTTATTGCGCTATCTGTAATAGCACCCGAGATATCACCAGATATATATTGGATTTTACACTGACCCTGAGTGTCCGGCCCCATGAGACTGCGGTTTTTTCGGCCCCTGGTGGTCCGAGGTCGTTCCCGCTGCACAGATTCATGCGCCAGGGCCTCCTACAGACAATGCACTTTGATTTATTGCGCTATCTGTAATAGCACCCGAGATATCAGCAGATATATATTGGATTTTTCACTGACCCTGAGTGTCCGGCCCCATGAGACGGTCGTTTTCTCGGCCCCTGGTGGTCCCAGGTCGTTCCCGCTGCACAGATTCATGCGCCAGGTCCTCCTGCAGATAATTCACTTTGGTTTATTGCGCTATCTCTAATAGCACCCGAGATATCAGCAGATATATATTGGATTTTTCACTGATCCTGAGTGACCGGCCCCATGAGACGGTAGTTTTCTCGGCCCCTGGTGGTCCGAGGTCGTTCCCGCTGCACGGATTCATGCGCCAGGGCCTCCTGCAGATAATTCACTTTGGTTTATTGCGCTACCTCTAATAGCACCCGAGATATCACCAGATATATATTGGATTTTCCCCTGACCCTGAGTGTCCGGCCCCATGAGACTGTGGTTTTCTCGGCCCCTGGTGGTCCGAGGTCGTTCCCGCTGCACAGATTCATGCGCCAGGGCCTCCTACAGACAATGCACTTTGATTTATTGCGCTATCTGTAATAGCACCCGAGATATCAGCAGATATATAATGGATTTTTCACTGACCCTGAGTGTCCGGCCCCATGAGACGGTCGTTTTCTCGGCCCCTGGTGTTCCAAGGTCGTTCCCGCTGCACAGATTCATGCGCCAGGGCCTCCTACAGACAATGCACTTTGATTTATTGCGCTATCTGTAATAGCACCCGAGATATCACCAGATATATATTGCATTTTACCCTGACCCTGAGTGTCCGGCCCCATGAGACTGTGGTTTTTTCGGCCCCTGGCGGTCCGAGGTCGTTCCCGCTGCACAGAATCATGCGCCAGGGCCTCCTACAGACAATGCACTTTGATTTATTGCGCTATCTGTAATAGCAATCGAGATATCACCAGATATATATTGGATTTTTCACTGACCCTGAGTGTCCGGCCCCATGAGGCGGTCGTTTTCTCGGCCCCTGGTGGTCCGAGGTCGTTCCCGCTGCACAGATTCAAGCGCCAGGGCCTACTACAGACAATGCACTTTGATTTATTGCGCTATCTGTAATAGCACCCGAGATATCAGCAGATATATATTGGATTTTTCACTGATCCTGAGTGACCGGCCCCATGAGACGGTAGTTTTCTCGGCCCCTGGTGGTCCGAGGTCGTTCCCGCTGCACAGATTCATGCGCCAGGGCCTCCTGCAGATAATTCACTTTGGTTTATTGCGCTATCTCTAATAGCACCCGAGATATCACCAGATATATATTGGATTTTCCCCTGACCCTGAGTGTCCGGCCCCATGAGACGGTCGTTTTCTCGGCCCCTGGTGGTCCGAGGTCGTTCCCGCTGCACAGGTTCATGCGCCAGGGTCTCCTACAGACAATGCACATTGATTTATTGCGCTATCTGTAATAGCACCCGAGATATCACCACATATATATTGGATTTTTCACTGACCCTGAGTGTCCGGCCCCATGAGACGGTGGTTTTCTCGGTACCTGGTGTTCCAAGGTCGTTCCCGCTGCACAGATTCATGCGCCAGGGCCTCCTACAGACAATGCACTTTGGTTTATTGCGCTATCTCTAATAGCACCCGAGATATCACCAGATATATATTGGATTTTACCCTGACCCTGAGTGTCCGGCCCCATGAGACTGTGGTTTTTTCGGCCCCTGGTGGTCCGAGGTCGTTCCCGCTGCACAGATTCATGCGCCAGGGCCTCCTGCAGACAATTCACTTTGGTTTATTGCGCTATCTCTAATAGCACCCGAGATATCACCAGATATATATTGGATTTTACCCTGACCCTGAGTGTCCGGCCCCATGAGACGGTCGTTTTCTCGGACCCTGGTGGTCCGAGGTCGTTCCCGCTGCACAGGTTCATGCGCCAGGGTCTCCTACAGACAATGCACTTTGATTTATTGCGCTATCTGTAATAGCACCCGAGATATCACCACATATATAGTGGATTTTTCACTGACACTGAGTGTACGGCCCCATGAGACGGTGGTTTTCTCGGTCCCTGGTGTTCCGAGGTCGTTCCCGCTGCACAGATTCATGCGCCAGGGCCTCCTACAGACAATGCACTTTGGTTTATTGCGCTATCTCTAATAACACCCGAGATATCACCAGATATATATTGGATTTTACACTGACCCTGAGTGTCCGGCCCCATGAGACTGTGGTTTTCTCGGCCCCTGGTGGTCCGAGGTCGTTCCCGCTGCACAGATTCATGCGCCAGGGCCTCCTACAGACAATGCACTTTGATTTATTGCGCTATCTGTAATAGCACCCGAGATATCACCAGATATATATTGGATTTTACCCTGACCCTGAGTTTCCGGCCCCATGAGACTGTGGTTTTTTCGGCCCCTGGTGGTCCGACATCGTTCCCGCAGCACAGATTCATGCGCCAGGGCCTCCTGCAGACAATTCACTTTGGTTTATTGCGCTATCTCTAATAGCACCCGAGATATCACCAGATATATATTGGATTTTACCCTGACCCTGAGTGTCCGGCCCCATGAGACGGTCGTTGTCTCGGCCCCTGGAGGTCCGAGGACGTTCCCGCTGCACAGATTCATGCGCCAGGGCCTCCTACAGGTAATGCACTTTGATTTATTGCGCTATCTGTAATAGCAGCCGAGATATCACCAGCTATATATTGGATTTTTCCCTGACCCTGAGTGTCCGGCCCCATGAGAAGGTGGTTGTCTCGCCCCTGGAGGTCCGAGGTCGTTCCCGCTGCACAGATTCATGCGGCAGGGCCTCCTACAGACAATGCACTTTGATTTATTGCGCTATCTGTAATAGCACCCGAGATATCACCAGATATATTTTGGATTTTACCCTGACCCTGAGTGTCCGGCCCCATGAGACTGCGGTTTTTTCGGCCCCTGGTGGTCCGAGGTCGTTCCCGCTGCACAGATTCATGCGCCAGGGCCTCCTGCAGATAATTCACTTTGGTTTATTGCGCTATCTCTAATAGCACCCGAGATATCAGCAGATATATATTGGATTTTTCACTGATCCTGAGTGACCGGCCCCATGAGACGGTAGTTTTCTCGGCCCCTGGTGGTCCGAGGTCGTTCCCGCTGCACAGATTCATGCGCCAGGGCCTCCTGCAGATAATTCACTTTGGTTTATTGCGCTATCTGTAATAGCAATCGAGATATCACCAGATATATATTGGATTTTCCCCTGACCCTGAGTGTCCGGCCCCATGAGACTGTGGTTTTCTCGGCCCCTGGTGGTCCGAGGTCGTTCCCGCTGCACAGGTTCATGCGCCAGGGTCTCCTACAGACAATGCACATTGATTTATTGCGCTATCTGTAATAGCACCCGAGATATCACCACATATATATTGGATTTTTCACTGACCCTGAGTGTCCGGCCCCATGAGACGGTGGTTTTCTCGGTCCCTGGTGTTCCACGGTCGTTCCCGCTGCACAGATTCATGCGCCAGGGCCTCCTACAGACAATGCACTTTGGTTTATTGCGCTATCTCTAATAGCACCCGAGATATCACCAGATATATATTGGATTTTAACCTGACCCTGAGTGTCCGGCCCCATGAGACTGTGGTTTTTTCGGCCCCTGGTGGTCCGAGGTCGTTCCCGCTGCACAGATTCATGCGCCAGGGCCTCCTGCAGATAATTCACTTTGGTTTATTGCGCTACCTCTAATAGCACCCGAGATATCACCAGATATATATTGGATTTTCCCCTGACCCTGAGTGTCCGGCCCCATGAGACTGTGGTTTTCTCGGCCCCTGGTGGTCCGAGGTCGTTCCCGCTGCACAGATTCATGCGCCAGGGCCTCCTACAGACAATGCACTTTGATTTATTGCGCTATCTGTAATAGCACCCGAGATATCAGCAGATATATAATGGATTTTTCACTGACCCTGAGTGTCCGGCCCCATGAGACGGTCGTTTTCTCGGCCCCTGGTGGTCCGAGGTCGTTCCCGCTGCACAGATTCATGCGCCAGGGCCTCCTACAGACAATGCACTTTGATTTATTGCGCTATCTGTAATAGCACCCGAGATATCACCAGATATATATTGGATTTTACCCTGACCCTGAGTGTCCGGCCCCATGAGACTGTGGTTTTTTCAGCCCCTGGTGGTCCGAGGTCGTTCCCGCTGCACAGAATCATGCGCCAGGGCCTCCTGCAGATAATTCACTTTGGTTTATTGCGCTACCTCTAATAGCACCCGAGATATCACCAGATATATATTGGATTTTCCCCTGACCCTGAGTGTCCGGCCCCATGAGACTGTGGTTTTCTCGGCCCCTGGTGGTCCGAGGTCGTTCCCGCTGCACAGATTCATGCGCCAGGGACTCCTACGGACAATGCACTTTGATTTATTGCGCTATCTGTAATAGCACCCGAGATATCAGCAGATATATACTGGATTTTTCACTGACCCTGAGTGTCCGGCCCCATGAGACGGTCGTTTTCTCGGCCCCTGGTGGTCCGAGGACGTTCCCGTTGCACAGATTCATGCGCCAGGGCCTCCTGCAGATAATTCACTTTGGTTTATTGCGCTATCTCTAATAGCACCCGAGATATCACCAGATCTATATTGGATTTTCCCCTGACCCTGAGTGTCCGGCCCCATGAGACTGTGGTTTTCTCGGCCCCTGGTGGTCCGAGGTCGTTCCCGTTGCACAGATTCATGCGCCAGGGCCTCCTGCAGATAATTCACTTTGGTTTATTGCGCTATCTCTAATAGCACCCGAGATATCACCAGATATATATTGGATTTTTCACTGACCCTGAGCGTCCGGCCCCATGAGACGGTCGTTTTCTCGGCCCCTGGTAGTCCGAGGTCGTTCCCGCTGCACAGGTTCATGCGCCAAGGTCTCCTACAGACAATGCACTTTGATTTATTGCGCTATCTGTAATAGCACCCGAGATATCACCACATATATATTGGATTTTTCACTGACCCTGAATGTCCGGCCCCATGAGACGTTGGTTTTCTCGGTCCCTGGTGTTCCGAGGTCGTTCCCGCTGTACAGATTCATGCGCCAGGGGCTCCTGCAGATAATTCAATTTGGTTTATTGCGCTATCTCAAATAGCACCCGAGATATCACCAGATATATATTGGATTTTCCCCTGACCCTGAGTGTCCGGCCCCATGAGACGGTGGTTTTCTCGGTCCCTGGTGTTCCAAGGTCGTTCCCGCTGCACAGATTCATGCACCAGGGCCTCCTACAGACAATGCACTTTGATTTATTGCGCTATCTGTAATAGCAGCCGAGATATCACCAGATATATATTGGATTTTTCACTGACCCTGAGTGTCCGGCTCCATGAGGCGGTCGTTTTCTCGGTCCCTGGTGGTCCGAGGTTGTTCCCGCTGCACAGATTCATGCGCCAGGGCCTCCTACAGACAATGCACTTTGATTTATTGCGCTATCTGTAATAGCACCCGAGATATCACCAGATATATATTGGATTTTACCCTGACCCTGAGTGTCCGGCCCCATGAGACTGTGGTTTTTTCGGCCCCTGGTGGTCCGAGGTCGTTCCCGCTGCACAGATTCATGCGCCAGGGCCTCCTGCAGATAATTCACTTTGGTTTATTGCGCTACCTCTAATAGCACCCGAGATATCACCAGATATATATTGGATTTTCCCCTGACCCTGAGTGTCCGGCCCCATGAGACTGTGGTTTTCTCGGCCCCTGGTGGTCCGAGGTCGTTCCCGCTGCACAGATTCATGCGCCAGGGCCTCCTACAGACAATGCACTTTGATTTATTGCGCTATCTGTAATAGCACCCGAGATATCAGCAGATATATAATGGATTTTTCACTGACCCTGAGTGTCCGGCCCCATGAGACGGTCGTTTTCTCGGCCCCTGGTGGTCCGAGGTCGTTCCCGCTGCACAGATTCATGCGCCAGGGCCTCCTGCAGATAATTCACTTTTGTTTATTGTGCTATCTCTAATAGCACCCGAGATATCACCAGATATATATTGGATTTTACCCTGACCCTGAGTGTCCGGCCCCATGAGACTGTGCTTTTCTCGGCCCCTGGTGGTCCGAGGTCGTTCCCGCTGCACAGATTCATGCGCCAGGGCCTCCTACAGACAATGCACTTTGATTTATTGCGCTATCTGTAATAGCACCCGAGATATCACCAGATATATATTGGATTTTACCCTGACCATGAGTGTCCGGCCCCATGAGACGGTCGTTGTCTCGGCCCCTGGAGGTCCGAGGACGTTCCCGCTGCACAGATTCATGCGCCAGTGCCTCCTACAGGTAATGCACTTTGATTTATTGCGCTACCTGTAATAGGACCCGAGATATCACCAGATCTATATTGGAGTTTCCACTGACCCTGAGTGTCCGGTCCCATGAGACTGTGGTTTTCTCGGCCCCTGGTGGTCCGAGGTCGTTCCCGTTGCACAGATTCATGCGCCAGGGCCTCCTGCAGATAATTCACTTTGGTTTATTGCGCTATCTCTAATAGCACCCGAGATATCACCAGATCTATATTGGATTTTCCCCTGACCCTGAGTGTCCGGCCCCATGAGACTGTGGTTTTCTCGGCCCCTGGTGGTCCGAGGTCGTTCCCGTTGCACAGATTCATGCGCCAGGGCCTCCTGCAGATAATTCACTTTGGTTTATTGCGCTATCTCTAATAGCACCCGAGATATCACCAGATATATATTGGATTTTACCCTGACCCTGAGTGTCCGGCCCCATGAGACTGTGCTTTTCTCGGCCCCTGGTGGTCCGAGGTCGTTCCCGCTGCACAGATTCATGCGACAGGGCCTCCTACAGACAATGCACTTTGATTTATTGCGCTATGTGTAATAGCACCCGAGATATCACCAGATATATATTGGATTTTACCCTGACCCTGAGTGTCCGGCCCCATGAGACGGTCGTTGTCTCGGCCCCTGGAGGTCCGAGGACGTTCCCGCTGCACAGATTCATGCGCCAGGGCCTCCTACAGGTAATGCACTTTGATATATTGCGCTACCTGTAATAGCACCCGAGATATCACCAGATCTTTATTGGATTTTCCCCTGACCCTGAGTGTCCGGCCCCATGAGACTGTGGTTTTCTCGGCCCCTGGTGGCCCGAGGTCGTTCCCGTTGCACAGATTCATGCGCCAGGGCCTCCTGCAGATAATTCACTTTGATTTATTGCGCTATCTGTAATAGCACCCGAGATATCACCAGATCTATATTGGATTTTCCACTGACCCTGAGTATCCGGCCCCATGAGACTGTGGTTTTCTCGGCCCCTGGTGGTCCGAGGTCGTTCCCGCTGCACAGATTCATGCGCCAGGGCCTACTGCAGATAATTCACTTTGATTTATTGCGCTATCTGTAATACCACCCGAGATATCACCACATATATATTGGATTTTTCACTGACCCTGAGTATCCGGCCCCATGAGACGGTGGTTTTCTCGGTCCCTGGTGTTCCGAGGTCGTTCCCGCTGCACAGATTCATGCGCCAGGGCCTCCTACAGACAATGCACTTTGGTTTATTGCGCTATCTCTAATAGCACCCGAGATATCACCAGATATATATTGGATTTTCCCCTGACCCTGAGTGTCCGGCCCCATGAGACTGTGGTTTTCTCGGCCACTGGTGGTCCGGGGTCGTTCCCGTTGCACAGATTCATGCGCCAGGGCCTCCTACAGACAATGCACTTTGATTTATTGCGCTATCTGTAATAGCACCCGAGATATCACCAGATATATATTGGATTTTCCCCAGACCCTGAGTGACCGGCCCAATGAGACTGTGGTTTTTTCGGCCCCTGGTGGTCAGAGGTCGTTCCCGCTGCAGAGATTCATGCGCCAGGGCCTCCTGCAGATAATTCACTTTGGTTTATTGCGCTATCTCTAATAGCACCCGAGATATCACCAGATATATATTGGATTTTAACCTGACCCTGAGTGTCCGGCCCCATGAGACTGTGCTTTTCTCGGCCCCTGGTGGTCCGAGGTCGTTCCCGCTGCACAGATTCATCCGCCAGGGCCTCCTACAGACAACGCACTTTGATTTATTGCGCTATCTGTAATAGCACCCGAGATATCACCAGATATATATTGGATTTTACCCTGACCCTGAGTGTCCGGCCCCATGAGACGGTCGTTGTCTCGGCCCCTGGAGGTCCGAGGACGTTCCCGCTGCACAGATTCATGCGCCAGGGCCTCCTACAGGTAATGCACTTTGATTTATTGCGCTACCTGTAATAGCACCCGAGATATCACCAGATCTATATTGGATTTTCCCCTGACCCTGAGTGTCCGGCCCCATGAGACTGTGGTTTTCTCGGCCCCTGGTGGCCCGAGGTCGTTCCCGTTAAACAGATTCATGCGCCAGGGCCTCCTGCAGATAATTCACTTTGATTTATTGCGCTATCTGTAATAGCACCCGAGATATCACCAGATCTATATTGGATTTTCCCCTGACCCTGAGTGTCCGGCCCCATGAGACTGTGGTTTTCTCGGCCCCCGGTGGTCCGAGGTCGTTCCCGTTGCACAGATTCATGCGCCAGGGCCTCCTACAGACAATGAACTTTGATTTATTGCGCTATCTGTAATAGCACCCGAGATATCACCAGATATATATTGGATTTTCCCCTGACCCTGAGTGTCCGGCCGCATGAGACGGTCGTTGTCTCGGCCCCTGGAGTTCCGAGGACGTTCCCGCTGCACAGATTCATGCGCCAGGGCCTCCTACAGGTAATGCACTTTGATTTATTGCGCTATCTGTAATAGCACCCGAGATATCACCAGATCTATATTGGATTTTCCCCTGACCCTGAGTGTCCGGCCCCATGAGACTGTGGTTTTCTCGGCCCCTGGTGGTCCGAGGTCGTTCCCGTTGCACAGATTCATGCGCCAGGGCCTACTGCAGATAATTCACTTTGATTTATTGCGCTATCTGTAATAGCACCCGAGATATCACCAGATATACATTGGATTTTCCTCTGACCCTGAGTGACCGGCCCCATGAGACTGTGGTTTTTTCGGCCCCTGGTGGTCCGAGGTCGTTCCCGCTGCACAGATTCATGCGCCAGGGCCTCCTACAGACAATGCACTTTGATTTATTGCGCTATCTGTAATAGCACCCGAGATATCACCAGATATATATTGGATTTTCCCCTGACCCTGAGTGACCGGCTCCATGAGACTGTGGTTTTTTCGGCCCCTGGTGGTCCGAGGTCGTTCCCGCTGCACAGATTCATGCGTCAGGGTCTCCTGCAGATAATTCACTTTGGTTTATTGCGCTATCTCTAATAGCACCCGAGATATCACCAGATATATATTGGATTTTACCCTGACCCTGAGTGTCCGGCCCCATGAGACTGTGCTTTTCTCGGCCCCTGGTGGTCCGAGGTCGTTCCCGCTGCACAGATTCATGCGCCAGGGCCTCCTACAGACAATGCACTTTGATTTATTGCGCTATCTGTAATAGCACCCGAGATATCAGCAGATATATATTGGATTTTTCACTGACCCTGAGTGTCCGGGCCCATGAGACTGTGCTTTTCTCGGCGCCTGGTGGTCCGAGGTCGTTCCCACTGCACAGATTCATGCCTCAGGGCCTCCTACAGGTAATGCACTTTGATTTATTGCGCTATCTGTAATAGCACCCGAGATATCACCAGATCTATATTGGATTTTCCCCTGACCCTGAGTGTCCGGCCCCATGAGACTGTGGTTTTCTCGGCCCCTGGTGGACCGAGGTCGTTCCCGCTGCACAGATTCATGCGCCAGGGCCTACTGCAGATAATTCACTTTGATTTATTGCGCTATCTGTAATAGCACCCGAGATATCACCACATATATATTGGATTTTTCACTGACCCTGAGTATCCGGCCCCATGAGACGGTGGTTTTCTCGGTTCCTGGTGTTCCGAGGTCGTTCCCGCTGCACAGATTCATGCGCCAGGGCCTCCTACAGACAATGCACTTTGATTTATTGCGCTATCGGTAATAGCAGCCGAGATATCACCAGATATATATTGGATTTTCCCCTGACCCTGAGTGTCCGGCCCCATGAGACTGTGGTTTTCTCGGCCCCTGGTCGTCCGAGGTCGTTCCCGCTACACAGATTCATGCACCAGGGCCTCCTACAGACAATGCACTTTGATTTATTGCGCTATCGGTAATAGCAGCCGAGATATCACCAGATATATATTGGATTTTCCCCTGACCCTGTGTGTCCGGCCCCATGAGACTGTGGTTTTCTCGGCCCCTGGTCGTCCGAGGTCGTTCCCGCTGCACAGATTCATGCGCCAGGGCCTCCTACAGACAATGCACTTTGGTTTATTGCGCTATCTCTAATAGCACCCGAGATATCACCAGATATATAATGGATTTTTCACTGACCCTGAGTGTCCGGCCCCATGAGACGGTCGTTTTCTCGGCCCCTGGTGGTCCGAGGTCGTTCCCGCTGCACAGATTCATGCGCCAGGGCCTCTTGCAGATAATTCACTTTGGTTTATTGTGCTATCTCTAATAGCACCCGAGATATCACCAGATATATATTGGATTTTACCCTGACCCTGAGTGTCCGGCCCCATGAGACTGTGCTTTTCTCGGCCCCTGGTGGTCCGAGGTCGTTCCCGCTGCACAGATTCATGCGCCAGGGCCTCCTACAGACAATGCACTTTGATTTATTGCGCTATCTGTAATAGCACCCGAGATATCACCAGATATATATTGGATTTTACCCTGACCATGAGTGTCCGGCCCCATGAGACGGTCGTTGTCTCGGCCACTGGAGGTCCGAGGACGTTCCCGCTGCACAGATTCATGCGCCAGTGCCTCCTACAGGTAATGCACTTTGATTTATTGCGCTACCTGTAATAGCACCCGAGATATCACCAGATCTATATTGGATTTTCCACTGACCCTGAGTGTCCGGTCCCATGAGACTGTGGTTTTCTCGGCCCCTGGTGGTCCGATGTCGTTCCCGTTGCACAGATTCATGCGCCAGGGCCTCCTGCAGATAATTCACTTTGGTTTATTGCGCTATCTCTAATAGCACCCGAGATATCACCAGATCTATATTGGATTTTCCCCTGACCCTGAGTGTCCGGCCCCATGAGACTGTGGTTTTCTCGGCCCCTGGTGGTCCGAGGTCGTTCCCGTTGCACAGATTCATGCGCCAGGGCCTCCTGCAGATAATTCACTTTGGTTTATTGCGCTACCTCTAATAGCACCCGAGATATCACCAGATATATATTGGATTTTCCCCTGACCCTGAGTGTCCGGCCCCATGAGACTGTGGTTTTCTCGGCCCCTGGTGGTCCGAGGTCGTTCCCGCTGCACAGATTCATGCGCCAGGGCCTCCTACAGACAATGCACTTTGATTTATTGCGCTATCTGTAATAGCACCCGAGATATCAGCAGATATATAATGGATTTTTCACTGACCCTGAGTGTCTGGCCCCATGAGACGGTCGTTTTCTCGGCCCCTGGTGGTCCGAGGTCGTTCCCGCTGCACAGATTCATGCGCCAGGGCCTCCTACAGACAATGCACTTTGATTTATTGCGCTATCTGTAATAGCACCAGAGATATCACCAGATATATATTGGATTTTACCCTGACCCTGAGTGTCCGGCCCCAGGAGACTGTGGTTTTTTCGGCCCCTGGTGGTCCGAGGTCGTTCCCGCTGCACAGATTCATGCGCCAGGGCCTCCTGCAGATAATTCACTTTGGTTTATTGCGCTACCTCTAATAGCACCCGAGATATCACCAGATATATATTGGATTTTCCCCTGACCCTGAGTGTCCGGCCCCATGAGACTGTGGTTTTCTCGGCCCCTGGTGGTCCGAGGTCGTTCCCGCTGCACAGATTCATGCGCCAGGGCCTCCTACAGACAATGCACTTTGATTTATTGCGCTATCTGTAATAGCACCCGAGATATCAGCAGATATATATTGGATTTTTCACTGACCCTGAGTGTCCGGCCCCATGAGACGGTCGATTTCTCGGCCCCTGGTGGTCCGACGTCGTTCCCGCTGCACAGATTCATGCGCCAGGTCCTCCTGCAGATAATTCACTTTGGTTTATTGTGCTATCTCTAATAGCACCCGAGATATCACCAGATATATGTATTGGATTTTACCCTGACCCTGAGTGTCCGGCCCCATGAGACTGTGCTTTTCTCGGCCCCTGGTGGTCCGAGGTCGTTCCCGCTGCACAGATTCATGCGCCAGGGCCTCCTACAGACAATGCACTTTGATTTATTGCGCTATCTGTAATAGCACCCGAGATATCACCAGATATATATTGGATTTTACCCTGACCCTGAGTGTCCGGCCCCATGAGACGGTCGTTTTCTCGGCCCCTGGTGGTCCGAGGTCGTTCCCGCTGCACAGATTCATGCGCCAGGGCCTCCTACAGGTAATGCACTTTGATATGTTGCGCTACCTGTAATAGCACCTGAGATATCACCAGATCTTTATTGGATTTTCCCCTGACCCTGAGTGTCCGGCCCCATGAGACTGTGGTTTTCTCGGCCCCTGGTGGCCCGAGGTCGTTCCCGTTGCACAGATTCATGCGCCAGGGCCTCCTGCAGATAATTCACTTTGATTTATTGCGCTATCTGTAATAGCACCCGAGATATCACCAGATCTATATTGGATTTTCCCCTGACCCTGAGTATCCGGCCCCATGAGACTGTGGTTTTCTCGGCCCCTGGTGGTCCGAGGTCGTCCCGCTGCACAGATTCATGCGCCAGGGCCTACTGCAGATAATTCACTTTGATTTATTGCGCTATCTGTAATACCACCCGAGATATCACCACATATATATTGGATTTTTCACTGACCCTGAGTATCCGGCCCCATGAGACGGTGGTTTTCTCGGTCCCTGGTGTTCCGAGGTCGTTCCCGCTGCACAGATTCATGCGCCAGGGCCTCCTGCAGATAATTCACTTTGGTTTATTGCGCTATCTGTAATAGCACCCGAGATATCACCAGATATATATTGGATTTTCCCCTGACCCTGAGTATCCGGCCCCATGAGACTGTGGTTTTCTCGGCCCCTGGTGGTCCGAGGTCGTCCCGCTGCACAGATTCATGCGCCAGGGCCTACTGCAGATAATTCACTTTGATTTATTGCGCTATCTGTAATACCACCCGAGATATCACCACATATATATTGGATTTTTCACTGACCCTGAGTATCCGGCCCCATGAGACGGTCGTTTTCTCGGCCCCTGGTGGTCCGAGGTCGTTCCCGCTGCACAGATTCATGCGCCAGGGCCTCCTACAGACAATTCACTTTGGTTTATTGCGCTACCTCTAATAGCACCCGAGATATCACCAGATATATATTGGATTTTCCCCTGACCCTGAGTGTCCGGCCCCATGAGACTGTGGTTTTCTCGGCCCCTGGTGGTCCGAGGTCGTTCCCGCTGCACAGATTCATGCGCCAGGGCCTCCTACAGACAATGCACTTTGATTTATTGCGCTATCTGTAATAGCACCCGAGATATCAGCAGATATATAATGGATTTTTCACTGACCCTGAGTGTCTGGCCCCATGAGACGGTCGTTTTCTCGGCCCCTGGTGGTCCGAGGTCGTTCCCGCTGCACAGATTCATGCGCCAGGTCCTCCTGCAGATAATTCACTTTGGTTTATTGTGCTATCTCTAATAGCACCCGAGATATCACCAGATATATATTGGATTTTACCCTGACCCTGAGTGTCCGGCCCCATGAGACTGTGCTTTTCTCGGCCCCTGGTGGTCCGAGGTCGTTCCCGCTGCACAGATTCATGCGCCAGGGCCTCCTACAGACAATGCACTTTGATTTATTGCGCTATCTGTAATAGCACCCGAGATATCACCAGATATATATTGGATTTTACCCTGACCCTGAGTGTCCGGCCCCATGAGACGGTCGTTTTCTCGGCCCCTGGTGGTCCGAGGTCGTTCCCGTTGCACAGATTCATGCGCCAGGGCCTCCTGCAGATAATTCACTTTTGTTTATTGCGCTATCTCTAATAGCACCCGAGATATCACCAGATATATATTGGATTTTTCACTGACCCTGAGCGTCCGGCCCCATGAGACGCTCGTTTTCTCGGCCCCTGGTGGTCCGAGGTCGTTCCCGCTGCACAGGTTCATGCGCCAGGGTCTCCTACAGACAATGCACTTTGATTTATTGCGCTATCTGTAATAGCACCCGAGATATCACCACATATATATTGGATTTTTCACTGACCCTGAATTTCCGGCCCCATGAGACGGTGGTTTTCTCGGTCCCTGGTGTTCCGAGGTCGTTCCCGCTGCACAGATTCATGCGCCAGGGCCTCCTGCAGATAATTCACTTTGGTGTGTTGCGCTATCTCTAATAGCACCCGAGATATCACCAGATATATATTGGATTTTCCCCTGACCCTGAGTGACCGGCCCCATGAGACTGTGGTTTTCTCGGCCCCTGGTCGTCCGAGGTCGTTCCCGCTACACAGATTCATGCGCCAGGGCCTCCTACAGACAATGCACTTTGATTTATTGCGCTATCGGTAATAGCAGCCGAGATATCACCAGATATATATTGGATTTTCCCCTGACCCTGAGTGTCCGGCCCCATGAGACTGTGGTTTTCTCGGCCCCTGGTCGTCCGAGGTCGTTCCCGCTGCACAGATTCATGCGCCAGGGCCTCCTACAGACAATGCACTTTGGTTTATTGCGCTATCTCTAATAGCACCCGAGATATCACCAGATATATATTGGAATTTCCCCTGACCCTGAGTGTCCGGCCCCATGAGACTGTGGTTTTCTCGGCCCCTGGTGGTCCGGGGGCGTTCCCGTTGCACAGATTCATGCGCCAGGGCCTCCTACAGACAATGCACTTTGATTTATTGCGCTATCTGTAATAGCACCCGAGATATCACCAGATATATATTGGATTTTCCCCTGACCCTGAGTGACCGGCCCCATGAGACTGTGGTTTTTTCGGCCCCTGGTGGTCAGAGGTCGTTCCCGCTGCACAGATTCATGCGCCAGGGCCTCCTGCAGATAATTCACTTTGGTTTATTGCGCTATCTCTAATAGCACCCGAGATATCACCAGATATATATTGGATTTTACCCTGACCCTGAGTGTCCGGCCCCATGAGACTGTGCTTTTCTCGGCCCCTGGTGGTCCGAGGTCGTTCCCGCTGCACAGATTCATGCGCCAGGGCCTCCTACAGACAATGCACTTTGATTTATTGCGCTATCTGTAATAGCACCCGAGATATCACCAGATATATATTGGATTTTACCCTGACCCTGAGTGTCCGGCCCCATGAGACGGTCGTTGTCTCGGCCCCTGGAGGTCCGAGGACGTTCCCGCTGCACAGATTCATGCGCCAGGGCCTCCTACAGGTAATGCACTTTGATATGTTGCGCTACCTGTAATAGCACCCGAGATATCACCAGATCTTTATTGGATTTTCCCCTGACCCTGAGTGTCCGGCCCCATGAGACTGTGGTTTTCTCGGCCCCTGGTGGCCCGAGGTCGTTCCCGTTGCACAGATTCATGCAACAAGGCCTCCTGCAGATAATTCACTTTGATTTATTGCGCTATCTGTAATAGCACCCGAGATATCACCAGATCTATATTGGATTTTCCCCTGACCCTGAGTATCCGGCCCCATGAGACTGTGGTTTTCTCGGCCCCTGGTGGTCCGAGGTCGTTCCCGCTGCACAGATTCATGCGCCAGGGCCTACTGCAGATAATTCACTTTGATTTATTGCGCTCTCTGTAATACCACCCGAGATATCACCACATATATATTGGATTTTTCACTGACCCTGAGTATCCGGCCCCATGAGACGGTGGTTTTCTCGGTCCCTGGTGTTCCGAGGTCGTTCCCGCTGCACAGATTCATGCGCCAGGGCCTCCTACAGACAATGCACATTGGTTTATTGCGCTATCTGTAATAGCACCCGAGATATCACCAGATATACATTGGATTTTCCTCTGACCCTGAGTGACCGGCCCCATGAGACTGTGGTTTTTTCGGCCCCTGGTGGTCCGAGGTCGTTCCCGCTGCACAGATTCATGCGTCAGGGCCTCCTGCAGATAATTCACTTTGGTTTATTGCGCTATCTCTAATAGCACCCGAGATATCACCAGATATATATTGGATTTTACCCTGACCCTGAGTGTCCGGCCCCATGAGACTGTGCTTTTCTCGGCCCCTGGTGGTCCGAGGTCGTTCCCGCTGCACAGATTCATGCGCCAGGGCCTCCTACAGACAATGCACTTTGATTTATTGCGCTATCTGTAATAGCACCCGAGATATCAGCAGATATATATTGGATTTTTCACTGACCCTGAGTGTCCGGGCCCATGAGACTGTGCTTTTCTCGGCCCCTGGTGGTCCGAGGTCGTTCCCGCTGCACAGATTCATGCCTCAGGGCCTCCTACAGGTAATGCACTTTGATTTATTGCGCTATCGGTAATAGCAGCCGAGATATCACCAGATATATATTGGATTTTCCCCTGACCCTGAGTGTCCGGCCCCATGAGACTGTGGTTTTCTCGGCCCCTGGTCGTCCGAGGTCGTTCCCGCTGCACAGATTCATGCGCCAGGGCCTCCTACAGACAATGCACTTTGGTTTATTGCGCTATCTCTAATAGCACCCGAGATATCACCAGATATATATTGGATTTTCCCCTGACCCTGAGTGTCCGGCCCCATGAGACTGTGGTTTTCTCGTCCCCTGGTGGTCCGGGGGCGTTCCCGTTGCACAGATTCATGCGGCAGGGCCTCCTACAGACAATGCACTTTGATTTATTGCGCTATCTGTAATAGCACCAGAGATATCACCAGATATATATTGGATTTTCCCCTGACCCTGAGTGACCGGCCCCATGAGACTGTGGTTTTTTCGGCCCCTGGTGGTCAGAGGTCGTTCCCGCTGCACAGATTCATGCACCAGGGCCTCCTGCAGATAATTCACTTTGGTTTATTGCGCTATCTCTAATAGCACCCGAGATATCACCAGATATATATTGGATTTTACCCTGACCCTGAGTGTCCGGCCCCATGAGACTGTGCTTTTCTCGGCCCCTGGTGGTCCGAGGTCGTTCCCGCTGCACAGATTCATGTGCCAGGGCCTCCTACAGACAATGCACTTTGATTTATTGCGCTATCTGTAATAGCACCCGAGATATCACCAGATATATATTGGATTTTACCCTGACCCTGAGTGTCCGGCCCCATGAGACGGTCGTTGTCTCGGCCCCTGGAGGTCCGAGGACGTTCCCGCTGCACAGATTCATGCGCCAGGGCCTCCTACAGGTAATGCACTTTGATATATTGCGCTACCTGTAATAGCACCCGAGATATCACCAGATCTTTATTGGATTTTCCCCTGACCCTGAGTTGCCGGCCCCATGAGACTGTGGTTTTCTCGGCCCCTGGTGGTCCGAGGTCGTTCCCGTTGCACAGATTCATGCGCCAGGGCCTACTGCAGATAATTCACTTTGATTTATTGCGCTATCTGTAATAGCACCCGAGATATCACCAGATATACATTGGATTTTCCTCTGACCCTGAGTGACCGGCCCCATGAGACTGTGGTTTTTTCGGCCCCTGGTGGTCCGAGGTCGTTCCCGCTGCACAGATTCATGCGCCAGGGCCTCCTACAGACAATGCACTTTGATTTATTGCGCTATCTGTAATAGCACCCGAGGTATCACCAGATATATATTGGATTTTCCCCTGACCCTGAGTGACCGGCCCCATGAGACTGTGGTTTTTTCGGCCCCTGGTGGTCCGAGGTCGTTCCCGCTGCACAGATTCATGCGTCAGGGCCTCCTGCAGATAATTCACTTTGGTTTATTGCGCTATCTCTAATAGCACCCGAGATATCACCAGATATATATTGGATTTTACCCTGACCCTGAGTGTCCGGCCCCATGAGACTGTGCTTTTCTCGGCCCCTGGTGGTCCGAGGTCGTTCCCGCTGCACAGATTCATGCGCCAGGGCCTCCTACAGACAATGCACTTTGATTTATTGCGCTATCTGTAATAGCACCCGAGATATCAGCAGATATATATTGGATTTTTCACTGACCCTGAGTGTCCGGGCCCATGAGACTGTGCTTTTCTCGGCCCCTGGTGGTCCGAGGTCGTTCCCGCTGCACAGATTCATGCCTCAGGGCCTCCTACAGGTAATGCACTTTGATTTATTGCGCTATCTGTAACAGCACCCGAGATATCACCAGATCTATATTGGATTTTCCCCTGACCCTGAGTGTCCGGCCCCATGAGACTGTGGTTTTCTCGGCCCCTGGTGGACCGAGGTCGTTCCCGCTGCACAGATTCATGCGCCAGGGCCTACTGCAGATAATTCACTTTGATTTATTGCGCTATCTGTAATAGCACCCGAGATATCACCACATATATATTGGATTTTTCACTGACCCTGAGTATCCGGCCCCATGAGACGGTGGTTTTCTCGGTTCCTGGTGTTCCGAGGTCGTTCCCGCTGCACAGATTCATGCGCCAGGGCCTCCTACAGACAATGCACTTTGATTTATTGCGCTATCGGTAATAGCAGCCGAGATATCACCAGATATATATTGGATTTTCCCCTGACCCTGAGTGTCCGGCCCCATGAGACTGTGGTTTTCTCGGCCCCTGGTCGTCCGAGGTCGTTCCCGCTACACAGATTCATGCGCCAGGGCCTCCTACAGACAATGCACTTTGATTTATTGCGCTATCGGTAATAGCAGCCGAGATATCACCAGATATATATTGGATTTTCCCCTGACCCTGAGTGTCCGGCCCCATGAGACTGTGGTTTTCTCGGCCCCTGGTCGTCCGAGGTCGTTCCCGCTGCACAGATTCATGCGCCAGGGCCTCCTACAGACAATGCACTTTGGTTTATTGCGCTATCTCTAATAGCACCCGAGATATCACCAGATATATATTGGATTTTCCCCTGACCCTGAGTGTCCGGCCCCATGAGACTGTGGTTTTCTCGTCCCCTGGTGGTCCGGGGGCGTTCCCGTTGCACAGATTCATGCGGCAGGGCCTCCTACAGACAATGCACTTTGATTTATTGCGCTATCTGTAATAGCACCAGAGATATCACCAGATATATATTGGATTTTCCCCTGACCCTGAGTGACCGGCCCCATGAGACTGTGGTTTTTTCGGCCCCTGGTGGTCAGAGGTCGTTCCCGCTGCACAGATTCATGCACCAGGGCCTCCTGCAGATAATTCACTTTGGTTTATTGCGCTATCTCTAATAGCACCCGAGATATCACCAGATATATATTGGATTTTACCCTGACCCTGAGTGTCCGGCCCCATGAGACTGTGCTTTTCTCGGCCCCTGGTGGTCCGAGGTCGTTCCCGCTGCACAGATTCATGTGCCAGGGCCTCCTACAGACAATGCACTTTGATTTATTGCGCTATCTGTAATAGCACCCGAGATATCACCAGATATATATTGGATTTTACCCTGACCCTGAGTGTCCGGCCCCATGAGACGGTCGTTGTCTCGGCCCCTGGAGGTCCGAGGACGTTCCCGCTGCACAGATTCATGCGCCAGGGCCTCCTACAGGTAATGCACTTTGATATATTGCGCTACCTGTAATAGCACCCGAGATATCACCAGATCTTTATTGGATTTTCCCCTGACCCTGAGTTTCCGGCCCCATGAGACTGTGGTTTTCTCGGCCCCTGGTGGCCCGAGGTCGTTCCCGTTGCACAGATTCATGCGCCAGGGCCTCCTGCAGATAATTCACTTTGATTTATTGCGCTATCTGTAATAGCACCCGAGATATCACCAGATCTATATTGGATTTTCCCCTGACCCTGAGTGTCCGGCCCCATGAGACTGTGGTTTTCTCGGCCCCTGGTGGTCCGAGGTCGTTCCCGCTGCACAGATTCATGCGCCAGGGCCTACTGCAGATAATTCACTTTGATTTATTGCGCTATCTGTAATACCACCCGAGATATCACCACATATATATTGGATTTTTCACTGACCCTGAGTATCCGGCCCCATGAGACGGTGGTTTTCTCGGTCCCTGGTGTTCCGAGGTCGTTCCCGCTGCACAGATTCATGCGCCAGGACCTCCTACAGACAATGCACTTTGATTTATTGCGCTATCTGTAATAGCACCCGAGATATCACCAGATATATATTGGATTTTCCCCAGACCCTGAGTGACCGGCCCAATGAGACTGTGGTTTTTTCGGCCCCTGGTGGTCAGAGGTCGTTCCCGCTGCACAGATTCATGCGCCAGGGCCTCCTGCAGATAATTCACTTTGGTTTATTGCGCTATCTCTAATAGCACCCGAGATATCACCAGATATATATTGGATTTTACCCTGACCCTGAGTGTCCGGCCCCATGAGACTGTGCTTTTCTCGGCCCCTGGTGGTCCGAGGTCGTTCCCGTTGCACAGATTCATGCGCCAGGGCCTCCTACAGACAATGAACTTTGATTTATTGCGCTATCTGTAATAGCACCCGAGATATCACCAGATATATATTGGATTTTCCCCTGACCCTGAGTGTCGGCCGCATGAGACGGTCGTTGTCTCGGCCCCTGGAGTTCCGAGGACGTTCCCGCTGCACAGATTCATGCGCCAGGGCCTCCTACAGGTAATGCACTTTGATTTATTGCGCTATCTGTAATAGCACCCGAGATATCACCAGATCTATATTGGATTTTCCCCTGACCCTGAGTGTCCGGCCCCATGAGACTGTGGTTTTCTCGGCCCCTGGTGGTCCGAGGTCGTTCCCGTTGCACAGATTCATGCGCCAGGACCTCCTGCAGATAATTCACTTTGGTTTATTGCGCTATCTGTAATAGCACCCGAGATATCACCAGATCTATATTGGATTTTCCCCCTGACCCTGAGTGTCCGGCCCCATGAGACTGTGGTTTTCTCGGCCCCTGGTGGTCCGAGGTCGTTCCCGCTGCACAGATTCATGCGCCAGGGCCTACTGCAGATAATTCACTTTGATTTATTGCGCTATCTGTAATAGCACCCGAGATATCACCAGATATACATTGGATTTTCCTCTGACCCTGAGTGACCGGCCCCATGAGACTGTGGTTTTTTCGGCCCCTGGTGGTCCGAGGTCGTTCCCGCTGCACAGATTCATGCGCCAGGGCCTCCTACAGGTAATGCACTTTGATATATTGCGCTACCTGTAATAGCACCCGAGATATCACCAGATATATATTGGATTTTCCCCTGACCCTGAGTGACCGGCCCCATGGGACTGTGGTTTTTTCGGCCCCTGGTGGTCCGAGGTCATTCCCGCTGCACAGATTCATGCGTCAGGGCCTCCTGCAGATAATTCACTTTGGTTTATTGCGCTATCTCTAATAGCACCCGAGATATCACCAGATATATATTGGATTTTACCCTGACCCTGAGTGTCCGGCCCCATGAGACTGTGCTTTTCTCGGCCCCTGGTGGTCCGAGGTCGTTCCCGCTGCACAGATTCATGCGCCAGGGCCTCCTACAGACAATGCACTTTGATTTATTGCGCTATCTGTAATAGCACCCGAGATATCAGCAGATATATATTGGATTTTTCACTGACCCTGAGTGTCCGGGCCCATGAGACTGTGCTTTTCTCGGCCCCTGGTGGTCCGAGGTCGTTCCCGCTGCACAGATTCATGCGTCAGGGCCTCCTACAGGTAATGCACTTTGATTTATTGCGCTATCTGTAATAGCACCCGAGATATCACCAGATCTATATTGGATTTTCCCCTGACCCTGAGTGTCCGGCCCCATGAGACTGTGGTTTTCTCGGCCCCTGGTGGACCGAGGTCGTTCCCGCTGCACAGATTCATGCGCCAGGGCCTACTGCAGATAATTCACTTTGATTTATTGCGCTATCTGTAATAGCACCCGAGATATCACCACATATATATTCGATTTTTCACTGAACCTGAGTATCCGGCCCCATGAGACGGTGGTTTTCTCGGTTCCTGGTGTTCCGAGGTCGTTCCCGCTGCACAGATTCATGCGCCAGGGCCTCCTACAGACAATGCACTTTGGTTTATTGCGCTATCTGTAATAGCACCCGAGATATCTCCAGATATATATTGGATTTTCCCCTGACCCTGAGTGACCGGCCCCATGAGACTGTGGTTTTTTCGGCCCCTGGTGGTCCGACGTCGTTCCCGCTGCCCAGATTCATGCGCCAGGGCCTCCTACAGACAATGCACTTTGATTTATTGCGCTATCTGTAATTGCACCCGAGATATCAGCAGATATATATTGGATTTTTCACTGACGCTGAGTGTCCGGCCCCATGAGACGGTCGTTTTCTCGGACCCTGGTGGTCCGAGGTCGTTCCCGCTGCACAGATTCATGCGCCTGGGCCTCCTGCAGATAATTCACTTTGGTTTGTTGCGCTATCTCTAATAGCACCCGAGATATCACCATATACATATTGGATTTTCCACTGACCCTGAGTGTCCGGCCCCATGAGACGGTGGTTTTCTCGGCCCCTGGCGGTCCGAGGTCGTTCCCGCGGCACAGATTTATGCGCCAAGGCCTCCTGCAGACAATGCACTTTGATTTATTTCGCTATCTCTAATAGCACCCGAGATATCACCAGATATATATTGGATTTTCCACTGACCCTGAGTGTCCGGCCCCATGAGACTGTGGTTTTCTCGGCCCCTGGTGGACCGAGGTCGTTCCCGCTGCACAGATTCATGCGCCAGGGCCTACTGCAGATAATTCACTTTGATTTATTGCGCTATCTGTAATAGCACCCGAGATATCACCACATATATATTGGATTTTTCACTGAACCTGAGTATCCGGCCCCATGAGACTGTGGTTTTCTCGGCCCCTGGTGGTCCGAGGTCGTTCCCGCTGCACGGATTCATGCGCCAGGGCCTACTGCAGATAATTCACTTTGATTTATTGCGCTATCTGTAATAGCACCCGAGATATCACCACATATATATTGGATTTTTCACTGACCCTGAGTATCCGGCCCCATGAGACGGTGGTTTTCTCGGTTCCTGGTGTTCCGATGTCGTTCCCGCTGCACAGATTCATGCGCCAGGGCCTCCTACAGACAATGCACTTTGGTTTATTGCGCTATCTCTAATAGCACCCGAGATATCACCAGATATATATTGGATTTTCCCCTGAGCCTGAGTGTCCGGCCCCATGAGACTGTGGTTTTCTCGGCCCCTGGTGGTCCGAGGTCGTTCCCGTTGCACAGATTCATGCGCCAGGGCCTCCTGCAGATAATTCACTTTGGTTTATTGCGCTATCTGTAATAGCACCCGAGATATCACCAGATCTATATTGGATTTTCCCCTGACCCTGAGTGTCCGGCCCCATGAGACTGTGGTATTCACGGCCCCTATTGGTCCGAGGTCGTTCCCGCTGCACAGATTCATGCGCCAGGGCCTCCTACAGACAATGCACTTTGGTTTATTGCGCTATCTCTAATAGCACCCGAGATATCACCAGATATATATTGGATTTTCCCCTGACACTGAGTATCCGGCCCCATGAGACTGTGGTTTTCTAGGCCCCTGGTGGTCCGAGGTCGTTCCCGTTGCACAGATTCATGCGCCAGGGCCACCTACAGACAATGCACTTTGATTTATTGCGCTATCTGTAATAGCACCCGAGATATCACCAGATATATATTGGATTTCACCCTGACCCTGAGTGTCCGGCCCCATGAGACGGTCGTTGTCTCGGCCCCTGGAGGTCCGAGGACGTTTCCGCTGCAGAGATTCATGCGCCAGGGCCTCCTACAGACAATGCACTTTGGTTTATTGCGCTATCTCTAATAGCACCCGAGATATCACCAGATATATATTGGATTTTCCCCTGACCCTGAGTGTCCGGCCCCATGAGACTGTGGTTTTTTCGGCCCCTGGTGGTCCGAGTTCGATCCCGCTGCACAGATTCATGCGCCAGGGCCTCCTACAGACAATGCACTTTGATTTATTGCGCTATCTGTAATAGCACCCGAGATATCACCAGATATATATTGCATTTTACCCTGACCCTGAGTGTCCGGCCCCATGAGACTGTGGTTTTTTCGGCCCCTGGTGGTCCGAGGTCGTTCCCGCTACACAGATTCATGCGCCAGGGCCTCCTACAGACAATGCACTTTGATTTATTGCGCTATCTGTAATAGCACCCGAGATATCAGCAGATATATATTGGATTTTTCACTGACCCTGAGTGTCCGGCCCCATGAGACGGTCGTTTCCTCGGACCCTGGTGGTCCGAGGTCGTTCCCGCTGCACAGAATCATGCGCCAGGGCCTCCTACAGACAATGCACTTTGATTTATTGCGCGATCTCTAATAGCACCCGAGATATCACCAGATATATATTGGATTTTTCCTTGACCCTGACAGTCCGGCCCCATGTGTGGATGGTTTTCTCGGCCCCTGGTGGTCCGAGGTCGTTCCCGCTGCACAGATTCATGCGCCAGGGCCTCCTACAGACAATGAACTTTGATTTATTGCGCTATCTGTAATAGCACCCGAGATATCACCAGATATATATTGGATTTTCCCCTGACCCTGACAGTCCGGCCCCATGAGACGGTGGTTTTCTCGGCCCTGGTGGTCCGAGGTCGTTCCCGCTGCACAGATTCATGCGCCTGGGCCTCCTGCAGATAATTCACTTTGGTTTGTTGCGCTATCTCTAATAGCACCCGAGATATCACCATATACATATTGGATTTTCCCCTGACCCTGAGTGTCCGGCCCCATGAGACGGTGGTTTTCTCGGCCCCTGGCGGTCCGAGGTCGTTCCCGCGGCACAGATTTATGCGCCAGGGCCTCCTGCAGACAATGCACTTTGATTTATTTCGCTATCTCTAATAGCACCCGAGATATCACCAGATATATATTGGATTTTTCCCTGACCCTGACAGTCCGGCCCCATGAGATGGAGATTTTCTCGGCCCCTGGTGGTCCGAGGTCGATCCCGCTGCACAGATTCATGCGCCAGGGCCTCCTATAGATAATTCACTTTGGTTTAGTGCGCTATCTGTAAGAGCACCCGAGATGTCACCAGATATATGCTGGATTTTTACATGACCTTGGGTAACGGATTCCGAATATATGTAATTTTCTCGGCGCCTGGTGGTCCGAGGTCGTTCCTGCTGCTCAGATTAATACGCCAGGCCCTCCTGCAGATAATTCACTTTGGTTTATTGCGCTATCTCTAATAGCACTCGAGATATCACCAGATATATATTGGATTTTCCCCTGACCATGAGTGTCCGGCCCCATGTGTCGGTGGTTTTCTCGGTCCCTGGTGGTCCAAGGTCGATCCCGCGGCACAGATTTGTGCGCCAGGGCCTTCAGCAGACAATGCACTTTCATTTATTTCGCTATCTCTAATAGCACCCGAGATATCACCAGATATATATTGGATTTTTCCCTGACCCTGGCAATCCGGCCCCATGAGGCGGTGATTTTCTCGGCCTCTGGTGGTCCGAGGTCGATCCCGCTGCACAGATTCATGCGCCAGGGCCCCCTGCAGATAATTCACTTTGGTTTAGTGCGCTATCTGTAAGAGCACCCGAGATATCACCAGATATATATTGAATTTTTCCTCGACCCTGAGTGTCCGGCCTCATGTGTCGGTGGTTTTCTCGGCCCCTGGTGGTCCGAGGTCGATCCCGCGGCACAGATTTATGCGCCAGGGCCTCCTGCAGACAATGCAGTTTGATTTATTTCGCTATCTCTAATAGCACCCGAGATATCACCAGATATACACTCTGTTTGACAAGAGCGTGTCCGGCAAAACTCGAAAACTATTTCGGATATCGGGTTCGAAAAAAATACACAAATTCTTTATGGTGTATACTAAGATGCGTTATTATTAATATGGTGCCCAGTCACCGCCATTATCAATAATTAATTTACATCTTCGAGGCATACTTTCTACTAATGTAATCGCATAATCACGAGATAAGGACCTCCATACCAATCGAATTTGACGAATCAGCTTCTTGATCGTGTTGTGCTTCTTTCCTCTGAGCTTGATCTTCATGATTGCCCAAACATTTTCTATTGGATTTGCATCCGTCGACTGTGAAGGCTAATCTAGTACATCGATGTGATTTTCCTCTTTCCAGGCTGTACAGTGTCGACTTCGATGTTTTGGGTCATTATCCTCTTCCAGTAGCCAATGTTTATTATTTCTTATAAACCACCTCTGGGCAGATGGTAATAAGGCTCTCTGATAGATTTTGACCATTTTGGCAGCGTTTAAATTGTCAGTGAATACGTGCAAAGTACCGAATCTCTGCTTCGAGAAGCAACCCCAAACATGCACCCTTACCGGGTGTTTAACGGTTCGCTGAAGGAGTTTATTGGCGTGGTTACACCAGGTATGGGTTATAAAAGTATGTGCCCAAAAAGAAGTTTCGTCCGAAAAAATTACATTGTCCAAATCACGGTTCAAATTTTCATTCGCCCAAGCGAGTCTTTTTGTGACATGTTTCTCGGATAGTAGCACTTTCTTTATTGTGCTTCTCAATTTCACATTATTTGCCAATAATCGACTTCTTATCGTATCACATAACAATTTCAAACCCTTTCTACATAAAACTGCCTGTCCACTACGTAACGATAGACGGGGATTCTTCTCGAATTCGCGTAAAATCAATTTATCCTCTTTCTTCGTCGTCTTTGACTTAGTGCCACGATTTGGTAGGTCATCGACATTTTTGACCTCCAAATATCGTTTCACCCACTTACTAACAAATGTCTTCGATTTCTTCATGTATTTAGCAGCCGCTGTGTATGACATTTTTGGTCCTTTAGGATGGGAACACAGAAACACTGCTTCGTAACGTGATGCGTACGCGGCACTCATAATGAAATGCGTCGTTTTACGAATAAGCTCGATCAACAACTGAAGGTTTTTTGTACAAAGCATCTTAGGGAAACATTCAAGTTACCTGCTTGAAGTGGAATTTCTTACCTAAGACATCGCACGTAAGAGTTTTGCCGTACACGCTCTTGTCAAACAGACTGTATATTGGATTTCTCCCTGACCCTGACAGTCCGGCCGCATGAGACGGAGATTTTCTCGGCCCCTGCTGGTCCGAGGTCGATCCCGCTGCACAGATTCATGCGCCAGGGCCTCCTGCAGACAATGCAGTTTGATTTATTGCGCTATCTGTAATAGCACCCGAGATATCAGCAGATATATATTGGATTTTTCACTGACCCTGAGTGTCCGGCCCCATGAGACGGTCGTTTCCTCGGACCCTGGTGGTCCGAGGTCGTTCCCGCTGCACAGAATCATGCGCCAGGGCCTCCTACAGACAATGCACTTTGATTTATTGCGCGATCTCTAATAGCACCCGAGATATCACCAGATATATATTGGATTTTTCCTTGACCCTGACAGTCCGGCCCCATGTGTGGATGGTTTTCTCGGCCCCTGGTGGTCCGAGGTCGTTCCCGCTGCACAGATTTATGCGCCAGGGCCTCCTGCAGACAATGCACTTTGATTTATTTCGCTATCTCTAATAGCACCCGAGATATCACCAGATATATATTGGATTTATCCCTGACCCTGACAGTCCGGCCGCATGAGACGGAGATTTTCTCGGCCCCTGCTGGTCCGAGGTCGATCCCGCTGCACAGATTCATGCGCCAGGGCCTCCTACAGACAATGTACTTTGATTTATTGCGCTATCTCTAATAGCACCCGAGATATCACCTGATATATATTGTATTTTTCCCTGACCCTGACAGTCCGGCCACATGAGACGGAGATTTTCTCGGCCCCTGGTTGTCCGATGTCGATCCCGCTGCACAGATTCATGCGCCAGGGCCTCCTATAGATAATTCACTTTGGTTTATTGCGCTACCTCTAATAGCACCCGTGATATCAAAAGATATATATTGGATTTTTCCTTGACCCTGACAGTCCTGCCCCATGTGTCGATGTTTTTCTCGGTCCCTGGTGGTCCTAGGTCGTTCTCGCTGCACAGATTCATGCGCCAGGGCCTCCTATAGATAATTCACTTTGGTTTATTGCGCTATCTCTAATAGCACCCGAGATGTCACCAGATATACATTGGATTTTTCCCTGACCCTGACAATCCAGCCCCATGAGACGGTGATTTTCTCGGCCCCTGGTGGCCCGAGGTCGATCCCGCTGCACAGATTCAGGCGCCAGGGCCCCCTGCAGATAATTCACTTTGGTTTAGTGGGCTATCTGTAATAGCACCCGAAATATCACCAGATATATATTGGATTGTTCCCTGACCCTGAGTGTCCGACCCCATGAGACGGTGGTTTTCTCGGCCCCTGGTGTTCCGAGGTCGTTCCCGCTGCACAGATTCATGCGCCAGGGCCTCCGGCAGACAATGCACTTTGATTTATTGCGCTATCTCTAATAGCACACGAGATATCACCAGATATATATTGGATTTTTCCCTGACCCTGTCTTTCCGGCTCCATGAGACGGTGATTTCCTCGGCCCCTGGTGGTCCGAGGTCGATCTCGCTGCACAGATTCATGCGCCAGGGCCTCCTACAGGCAATACACTTTGATTTATTGCGCTATCTTTAATAGCACCCGAGATATCACCAGATATATATTGGATTTTTCCTTGACCCTGACAGTCCGGCCCCATGTGTCGATGGTTTACTCGGTCCCTCGTGGTCCGAGGTCGATCCGGCTGAACAGATTCATGCGCCAAGGCTTCCTGCAGGCAATTCACTTTGGTTTATTGCGCGATCTGTAATAGCACCCGAGATATCAAAAGATATATGCTGGATTTTTACATGACCTTGGGTGACGGATTCCGAATATCTGTAATTTTCTCGGCGCCTGGTGGTCCGAGGTCGTTCCTGCTGCACAAATTCATTCGCCAGGACCTCCTGCAGATAATTCACTTTGATTTATTCCACTATCTCTAATAGCACCCGAGATATCACCAGATATATATTGGATTTTCCCCTGACCCTAACAGTCCGGCCCCATGAGACGGTGATATTCTCGGCCCCTGGTGGTCCGAGGTCGATCCCGCTGCACAGATTCATGCGCCAGGGCCTCCTGCAGACAATGCACTTTGATTTATTGCGCTATCTTTAATAGCATCCGAGATATCACCAGATATATATTGGATTTTTCCTTGACCCTGACAGTCCGGCCCCATGTGTCGATGGTCTTCTCGGTCCCTCGTGGTCCGAGGTAGACCCCGCTGCAGAGATTCATGCGCCAGGGCCCCATGCAGATAATTCACTTTGATTTATTCCGCTATCTCTAATAGCACCCGAGATATCACCAGATATATATTGGATTTTTCCCTGACCCTGAGTCTCCGACCCCATGAGACGGTGGTTTTCTCGGCCCCTGGTGGTCCGAGGTCGTTCCCGCTGCACAGATTCATGCGCCAGGGCCTCCTGCAGACAATGCACGTTGATTTATTTCGCTATCCCTAATAGCACCCGAGATATCACCAGTTATATATTGGATTTTTCCCTGACCCTGAGTGTCCGACCCCATGAGACGGTGGTTTTCTCGGCCCCTGTTGGTCCGAGGTCGATCCCGCTGCACAGATTCATGCGCCAGGGCCTCCTACAGACAACGCACTTTGATTTGTTGCGCTATCTCTAATAGCACCCGAGATATTACCAGATATATATTGCATTTTTCCTTGACCCTGACAGTCCGGCCCCATGTGGCGATGGTTTTCTCGGTCCCTCGTGGTCCGAGGTCGATCCGGCTGAACAGATTCATGCGCCAAGGCTTCCTGCAGGCAATTCACTTTGGTTTATGGCGCGATCTGTAATAGCACCCGAGATATCAAAAGATATATGCTGGATTTTTACATGATCTTGGGTGACGGATTCCGAATATCTGTAATTTTCTCGGCCCCTGGTGGTCCGAGGTAGTTCCTACTGCACAGATTCATGCGCCAGGGCCTCCTACAGACAACGCACTTTGGTTTA